>NC_081190.1:41894173-42494173 GCF_902713425.1 Acipenser ruthenus | reverse complement strand
CCTGTTCTTTAAGGTAACCAATAATACTTTCACAGGCAGGTTGTTTTGCCTGGTAAATCTTGATAAAGAGCTATATCTTGAGACAACCTACCATTGTTCACACCAGTGATGCTGCAGATTGTCAACTTGAGTAACATAATATAACCCTGCACTTTTGTTCCCAACCAAAACTGAGGTTTATGTAAAAAATACAGTATGGTTATTTTAACCCTTTGCGGTCCTTTGTCGGACTGGGTCCGACATCATTATAGCAACGCAAAAAACGGGTTTCTAGTCATTTTTTCTCCTGAAAAAGCCGAGAAAACCATTCAATTGCCGAGTGGGAGCGACAGGAGCCGAGACAAGTCGGAAAAAAAAGGCGTATCTCATGAATAGTCATACATGGCCTGGTATCAGATGACGGGGCGGTCGTAAGTAAACAAGCTGGCTGATCAGCGCACAGAGAGCACGGACATTTGCAGAGCTTTTTTGAGATGTTATAGTAATAAAATAATGACTTGGATCGCATTATTGAGGAGTTTGGTGAGAAAACGAGTGATCAGGAGATGATTGATCGGTATGTACGACTATTATTTTTATTATTATTTATTTCTTACATATGTGAAAGCTATAGCGAACAAAAGGGTGGGGCAGGGCTGGAGATGCCTAGTGAGTGCTTTGTTGATATGCATGGCCATTTAAACCCGTTTGACTGCGGAAAAAAATACTTTTAAACAGCGCGTCTAAAATTAACTGTGCGTGTGAAAATTAATTAGACCTGATGTGGCTGACGCGCAATTAATAAATGGACCGCACAGGATGGTAAAGAATGGCCACCAGACAACTACGGATAAGTCTACATCTGGTTAGTGACAAGAGCTGCATCCGGATTGTGATATCTGGAAGTCATCCTTAAACCTAAGTAGTGCTAAATATTCAAAGAATAAGTTCATTATAAAGAACACTTTATAAATCTGCTGTTTTTTCAGGTACAATATAAAGGCCACTCCTGTACTCATTATTATTATTTATTTCTTAGGAGATGCCCTTAGCCAGGGAGACTTACAATTGTTACAAGTTATTACAGTATTTTTACATACAATTGCCCATTTATACAGTTGGGTCTTTACTGGAGCAATCTAGGTAAAGTATCTTGCTCAAGGGTACAGCAGCAGTGTCCCCACTTGGGATTGAACCCAAAACCCTCCAGTCAAGAATCCAGAGGCCTAAACACTACTCCACACTGCTGCCCCAGTATTGAGGCCACCATTTGCAGTCCCAAATATATTAAGCCTCCTTAATTTCCTGTATCTCTCTAATAAGAAAGACATGATTTGTACTTTCGATTTAAATAAAACAATATTTGAAACTAAAATGGTAAATGAGTTACAGTTTACATGGAAGAAAACTAAAATAAATAACATCTAGAATGATTAAACTGTTCAATAAATTGGCTAAACTAAAAACTTTTAGAATAATCAAAATACTGCAGGAAATTCTGTGCCCCTTCAATTGTAAGACCACCTCCCTATTAAACCTGAATTCTATTGGTCCCTTGACTGCTCATAAAAGCAAGGTTCCACTGTATTGTTTTCCCCACTTCATTTAAGATGATTAGTGTACCACCATCAATTTCAAATTTGACTTTAAGACTGATCATGCAATTAAAGCCAGTATTTTAAGCTTGGTTAAAGCCATTCGATGAATGATTACTGGAAAGTGAGACGGTTTCCTAATAGCTAGAACAGATGAAAAGGTGGTTGATTCTAATGAGTGTATCTAATGATCTATTCTTTTTTTTGCATCTGTCTAATTGAGACTGTTGGGACTGACATCTGCATGAATTATACAGGTGTATAACCCTATGCAACAAGCATGCGGGACATTTAAATAGGTGGTCCTAATATCAGTAAAAGTTCAGGTTAAATTGTTTGCAATAAGAAGATGAACAAGAAGAGGTATACTTTTTCCCCCTCATACATAAAGGAGATTTTCCATATATATTAATTAATAGTTGCCAGCAAACTGCATTGCCCAGGGGTGAAATTCTCAACAAAAGTGCAGGTACTCATATGAGCAGCCAGTGCAAATTAATAAATGCTTCTAAAATGTATAGATATCAGAAGATGGTAATTCTTTAATACAAAATAAGCCCTATAAAATAACTGATAAAATATAACCAATTCACCATAAACCAAGAATCTGAAAATACTGAAAGCTTTAGCATCAGTCATGTACTGTAATATAACACTTTAGTTAAGCCTTAAATGATAATAAATATTACACTATGCAGTAACTGCGATGGAGAGGTTTTTGTTTCAAGATATCCTAAAAAAGGTATGATATTGTAAAAAAAAAAAAAAACAAGGATACAAAAAGGTCTTAGTCAAATAATCTACACTAGAGGCTGACACTAGTAGGCATGACTTAAGAAAATGACTTGACTTGGCCATTTTAATCTCCAATTCTCTAAAATTATCCAGACCCTGGGTATGCACCTACAACAGGACCTGGCCATACTACATTGATAGCCTTGGATTAGATCATATATACCCTCTTATGGAAAAAATATCTATCTAAATACATTGGCATATATTGCATAAATACATTTTGTATTTAAATATATTTTAATTCCATAAGGGTCTGTTTTAATTTGTATTTACTTATCCCACAATGATATATTATGTGTGCTTCTCTGTTGTGTTTCTGTCTATATTAATTACCATGAACTACAGCAAAAAAAAATAGTTTTTGAAAAGGCTTCTCAAAGCTGAACAAGAGGAAATGCGATTGAATTTTGTCAGTTGTACATACTGTACACTTTCTTCAATTCATTTTTCATCATGGTGTGATCATCATTTGCTAGACAGCAGGACAAATACTTAAATTAACACTCTACCACTCTACGTTATGAATAAGGCCCTGTGTAAATCGCTGAAATTTTCTTTTAAATTCACAGCATTGTCACGGGTAAAGTATCATATTTTGCAGAATGTGCATGGAAATATAAAATAAATTACGTGTACAGATTATTATTTAAAAAAAAAAAAAGCAAATACACAGATAAATGCACTGACATCAAAATTAACATCAAAGTTACTCAAGCTTGTGAAACGGTGTAGTAATTAACAGCCTGTAGGTAAAGTGTATCTGCAAGGACAGCTTTCAGTTCTAGTACTTCAGGTGCATGTTCACCATTTAGGTCTTGCAAAACAAATACAATGTGCAACCCATACTGATCTTATGCATCTGTCGACTCGTCAGTGTGACCACTGACAAGCAACCAAACTGTTTTACCAATTCCATAATCTCTTGCTTGTGATACTCGGCAACTTTAGGTAAGTATTCACGTCTCAACTGTCCTGATGAAGGAATCACTCCACCATTTGCTACACTGAGTCTGTCTGAAGAATTTCCATAACTTTTGGTTGTCCAATTTTTCAAAAGGAATATTTGCGCAAACAAACGCTTCTGTCAGGTCAAAATTTAATAAGTGGACTTATGGAATATGAAAGTCAACGTTTTTTGTTTATTTGCAAGTAAAGCAGTCGCAGTACTGCTCTGGATTTCCGCCTTTCTCTTTTCAATGAATCTAAATGTTTGTCAACAGATGAGTTTCGGTAGAGATCTACAGTAACGTTGCAGGACAGAACAAGAGCTTACCTCCATCACTGTGTAAAACTCCTGCTGGATACTGCTTTACGTGATCTGCTGCAGACACTTTTTTGCCCTTTTAGAGACATCCATTTTCTTGTTTATAGTGTGTAGTATTAAATTTCCCGCTTAGATTGCATATAGTGACATGACATAATCACTGCACAGCACTGTGCATGGCGAATATTACACGCAGGCACATAGCAGAGCTGTACAGTTTGGTTAATGTGGTTAATTATGACATTTTTATTTCTTAAGAATATTGTAAAGATCGCGGTATTGGGCTAATTTCACGATTTCCGCACAGCCCGTGAAATCGCAATTTTTACCGGGCCTTAGTTATGAATCAGCATAAAACCATTTAAAAATGCAGAGTAGGGAGAGCAGTGGTTGTGTTTAGCTGCTACAGCCTTCATCAACATTGGAGAAGTGAAATAAAGATTTACCGTCATCAAATGCTTTCAGATATACAAACGGAAATATTTTTTAAAATGTTACATTAAGATCAACAATAGTGATTACTGTTGTTGTTGTAATTTTAAAAATATGTATTTCCAGCTAGACTTTTATCGTATAATTAATTACTATAAGTGTCATTTTTTCTTTATCAGAATGGTCAATCAACTTTTAAATCATTAACCAACTGGTTTATAAAGTTTAATTTAACACGACAAAACTTTACGTAGCTGGCATGGACACAAGCATGACTTTAATTTTAATCATCATGGGAGTAACATTCAAAAACTCAGTAATTTACTAGTTTCACCGTGTAAATTAAGAAAATAATTTTATATATATATATATATATATATATATATATTTTCTCTGTGGAGCAGTTTCCCAGAATTCATTGATACATATATTTTACTTTTAAACAGCTATATTTTCCAACTTCCGTCATAGTCTTTATTTAATCAGGAGACTACATTCAATATTTCAAAATAGTAAACTTACTTCAGATGTCATTCATTCAATGAACAACTGCCTTACTTTCCTTTTTCTTAAAGCATTGGTTCTCAAACTTTTGTTCGCTGACCACCTGAATTTTTTTTTTTTAAATCTCAGCAGACCATACAATAAACAGTACGGTATAGCTGACTGAAAAATAAGCACATAAAAAAATCACTCTGCTGCTCGCCTGGTGTTCTCTCTGCCTCGCTTCTCCCACGCAACTCCACTGCTCCGCCCACTCCACTGGCTTCCGATCACCACTCACATCCAGTTCAAGACTCTTGTACTTGCCTACTGATGCCTTGACCAGACTGCACCCAGCTACCACCTCTCCGCCCCTCCTGCACTAGAAGACTGGCTGTACCTCCTCTACCCTCCCCTGCCTCCAGAGCCCGCTCCTTCTCCACACTTGCCCCGCAGTGGTGGAATGACCTTCCTACAGATGTCAGGCCTGCCCAGTCCCTGGCCACCTTCCGGCGCCTCCTCAAGACTCACCTCTTCAGACAGCACCTGTAGAACTCCTCTTTTCCCTCTGGGCACTTATCACTCTTCCTTAAATGCGCTTTACTTGCTCTTATCTGCTCCCTATTTTACTGTAATCTGTCACAAGTGTTATTTAATCTGAAGTATTTTGTATTTAATTATATCCTGATGTAACTATCACTGACACTGATATCTGCTCCGTTATTGAATCGTATTTTGTCATATACTTGTACTTGCTAGAACCAAAGTCATTGTATTTATCTTGCTCTTAATTGTATTATTACTTGTACTGTGATTCTTGAAATGTATTTTTGTTTACAACTGTAAGTCGCCCTGGATACATAATAATAATAATAATAATAATAATATAATACTAAGAATAACCGTAGACTTACCTTTCTTTGTTTCAATGTGATGGGCCTGTTTCTGTGAGCAAAGTTATTTTAAAATTGGAGTTTTAAAGAACGGTTGTAGTTTACTTTTCATTAACACAAATTTACAGGGGGAAAAAACGGACTGTTTTATTTTTAAATTGATAATGACTGCAGAAATTGATTTATTTGAATTAATAATCTGTGAAGTTACGATACATCCATAAGATACCAGCACAGTCAGCGCTACGAATCTATAATCTTTATTTATAAAACGGAATGTTTGGATGCTGCACACTGATGGGCTGTTGAGGATTTTTTAACCTGCAGTTCAATGGTACAATGCACAACTTATTTTTTCATATTAAACTCACAATAAATATACACATTGTTGTGAGAGGTATTTTAAAAGTATTTGAAATTGAGTGACATTCCTTTGGTCACATTTGATCTTTCTGGAGGCATGACAGTAGACAAATGGCTAGAATTACAAGAAGAAAAACCTCAACACAACGCACACACTGTCTTGTGTTATCCCTTACTTTACAAGCTGATGTGTTGAGTGCACGTGAGCACAATACATGAAAACTCCAGTAAAAAATACATTTTTGACAGTCCAAAACTATATATGATGGAAAGTATAGACCTCTTTTTGGAGATATTCTCCATGTATGCATTTTCTTCCTGCTTCTGTAGCTGAGTTTTAAGGTCTCAAATTTGGGGTTTGCAATGGGATCTATAAACTATGCTGCTGCTTCCTTTCTGTAAATTATGTAACCTTTCCACGGACTACCTGAAGGAAGCCTTGGGAACTACTGTCTTAAAGAATTAGTAATCAATTGGGAGGGTACCGAAAACGTTATTGACCAATTATATAAATCCATAGGTGGATGAGCCTGACCGATTGGTTTAATAATGATTGACACCCAAGCTGCCAAATAACTTATCATGGTCTTGTTGCCAAGAACTAAGGTAAATAGATCATCCACTGCCATTGGTTCATTGAGAATATTTTAAGGATTGTTTAGTTTCTGTGACAAGACGCTAGTGGGCTGAGTAAAATAAACAACTGTCAGAGTGGATGTCCCAGTACCCAGTACTGGCATTAAAATAAGTCCCGGCAAAATGTCACCCCTGGGTATGAGCACTCTCTCCTATCAGCATTGCTATGCAGGTCTTGATATGCATTGTTATTGTTTGAATGCTATTGTTGTTCAGCACAGGGAAGGTGGGAGGACAAGCAGGGTCATAGTCTTTGTTGAGTAAATGCAAACTGTGAATCAAAACAGATCTTTATTATTCAGCATCTCTGGAGAGTCAGACACTTCCCACACGGCACTGTTAACACAACACTGAATTTACTTGACATGCTGTGCTCAAAGAGGGATTCAAGAAGAAAATGCAGGTGTGTCTTGTCTTTTTAATTGACTGGATGGACCTGATACGGGTATGGCTACAAAAGATATATTTATTTATTATTCTGAAACCAATTGAGAGATCCAGTGATGCAGCCACTTGAAGAAAAGAAAATAAAGAAATGAGCAAATCATTAGGAGCCGTAGCTGGCACTAACATTTAGTAACTGATAATTGCTGTAAGTAGGACTATTGAGCTTTGCAAATACTATCCAGTAAATTTTAATTAGCACCCCGGGGATTGGAGAGTTTGGTAGTGCCTCCTTCGAGACTCTTCCCCAGTTACTACCAGAGCAAGGTCAGTAATTTTATATCAGCCTGCCTGTCAGACTGGATAAGTGTCATCTCACCACTTATCCCAACGAGAAGGCACCTGCTGATCTACATGGTAATAAGGGGCATTATCTACCAATTTGTTCTGCTTCTTTTCCCTGCTGTTACAGTGATTCTTAGGGATGTGTGCAGTCGTGTCACTGGCTTCTAAAGCTTTTTGTGGTAGATGTATAATTAAGTCTTGCAATTACATTTTGTTTATGGGGCATTTCACCACTTCTATTAACCCTGACACAGAATGTCCTATACTAGCATCTCTAGAAACTCCCGTAATCTAAAAGAAAGCTCAGTTCATCAACTTTGAATGCTTCTCTTTCATTATTAAAGCAACACGGGTGTCATGGAATATAGGTGGGGACCACATCTCTTAAACAACAATGTGTATTTCTGAACTGTCTTTTACACTCAGCACACACACACGCAACATGTACTTCCTATTCTGCCCTCTAGCCATCTAAAACGCAGCCAGGGATGGCATTACTGCCGAGTATTTGGCCATGGACAGCTCTAGCCAGCCCACTCTGGGTAGTTCTACTGGTCCCCTGCTTGGTCACCTTCGGCAAATTACATTACAATAGACTTATAAGCATTTGAGCTGTGTGACATTGAATAATGTGTCTGAAATAAAGGTGACTTGAACCTTACACATTGTACATTACATCATGAAAGCATGCAATTGTTTACCTACTTCATCACTGTATGAGGCTTAATTATTATCTGTGTCGTAGGGAATTAGTAGACCGCGGCAAAAGTGGATCGCACAAGCACAGTAAGGCAAAAGGAAGGAGCAGCAGCAGTCTGATTAAAGGGGAGGTTAACTACATGAATCAACATTTTCGATCTGGTCATTTTATTTGCTAGATCGTATGGTAATGTGTTCACACACCACTTTTTTAATTTTTTTTTATTTTCAGTCTGTAAAATATATCTTCGATGCAAAGTGTTCAGTTATACTGTAACTTACATCTCTCTTATACTAGGCCTTGTGTTGAACACGTGTCAGCATTTATCTGCCTGTAATATGTTATGAAAATATGTTAATGAAGACAGCCGCAATATACTAATTTCAATATTTGTTGCATCTTCTTAATGAGATCTCTAGCTGTATACATTGCGAGAGTCATGCGACATTGTTCAGATAATTAGCGGGAGTTGAGTTGTGGTTTGCTGCAAATGTATGTGAAAATGTATCAAAGAATACCGCCGTCACCTTGATTTGGACATTGAGACAGCAAACTCACGCTGTCTGTTTGGTCACGGACTCACGTCAATCTCTTTGCATGCTTATTGGAAAAGACAACGGTGGGTGGGCAGAAACGAAACAAAACAAGTATTGTGCTGGTGTATAATCAGCATGCATAGCAATTGTTATGTTTAAGCATTTAGTTTCTCTTTCATGCATGAACACACTCCACGTTTAGCCAAAGCTGCAGGTTTTTATATTGTGGCAGAAGGATTAACTGGCTATTCATTACCTAGTTTATCCCTCTGCCACTTTCGGCACAGGGTTTCTCATATGCGTGTTCAACAGCCAGTTTGTCAATAATCACTCGCTGTTGACCACACATTCTCACGATTTTATCTGGATGGGACATTTTAACCCCATACAGCAGTGATACTTAGATCGCGGCTCGCAACCCGCAAGTGGCTCTTTAACTTAGCACCTGCGGCTCTTCGGCAGATTCTTTTAAACTCCCATATGTGTCTTCAATTACAAACACAGTCTCTGATGAATCTATCTGCCCCATTTTGCATTGGTTATTGGGAAATGTAGTTTTATAAATAGCTCAAAATGTAACCGATAGATTCTATTTCGAGCATATTGGGCTATTTATAAAACTACATTTCAGAGTAACTAATGCAAATTTCCGCACTATTTGCAATATTGACCAATCATGATTCTTCACTTTGTTAAGTGTTTCCTGAGGAGCTTCCGAGAGCTGTGAAGTGAAAGAATGTTGACTGTTAACCGACGATATGAGGACGAATATAGATGTTTTTGTGAAGAATGGGGAATGGAGTTTTTCTTTGTCGAGGCTGGCGGAGGTAAATGTGCCTGTTTATTATAGAATGCCAAACTGGCTCAATTCAAAACATTGAACTTGGAGAGACATTACTGCACAACTCCCCCTACCTCTGACAGCAATTTCCCATCTGGTAGCGCCCCGAGAGAACAGAAGCATAAAAAACTCAATCAACAAAGGGTGAATCAACAATGCATGTTTAGCAATGTTTATAACGTAAGCCAACAAGTTACACTTGCGTCTTAAAAAATTACATACGAAATTATAAAACGAAATAGACCATATGTAGACGGCGAGATGATTACAGATTGCATAATATTCGCATGTTCAACACTGTTTGCGGATAAAAAGGATCTAGGAAGTGAGAAAAATTCAACTTTCTGATTTTACCATAGCTAGGAGGGCTACTGATATTTCAGAGTACATTGAAAATGCGTTGTAAGAAAAATTGTCAGGGGCTAGCATTGCAGTGGATGAAAGCTTGGATATTAACGGTATCTCTCAGTTACTGATATTTGTCAGAGCAACTTCCCGGGAACTCGATGTGACAGAAGACATGTTGGATATACCATTGCAAAATGGTACAAAAGGAGAGGACATAAAACTCACTGCTATGGATGTCCTGAAAAAGTTTGAAGTGGCACCAGAGAAAATTACAGCCATCACAACAGACAGCGCCAGCTATGCTGGGTAAGAGAATCGGTGCTGTTTCTTTGCTTAAAGAAGAGCTGAAGTCTGAAAAATCAATGCATGAAATTCTGTCTTACCACTGCATTATACACCAACAAGCATTGTTTGCAAAGTTCACTTTTCTTTGCGATGCAATGAAAGATGTTATTGAGTTGGTTAATTTTATAAGGGCCACAGCTAGGGACCATCAGCAGTTCAAGATTCTGTGTAAAGAATTTGATACGCAGTGCAGTGATTTAGTTCTGCACACTGAAGTAAGGTGGCTTTCTAGTGGATGCTTGCTCGCCCATGTTTTGAATTTGTTTGAACCACTCAAGCTCTTCATTATTGGATGTGGTGAAACTTCCCGCTTTCAATTCATGGATGACACTGACTGGTTGCTGTGTCTTGTGTTTCTGTGCAACATTACATAGTACTTAAACGAGTTAAACCTCAAGTTGCAAGGTAAGAATAAAACTGTGGACAAGTTACACTCTGCTGTCACAATTTTTTCTTGCAAACTTCAAGTACTGCACAGCAATGTTAGGAGCGGTAAATACAAGCTTTTTTCTGTCCAAAGCATCATTGAGAAAAATCCTGATGCTGTTGTAAATCAGGAAGTCTTCTGTGAAGTGCTGAACGAATTGTCTTAAAACTATGCTGGAAGATTTCAAGATTTTAACAAGTGTGAGAAATTGTTGCTTCTGGTGAACATTCCATTCCTCCTGGAAGTAGATGAAGTGGAGGACATTTTCTCAGGAATGCCTGATTCAGCTGACCTGCTGATGGAGTTTGTAGAGTTGAAAAGCTCTGATGAATTGCAAAGAGGATTTTGGCAAAACAATGGAAACTACTTCTGGAAATTTAGTGAGCCATCTTCAGCATATCGCAAAATTGGCAAGGCGGTTTATTTTGATGTTTCCATCAACTTACAGATGTGAAGCATCTTTCTCTGCACTCGCTCAGATTAAAACTAATCGGCGGAATCGACTCAGTTTTCAGCACACAAAAGAATGCCTTCGAATTGCAGTGACCACCATAGAACCCAACTTCTTAGAGCTTGCTTCCAAGAAGGAGGGCCATGTATAAAACTGACAGCCATACAGATAAGATTGAGGGCTTTCATATTTTTATAAAGCATAAGTTTAATAACATAAAGCAGTAATGTGCATATGTACTTGCAGTTAGTTAGGAGAAACACCACAAAGAAGAGGGTTAATTAAAATATTTTACCCAGTTGGACTGTGCATTTCACTAATATTTAGTTTAATAATTTTTTAGTTAAACTTGAATGTTCTTGTCATACTTATTGTGCATGTTGTGGCTCTTTAGCTGACATTTACTGCTCATGTGGCTCCTGAGCAAGTGAGGACTGAGTATCACTGCCATACAGGCTGTAAACACTAATAATAAAACGGCCTGTTTTTACACACAAACAATACATTTTAAATAATAATTCAACAAATATAATACACACAGGGGCGGGGTGTATCCCATCACAGAAGCCCATCCCAAAGAATCCTGCACACATCTGAGTCAACAGGATCCGTAGAGAAGAGCAGAGTAGAAAGCCCTGGCCATCTCGGGAGCCATCCTCTGCCAGAAGACAGGTGATATTCTTCTGGTCTCCCTTCTTTTTCTCCACCGTGCAGAAGAAGTGTGTGCCGCTGTCCTACAAATGCCCCCCGGGACCACTGAAGCTGCAGGTTCCGCAAGGTGCTCTTCTCCTTGTACGCACTTTGCATGAGTTGGTCCCCGAGTGCCAGATGGCTCTCCAGCTTCCTTTCCAGCTGCTTGATCCATGAGTCCGCCTGCTTGCACCCCTCGTGTAATCCTGACAGAAGACCTTGATCTGCGATTTCCCAACGTCCCACCACTGGCTCCACGTGGGGAAGCGAGATAGTCTGCTGTGCCAGACCATCCAGAAGTCCTGGAAAAACTGTGCAAAGCACTCGTCCTACAACAAGGTGTTGTTAAAATGCCAGTAGGAAGTGACGTGCCTAGCTGGCATCAGGACTACCGTCACGGCCACTAGGTTGTTGCCCGTGAACAGCGCCGGCCTTATTTTGGAGGAGCAAACGCAATGCAAGGCATCGAGATGTTGCCATCGCCAGATGTCGACCAGGGAGGCCTGATTTGTCAGCTCCCTCAGAGCTGCCGATGAGAGTGGGTAGAGTTCTCGTCCCACCCTGTCTGCAATTGAAATCCCCCCTGCGGACAACACACTTGTCGGCGCTGATGGTACTCATGTTGGCTTCAGCCTCCAGAGTAGTGTGTGTTTCCTGCAGGAAGCACACAGTAACCTTCCTTTTTCCCATTGGTGTTTAGTGTTCTGATGTGATACATGATACATTTTCTGTCAGGATTTGTTTGTGACACTCACAGAAGACCTGGAGTTCTCCCGTAGCTCATCAACTGATTGTGTGACATTCATGTGTGACATAACATTTGTGTAACTTTCTGGCTCGAATGTGCAAAGTATTCTCGGCATTGCTGGCCCTGAGAAAGGATTACACAGATCTTAAGATCTTCTGGTAACCCTTCCACGTTTCTAGGGCCAGCTCTGCCTTCTTACTGCAGCAGATAGTGGCCTCCAGAAATTCTAGGAGCTCCATTTCAGGGATGTCTGAAGAAGAGGTGGACAAACTCTCTGAGTCCACGCTACACAACTCAGTGTCATCCTCCCTCATCTCCAGGTCTCCATCACCCTCCCTGTGATGGAAAAGTATGGTGTTGGCAGCGGCTTCTGATTTGAAGAAGAATACTGCCTTCCCATACATTTTGGAGGCTGCCACGATGACCGATGGTCCCACCTCTCAGTCGAGAGGGTGTCTCTCAGACAAAACCACCTACACTGCAATAGTCGCACAATGCAAACAAAGTTTTATTTATTTATTTTTTCACTCGCCTTTCCTTAGAACTCCCTTTTAATGCAAAGGGCAAGACAAAAGGTCGAGAGAAATATATTATATAAAGAGAAGAACAGGAACAGAACAACAAAGAGACTGTGTGCTCTCCCTACCCAAACTAAATTACACGGCCTGCTTCAATGGCCTGCGCCTCCCCCACTCTGCACATGGAAGAAATGGGGGTTTAAAAATAATAAGATTTTTAAACAAAAACTAAAAACAGTTTTGTGTATAAAAATATATATATAAAAACAAAAAACATTTGAGGAAAACATTTTATATAAATAAATAATGTGTAAAAAAGAATAGCAAAAACAAAATAAACTCAAAGAAAAATCCCTCCTGCAGTTGCAAACAAAAACAAGTGTAAGGAGAAAAAGGGCAAAAACTGTGTTTAAAAATAAATACATAAATAAATAAATAAATAAAACATCTAAATAAAACAGATTTTAACAAAAAAGGTGCACAACTACTTTAGAAAAAATAAAAAATATATATTTGAAAAGAAAAAGTTAAATAACAGGTTTTTTTTTATTGTGAAAGGAGCACCACAAAAGTGTGACCTCAAAAGGTGCTTCAACACAAACTAAAATCTTAGTGGAAACCCAGTTTAATTAAGCTTACGGTATCAGTAAGTTGTGCAAGGCCAAGTTGGAACATTTAAATATACCCTCCCATATTTGAATATTAATCAGGTGATTTGCATTTGGAAGGAGAATTTATCTGGCTAAAAGAAAATTACATGGTAACCCACACTACACTACTATGAAAACAGCGTGAGAAAAAGGTGAGACTTTGTGACAGAGCAAATGAATCCTAGTCAACAATCTCCCTCCCGGCTGTGAGGGCGCTGTATAAAAGGAACAGTGTGCCCCGAACTGGATGGATTAGCAGTTCATTCCAGGGTTAATCGGAAGCCGGCCATCCAGGAAGGGGGCGGAGTCACAATACCAGAAGTCATCGCCTTAATATGGTAGGCGATGTGTCAGTCATAGATTGCAGGATACGTGATTGCACTCGCTACCGAAGGGGGTGTAACTAAGGGTATTTCAAGGGATGTGAAGAAGCGATCTGTTCCTTTGTTATGGTTTTACGAAAGGACCAGGAAGGAGTAAAAGCAAAGCATGAGTGTGCATGCTGTATTCTGTCTGTCTAATAATTGTTACTTGTTTGTTATTGTTAGACGGCTAATCACCGGGAGCTGTGGCTACGAGGCCAGCTCTACACCCGGACAACACTTCACCACTGTTCACCATTCACTGTACTTCACCACTTACACTAATAAGCACTAACTCTGGACTTGTGACCATGTTTGTGTTTCGTGTATTATTTGCATCCTGGGTATTTCCAATAGCCTAAATAATACCTCAATACACACTACTTGAATAGATTTTATTGGTATTTATTGGTATCAGCCGTCAGTTTGTATGTTTCTACTACTGTAACTTCTGTAAATATAAAAAAAACTGTACATTAATTAAACAAGCATGACAGAAGTAAAGGCGGAGTTGAGAATCTTGGTAATATAGAATATCTTTGGTGTAAGTGTGTGCATGTCTCAGACTCATTCATTCCATTGTCGCTCCGATCCACCTGTCCACACCTGATCTGTTCAAAGACATATCGCAACTGTACAGGTACAAAACTTGCTCACATCTGGGTTTCGTATTGATACAGTTATACCGGTACGACACTGGTAACATCTCCAGTGTGAACAGACGTTGCGCTACTGTTCCGCTGTATACCGGTGTGAAAATGCAAGTGTGAACAGGGCATTAATGCACATTGACAGACAACATTCAGAGGTCTCTACAAAATAAATCGACCCAAGAAGGTATGCATGCAGAGTGTTCATATGTCCAGCAGCTTGCTAATGGTTATGGCCTATTTTCTTCATTTACAATGTACTACTATGGCTTTAACTGCTTTGGTAATTGCTGTAAATGTTTATCATGCAGAGCAAATAATGCATTGTTTCATTATTATTATTATTTTCCAGCCGAGGCTGAGATTACTTGCTTTAATGGCTTCCCGCCTCCTTAACGACACCCTGTACCAAATCATTCACCCGCAGTGTAAGTGGCAGGAAGAGGATCTATTGCTACATCTCTCACTGGGAAAAGTTTATTATTACTGAGCCTGACAGCACAGAGTCGTGGCAGGTTAATTGCTGCAGCAAGACTTCCCGGAGTTCTCAGTTGATATACAGCGACTAAGGGGACTGAAAGAGATTGACTACGTCTTTTAGATCACAAATATCTTTATGTGCCCCTGGTTCTGAAGAAAGATATTAGATTGTTAGCTGTTCGTTTTCTGTGTGCATAATACAAATAGCCCAGGGCTGAATACTGCAACCATGCAACACAAGAATGAAATTTTCACAAAGTAATGTTGTTACATTTCTCCCTTAATGTGCTAGAAAGTCATTGTGAGGCATTTCATATTTTAATGAGGTGCTCTGTTAATAAATCAGCTCTGTTTATGAAGTGTTTCTCTGGCAAGCTGTGTTTTATATTTCAGATGTGAGCCTAAGTGATGCCATGTGTAAATTAACACAGGTATACATTTAAGCAGGTGCAATATGTAGTTAAGAAAGCTGGCATACATT
The DNA here is from genome assembly GCF_902713425.1 of Acipenser ruthenus. Classification (NCBI taxonomy): domain Eukaryota; kingdom Metazoa; phylum Chordata; class Actinopteri; order Acipenseriformes; family Acipenseridae; genus Acipenser; species Acipenser ruthenus. The sequence goes on along the minus strand of NC_081190.1, from coordinate 42,478,777 downwards.
AACTTCCAGTTTGTGCTGAGCACACTTTAATGCTTTCTGTGCCACATAAATGTCTAACTTAATAATATAATTACAGCAGTTGCTGAAAGCAGTTAACAAACCAAATCAAAAAGTTTTAAGTCAACCTCTATTATTAGGACTCAGCTGTACTATGGAGACATGTTGACCGTTAAAGGCTGAACAGAAGAAATTCAAATCTTGGACAAATATAAAAAGCCTAATATTTACGTTATTCTCTTCAGGGTTATTTGGTGAAATGTATGTTTTCAATACAGCACATTTTAGAACCACTCTCACTGTAGAAACACTTTTTACTATTCAGTAGAGACAGTTAAACTTCATTTGAACTGTTTCCAAAGAAAAAAAAAAAAAAAACGAGAATGCCTTCTATCTTTAGTCTACAACCTGAACAATCTGCTACTATCAATTTCTTTTTTTGATTTAGTAGATTTAAAAAAGTCTGGTTATAACACTTACCTTTAGTACCCTTTGCAATGAAATGACGGAATGGATGAATGTAGGGCATGATTCAGTTCAGGTTAAAGGCATTGTTGAAACAAAAGTGTTTCTATCTATCTATCTATCTATCTATCTATCTATCTATCTATATACAGACGTGCTCAAATTTGTTGGTACCCCTCCACAAAAAACGAAGAATGCACAATTTTCTCTGAAATAACTTGAAACTGACAAAAGTAATTGGCATCCACCATTGTTTATTCCATATTTAATAGAAATCAGACTTTGCTTTTGATTTTTTATTCAACATAATATTGTAAATAATAAAACAAATGAAAATGGCATGGACAAAAATGATGGGACCGCTAACCTAATATTTTGTTGCACAACCTTTAGAGGCAATCACTGCAACCAAACATTTTCTGTAGCTCTCAATGAGACTTCTGCACCTGTTAACAGGTAGTTTGGCCCACTCTTCCTGAGCAAACTGCTCCAGCTGTCTCAGGTCTGATGGGTGCCTTCTCCAGACTGCAAGTTTCAGCTCTTTCCATAGATGTTCGATAGGATTCAGATCAGGACTCATAGAAGGCCACTTCAGAATAGCCCAATGTTTTGTTCTTATCCATTCTTGGGTGCTTTTAGCTGTGTGTTTTGGGTCATTATCCTGTTGGAGGACCCATGACCTGCGACTGAGACAGAGCTTTCTGACACTGGGCAGTACGTTTCGCTCCAGAATGCCTTGATAGTCTTGCGATTTCATTGTGCCCTGCACAGATTCAAGGCACCCTGTGCCAGGCGCAGCAAAGCAGCCCCAAAACATAACAAGCCTCCTCCATGTTTCACTGTAGGTATGGTGTTCTTTTCTTTGAAAGCTTCATTTTTTCGTCTGTGAACATAGAGCTGATGTGACTTGCCAAAAAGCTCCAGTTTTGACTCATCTGTCCAAAGGACATTCTCCCAGAAGGATTGTGGCTTGTCAATATGCATTTTAGCAAATTCCAGTCTGGCTTTTTTATGTTTTTCTGTCAAAAGTGGAGTCCTCCTGGGTCTTCTTCCATGGAGCCCACTTTCGCTCAAAAAGCGACGGATGGTGCGATCAGAAACTGACGTACCTTCACCTTGGAGTTCAGCTTGTATCTCTTTGGCAGTTATCCTTGGTTCTTTTTCTACCATTCGCACTATCCTTCTGTTCAATCTGGGGTCGATTTTCCTCTTGCGGCCGCACCCAGGGAGGTTGGCTACAGTTCCTTGGACCTTAAACTTCTTAATAATATTTGCAACTGTTGTCACAGGAACATCAAGATGCTTGGAGATGGTCTTGTAGCCTTTACCTTTACCATGCTTGTCTATTATTTTCTTTCTGATCTCCTCAGACAACTCTCTCCTTTGCTTTCTCTGGTCCATGTTCAGTGTGGTGCTCACAATGATACCAAACAGCACAGTAACTACTTTTCTCCATTTAAATAGGCTGAATGACTGATTACAAGATTGGAGACGTGTGATACTAATTAAAGAAACTAATTAGTTTGAAATATCACTATAATCCAATTATTTATTATCTTTTCCAAGGGGTACCAACAAATGTGTCCAGGCCATTTTAGAATATCTTTGTAGAATAAGCAATAATTCATCTCTTTTCACAGCTTCTTTGCTTTATTCTATGACATACCAAAGGCATGCAAGTATACATGATAAAAATAGCTTTTAATTTCATCACTTTTCAGGAGGAATGAAGCATTATTTCAATGAGCTGTAAGGGTACCAACAAATTTGAGCACGTCTGTATATATATATATATATTCGGGCTGCTCCGATTAACAAATTAATCAGACCAATTAATCAACTAAATTGTTGATTGCAGATTATTTTTTTATATATATAATTTAAATTAGGCAGTTTTTTTTTTGTCTTTTGGCTGGGCATTTTGAACTCCATTTACCAACATCCCCTGCTGAGAAAGAATGTGCGCGAAAAAGGCTTCCCACGTCAGTTCGGATCTGGTTTGTTGTTGTTACACACACACTTCTTACATTTTGTACGTCCAGAACGATCCTTAACGTCTGCTGCCAGCTTGGAAAAATAAGTCTGCATTTACTACAATCAAAGCAGGCTTTATAAATTGTGTTGGTGAAAAGGGAGTTTTTATGTACAAAGTTCATTTCAACAGAGTTGACTGTGCAGTGCAGCATTTATTTTTCATGATTCCTTCATTTGGCCTGGCCTGGTTTCAGGCGAGGAAATGTCTTTTACTAGTGCCACAAGCTACGACTATAACATTTTGTTTTATTGATGTCAGTACTGTTAATATTCCATTACTGTTCAAGTTGTTCATGTATACCGATTTTTACTAGTTTATATTGTGGAACATGGGTAGGAGAGTTGTTTTAACTGATGTTTACCTGTTTCATGTTCCTGAAAATTATTATATATTTTTTTTAATGCCGAGAACCTGGAAGCCCTAAATATAATGTAAAAAATAAATAAAATAAAGGTTGTTCATAAGGAGCCATAAATGTTATATACGGTATGTTTGCATCAAAGACAAAAAAAAAAAATCCATTCTCAGTTCTTGTGCATTATGTTTTGCTATTAAACTCTTTCATGGATTGACGTTTTTCTGTGAAAATGTGTTACATTTACTGAAATAAAAACTCCTTTAAAATGATCAAATTCCCATTGGGCTTATGTTATTTTAGATTCTATTGATTTTTTTATGTATTACTATGCAGGGCAGCCACTATAATATCGTTACCTTTATTAAAAATGTGTAGGGATGAATCTACCGATTAATCAACTAATGCCCAAAAATGAACCGATCCAAAATGCTAATCGAGTGACAGCCCTAATTATATATATATATATATATATATATATATATATATATATATATATATATATATATATATATATATATTACAGACCCATCAATAATTTTAGAAATCAGAAGTTTCTTTGCAACGAATTATTTGCAATATTACAAACATATGTAATTAATACCCATTGAGAAATTCATCACTGTATTATATATACACCACTGAAATATAATTAACTTCCAAGAAGTCTACACTCTATCACACTTTCAATACGCTTACTGTATGTCCTTGGGCTAGTCACATGATTCCCTTGTGCCAAGTGATACAGAGCTAAAAAAATTTGGTGGAATCACTATCTTAGGTTATTGCAGTAGTAGGCAGTCCAAGTGGAGACATTTCTATACAGATTAATGCCTGGTGAATCACACATTAACTCAAGTATTTGAAAATGACATTGGGTGATTTATAAGTTATTTAACAAAGATTATAACCCCATTACTGATTGTAAATAAAATGTTTCAAAGGCCTCCTGCACAATCATTAATCAAAATGAATGGAAACACCACGTTTAGAGAAATGTCAAATTTCTGTGAATATGATTGAGACACATAAAACCATATGATTCAGTCATGCCCCCTGATTGTTATCAATAACAACCCTGTGAATGAAATACGTTTCAAGGAATATTATCCCATTTGTGTGGGTCTTCTACCTACTAGCATGTTCAGGAAGTTGTTATTAGCAATTTGTATGTGTGATCAGTAGTTCAAGGGACAGGAGCAAGGGCTGCGTGGAGGAAGAACCTCAAAAATTGAAAGTAGGAGAAAAGGGAGTACAGGGTTTCCCATTGGCTTGCAGAGAGCCACCTTTGCAGAGGTGAGACTGAACCGATCAGCCCCCAAGGCTGGAAGCAACTTTCCCCAAGGGGATCCTAGAGAATAGAGGTTAATTATATATAAATAAATAGAGGTACATTTATACACCACTGAAATATAATTAACTTTTATATATATATATATATATATATATATATATATATATATATATATATATATATATATATAATTTTTTTATTACTCTGATGGGGGGAATTAAAGACTAATCTCACTGCTCAGTGGAGAGGAAAAACCTTTGGTCCTGTCAGAGAGATGGCCCCCACTCCAAACATACTAGCAATATTCTGTTGGGCAAAGATCATCATGAAGAGGAATGAACACAAGACCACTGCAGTGGAAGACCTGTTGTCATTGACTTTGGCTGCTGAGTTTGCTGCACCTATACGGAAGTAATAAATATTCTGTTTAATCATGAAAAATCTTAACCCTTTGCAGTCCATTTATTAAGTGCATGTTAGGCGCGTCATGTCCAATTTATTTTCACACGCGCAGTTAATTTTAGACGCGCTGTTTAAAAGTATTTTTTTTTCCACAGTCAAACGGGTTTATAAGGCCCTGCATATCAACAAAGCACTCACTAGGCATCTCCAGCCCCACCCCACCCTTTCGTTCGCTATCGCTTTCACATATGCTAAGAAATAAATAATAATAATAATAATAATAGTCGTACATACCGATCGATCATCTCCGGATCACTCGTTTTATCACCAAACTCCTCAATAATGCGATCCAAGTCATTATTTTATTACTATAATATCGCAAAAAAGCTCTGCAAATGTCTGTGTTATTCTCTGTGCGCTGATTCAGTAACAGGCAGCTTGTTTCCTTATGGCCGCCCCTATCTGATGCCAGAGGCAAGTATGACTATTCATGAGATACGCCCTTTTTATTATTATTATTTTTTTTTCGGCTTGTCTCGGCTCCTGTCACTCCCACTCGGCCATTGAATGGTTTTCTCGGCTTTTTCCTTAGAAAAAATGACTAAAAACCCGTTTTTTGCGTCTTTTTGATGATGTCGGACAGGGTCCGACATTGGACCTGATAGGAATAATTGCAATGTTGGACCAGGTCCGACATAGGACCACAAAGGGTTAAATTACCTATTTGCAAACCTTGAAATGCCATGAATAAGCCATTTTACAGTGAAAAAATATACAGCCATAACTATATGTTACAATGCCTACAGGTACGTTTACACTTGCACAAATATTCCAGAACAAGCGGCCAAGAGGACGTATTCCAGAAGATTTTACTAGTGTAAACACTACTGAACATGTTCCAGAATGCGTCCTCTTATCCTCTCAAAAGTTGGTGTTCGATTCCAGCATAGGCCGAATATTTGCTAGTGTAACTGTGCTGAGAACACGTTTGGGAACGATTCGAGAAAATTCCCAGCGGGCACTGCACGCAAGCCAGCTACGTCATCACCTTGCTGCCTTCCTGCTAGCATTAAATACAGTGAATAAATATTCACTGCGTTATACATAACATGAACATAGTAAAAGTAAAATAAGATGAAATATATGTTGCTTACCTTTCCAAAAGTTGTTCTAATCCTCTTCATAAACGTCCACCACAAGCTCTGAAGAAGGTAGCATTTTCAAATGATGATGCTCAATGTTGTCATTACACCATAGTGTCAGACGTAATCACCTTACACAATGCCCATGCTCATTCTCTTCACCTGAGGGAAGTACCCCCAGCTGTTTCATACAAGTGTACACATACCCTTCCTGGGTAGAATGTTTTGGAATCCTTTTAAAACAATTCCAGAACACAAGTGTAAACACAACATATGACTACATATATCCGTGTCCTAAAATTTTATCCAAAAAGTATTATTTTTGTTTAAAGCTCAGCAAACAGCTTTTGAAAGAGCTGTTTTATTATTCTTGCTTGCAATTTCAGGCTACTGGGTCATGTCACGTGTTCCAACAAAATTCAGGTAAAGAACATCAAAGGGAACAGATGAGCTGAGGGAAACCAAACGTCTCAACCGGGAAACCTTCAATAATATTGCATATAAGCTGAGGAGCGAGATAGATCTGGAGGACCAGAGAATCAGAGGAGGAGCTAGTTCTGGAAGCAGTGGTGAGAGTGAAGATTGATAGCTCAAAAGTAGGGGCGGGGGCTGCTAGAGTGGTGGAAGTGACAGGCTCGGCTGGGGTGGATAAGTGTGAGTAGGGGGGCCAGCTGGATCCAAGTGAGAATCCTGTTATTGAGCATGTCCGGGCAGTCAAGAGACTGAAGAAACAGCGGAGTTGAGAGGCTTAAGATGTTTGATATCCTTTGCAGATCAGAGAAGCAATCAGGAGAAACATGGATCCGGTAACATGGCAGGCTGGAGATTTTAGAAACAGCAAGATCGTGAGCATGGGGAGGGTGGCGCTACAAAGCCTGGTTTGCTGAACAGCTCAAATGGATTCTTTGAGCTGAAGGATGTTCAATAGGAGAAACACAGTCATCATTCGGGAATTCAGATTCTGAAGAGAAAGAAAAGTGATGTGCGTCAGAAGCCATTTTTATAACTACATTGATAATCTTAGATTTAAATGATTGAGTTGGAGTCTGCAGGGCTGTAGGATCAGCGGTGTTGAGGGTTGCAAGACAGAGAATAAAGGCATGACTTGGGGTTTAAATGAGGAGATTGGCAGACATTATGGGCGGGACAGAATGGGGGAGGAGCCCTAGATCCTGCCCCCTGAACCACACTAAGGTTACAATAACGATGCTTTAAATCCTGTAACAACTGTAATCCCCCCTTATACCTTGCACCTGTATTTTACTTGCTATGATTGGTAATTTAAAAAAACAGAGTTTTCATATGACTGGGATGATATGGTTATTACCATCCCACTGAATAGCTAATATTGACCAGTTAGGAGGTAGGAGGTCCCATCTGTCCCATATAGTGGATTGATCTGAATGAGATCTTGTGCACAGGCATACTGTACTTTCCAATATTTGATTAAGAAAAAAAGCAAACAGCACAAAATAAATATAGATCCATTTGGAACACACACTGAAAATAAGCTGTTAATGATGGGATGGTCTTAGTGTGTCAGAATGAGTTGCTTCAAGCATTCAGGGAAAAAATTCCTCACATGGAATTTAACAGCTAGGATTTTATGAGGCTAGATCAACAAATTTTAAACAAAAGCACAGCCAATATTGTTCTATTTAAACAAGAGGCTTTTATCTTTTTCTAAGTTTCCATATGCTACAATGCATTATAAAAGAATTGGCCACCCTGGAGACAAAACCCTTTGAGAAAAGTCCAATTTTTTGTTTTTGTTTCCACAAGCTGTATGTCTCCAGTTTGTATCACATCCAATCTTAATAGAAACCCAAGTGTTGTCCTCGGCCTTAATCCATGTTTCTTTTCTTAAGCAGATAAGCCCAGAAAAGAAGGTCAATAACGTTGTTTTGCTATTCAGTACGTATCAAATACATCCTGGAGCTTGTTTTTAGTTTGTTTTTGAAGAAAAAATGTAGTGCATAGCATATTGTAAAGCAGTGACCAAAGTGTGAGAATCCAGCATGTTTTTAATTCAGAATAGAAGTCTTTCATGTCTCACATTTCTATAAAAAAATTATAATACAAATTAGCACAGCTGCTTCATACAAACATACAAGTACATATCTGTTCGTTGCATTTCCATTTGTCCATTACCAAATATTTTCACCAGGAAAATTGATAGTTATGCCAAAAAATGTGTCCCTTTTCTTCTTCTTATTATTTATTTCTTAGCAGACACCCTTACCCAGGGCAACTTACAGTTATATACAAAAAATACATATCAAGCATTACAGTACAATTAGAAGCAAGATACAAAATACCATTTCAGTCCTAATAAGAGCAAATACAACACACAGTACGATTTGATATCGGGGCAGTTCAAGAGCAGATAACAGTGTTGATAGTTACATCAGGGTTCGATATAAGCGCAAGTGAAATACAAGATACTACAGATTGGGTTAAGTGCAGGATTAAATACAGTAAAATAGGGAGCAGATAAATGCAAGTTAAAGTGCATTAAAGGCAGAGTGCTATATTGACTACAAGGGGTGTTTCTTGAGGAGGCGCCGGAAGGTGGTCAGGGACTGGGCAGTCCTGACATCCATACAAAGGCCGTTCCACCACTGCGGGAACGAGGGTGGAGAAGGAGTGGGCTCTGGAGGCAGGGGAGCATAGAGGAGGTACAGCCAGTCTTCTAGTGCAGGCGGAGCGGTCGGGTGGAGGTGTAGGGAGAGATGAGGGTCTGGAGGTAGCTGGGTGCAGTCTGGTCAAGGCATCGGTAGGCGAGTCTTGAACTGGATGCGAGCAGTGATCGGGAGCCAGTGGAGTGAGCGGATCAGTGGAGTAGCGTTGGAGAAGCGAGGCAGAGAGAACATCAGGTGAGCAGTGGAGTTCTGGATGAGCTGGAGAGGACTGGTGGCAGACGCAGGGAGGCCGGCCAGGAGGGAGTTGCAGTAGTCTAGGTGGGAGAGTACCAGAGCCTGGATGAGGAGTTGCGTGGAGTAGTTGGTGAGGAAGGGTCGGATTCTTCATATGTTGCTCAGGAAGAAATGGCAGGAGCATGCTAGAGTGGAGATGTGCTGGGAGTAGGAGAGGCAGGGGTCCAGGGTTACTCCGAGGTTCTTGGCTGAGGAGGAGGGAGAGAGTGTAGTAGATTCCAGAGGAATGGAGATAGAGCGATCAGAGGAGGGGGAAGATGAGGAGGTTAGATTTAGAGAGGTTGAGTTTGAGGAGATAGTTTGTAGAGATACGGAAGGGGATGGTGGGGTCATAGGGGGGAAGGAGATCTGAGCATCATCAGCATAGAAATTGTATGAGAAAATATAGGATGCAATGAGGGTGCCCAGGGAGCGGTTGTAGAGACAGAACAGGAGAGGATCCAAGACTGACCCTTGGGGCACTCCTGTTGAGAGAGGGTGAGGTGTGGAGGTTGAGCAGCGCCAGGTTACCTGGTAGGTGTGGTCGGAGAGGTAGGAGGAGAAATAGGCCAGAGCAGTGCCAGAGATTCCCAGGTCAGCGAGAGCGGATAGGAGAATAGAGTGATTGACAGTGTCAAAGGCAGCAGAGCGATTGAGGAGAATTAGGACAAAGGAGAGAGAGGCAGCACGGGCAGAGTTTAGCGAGTTAGTGACAGACAGGAGAGCAGTTTCGTGAGTGAGCAGAGCGGAAACCAGATTGGAGAGGGTCGAGCAGAGAGTGGTTAGAAAGCAGAGAGCTGGCGGTGTACTGCCCGCTCAAGGGTTTTAGAAAGGAAGGGTAAGAGGGAGACAGGACAGTAGTTCTGGAGGGAGTTGGGGTCGGGGGGAAAGGGGGTGATAGAGGCTAATATAAATTGTAATCGTTTGTTACATGCAAGGTTGGTGAAGTGCAGGTGAGGCATACATAATAAAATGGAATACTGCAGGCCTCTGTAATCAGGATTTGAAACTAGTTTGAGCTCAGGGGCAGAAAAGTGTGGCTGGTTCTATGTTTCTGCAGCCATATTTACGACATTCGCAAAAAACAATCAAGAACTTGTACATTCATTAACAATAGAAATAAATGAACACAACAGCATACAAACATGATAAAATGTGATCTATTTAAAGCCTTGTTTATTTTGATCACCTATTCTATGCTGTGCATTTGTGCTCATTCATTTCTTCTGCTACAAACATTTCTGTCATCATCTTCGCTTGAGTTGAGAAATTCAAAAGGTGTTTTATTTTTCAGTTCTATCTCTTACTCTTCCAAATCTGACAAACAAAGTCAGCTATTTATACTATATTAAAACATAGGTACATTTATGAAGAATTATTAACACCTTGCATAGTTTACATTCTGTTAACTGTGATGTTGTGACAGTCATTGTTGTAAATATGCTGTTTCAATAGAATTATATACGTTGGCCCTGAAGTGCAAAACACAAGGAAATAAAAAGTTAGCTACATCCAAAGCCACATATAATATCCTTTATATAAACATGAAGCTAACTCAGTTTTAGTGAACGAAAGTACATCTGTTAAATATATGACCCATAGACAGCAACATCGCAGTTGGGTCTGAATTTTGGCAGGCAATTTACCTAATGCCATTATAATTACATTTTGCTGTTGTTTTATTAAGTCCTATGAAAAACTGAATTCCTTCCTCAACTTTAAAGCATCACTCACTAAAGAACCTATTTCTCCATGTTTTATATGTTTAGGAACCATCTAAGAAATTAGAGGGTCATAAATCCAGGGTGATAAAATGAATTCTGTGGCAGAATGGAATGAAATAGTTTAATGGGTTATTTTTATATTCTTTTGGTAGGTACCATTGCCTCCTAGTAGTACAAATATCTGCTTTTAGAAAATAGGACAAGGCTGCAGCAAAGATCCTTTGTCTTAGATAAACACGTGTTGGATTCTGTTGTTCTGGTGGGTTGTAAAATACTTTATTTTTTTTATAATGATTAGCCTATTTTAATTTTAATTGTTTTTATGGTGAAACAGATATGTTATTTTATGGGGCTTATATTTTATGGATTGCTGCCAAAATGTTTACCTTTTTATTGTAACATTAATTTTCCAAATTGTATTGCATAAGGAATGATAAACAATGTTAATGATGTGTGTTCTTACTGTATCAGCTTAGCATGAATAAGTATGAGTGTTCATTATTTATATAACCCAAATTATCTGAAAGGTGGAATCATTTTGAATTGATTTTCATTAGGATTCCTTATCAGTGTATCCTGTGGAATTCAGGGTACTGTCCATGTTTTATATAAAGGGATGTCATAGTGTGAACAGGATGGCTTGTGGTGATGTCAGACCAGAAAGGATAATGACAACAGTTTTGGTCAGTGAAATGTGCTGCTGCACCAGTTTATTAAAAAATGGTTTAAACAGAAAACAAAACACTGAACAAACAAAATGGCATGATGGCCAAACAGTGGATGAACCCAAACAAGTATCGTGCGTGTCCTCCCACACGATTGTCAATTGTTATACTTTTAATTATTTTTCTCCTCCTCTCTCTCTCCTTTTCTAATCAATCATTCAATTGAATCTCAGCACAGTCTGCACATGAACTAATTGTGCACTCCCCGTGCCCCCAAACAAATACCCACTTTAATCTGCATGTGAAGTGATTGTGCAATCCCTGTGCCTAAATACAAATATGCATTTCAAATCACCTGTGCTACATAACCCACACTCTGTGTACCAATACATATACACAACGTAAAACATAAAACATAAAAATACGCACAGGGGCGGCGCACCCCGCCACATATCTCCCCCCTTAAAAATCCAACAGTCTTGGCTGTAGTCCTGGACCAAGAACAGAGGCCTTAATGGGCCCACGGGGCAATGTGGTCCGCAGCAATGCTATCAGCGGAAATGCTGACAGCTTACAGGCTAGCTCCTCCAGCTGGGGAAATCCTGGCAGCAGAAATACTGCCTGTGGCAATGCTGGCAACGGCCAAGCTGTCAGCAGACGTGCTGACAGTGCACAGGCTGGAAGCGGTAATGCTAACAGCGGCCCCCTTACCCTGTGCCTATATACAAATATGCATTTCAAATCACCTGTGCTACATAACCCACATTCCATGCACCAATACATACACACAACATACAACATAAAACACAAAAATACACACAGGGGTGGGGCACCCAGCCACACATGGTTAGGGGCAAAGCAGACTTTTTTTACCAACTTGAAAGACTGTTATAGTTTTGAACACTCAATACACTCTGTAATTACCACTTAAGTGTAACCACAAGTTAACAAGTTTAATTGATCCTGAGAAGCTATTTCAGGATTGTGCAAATAACAACAACAACAACAATAATAATAATACAACAATAGTGGCCTGTTGGCTGCTTACATTTCATGAGGGGAGGAAGATTTTTCATTACAGCATACATGAAACAATACCAGTCCCATTAAATTATTGAACAGCATCCTGTTATATTTATTACAGATATGGCTGATATTACTGCCAGTTGTCAAATTTCAGTTTCATGTGGTTGATTTCATGCCTGAGAAATGCACATCAATGGGATGGGTGCCAAGGCCCCATCAATCTCCCTAGGCTGCCTCAACCACAGGATATGTAAGAGTAGCACAGACATTGGAAGATCAATGCCTAGTCACCCCGCTGTGCCAGCCGCTATTGAGAAATGAATATGAGGGTGGCCATAAATAAAAGATAAAAGATGGTATGGCTTCTTGTGTAAAATATTAAGGCTGGACACAACATGCTGTATCAAAGTCTAACCAAATAAATCCCCTTGGGGCACTCTGTGTTGTGCTCTGGAAAAAAAAAAAAAACATGTATCAGCAAAGTTTGCATTATATGCAAGCTACCAAAAGGACAAATCACACAGCAAAGCACCAGTGGTACCCCAAATATGAAAAATTGCATAGTAGCAGGACTATTATTTTCAGTTTTACTAAATTTACTATAATACACCTTTAAGAGAAGGTGCCATTAAGTACAAAGTACAAAAATAAACACCAGTAATTTCAAACACTCTGAAGTAAATCCAAAAGAAAGTCAAGTTGACAAAGGTTACAGCTAATGCCTTACAACACCAATCAATAAGCACTAGCCAAAACACTTGTATACTTTACTTTCTTTTACTTTTAACAAGCCACACACTGATAATTGAATCAATGGCTTAACATATAACAGGTCTCTATGAGATTATCAACAAAGTCTAGAGATATATTCCTGCTTCCTTAGTGGGTAACATACAGTAATATATATATATACAAAAAAAAGCCACAATGTAAAATAATCACACAACCTATGTATAGCCCGGAATTGCTTGAATACAATCTATATCTAATTTCCAGGATTATTTACCTGTTTGGCATAAAAAACAGTTTCTCACCCAAACCGTATTTCTCAGCTGTAATCCTTGATACAGTACATGCACACAGTGCTCATTATTATTTAATTAGAGACTTCTGATATTGTTGGTCTAGTTTAAATTGACTTCTGTTTTTAACGTATACTAGTGATGTAAAAACAACATACCAGATACAGATAATCAGTTGAAACAGAATGATATATGTTTTTGTTGACTCTTTGAGGCCTCCCACCCCAGTTATGAATACATCCTCATCTGATCCAACCCATTTGTATCTTCCAGTCTTTCACCTTGGAGTCATCAGTATAGCGTATTCCAGCAAATATGAGCTGACAGTACATTTTTCATTATACACAGATTGATAATGATGAAAGAGGTTGATGTAATGCTAATTTGCTATCCTATAACTGGTATGCCAAAATGTCAGTTAAAAACCTATTTTTTTTTTCTTCATGAAACATGTTTCTGATCCAATTTAAAAGACAGGTCAATCGCAAGTCTGTGCTTACTAACATCCATCCTGCTCATTTTGAGTTTTATGTATTGAAAGATTATTTATTTCATTACTCACTGGCTTACATAAAACAATTAGTTGTGCTGAACTTTCTGTGTTTAACTCAGGAACCAGTAGTGTGAATAATACATAACTGGAAATTAAAGAGCAGTACAGCAGGGAAGATGGAAGATATTTCAATAGCATTTAGTATGGCCTTTTTTTTCTTCGGAAAATCAATTTTCTTATTAGCACAAGACACTTTAATACCACTCGTTTTCTTGTGTTGAAATTGTTTGATTGTTTGCTTGTTTTTCATATTTTAATTTGGGATATGCAAGTATTGGAAAATAATATACAGCACTAGTTTCGGCTTCTTTCTATACCAAATCACTCTGTGTTGTAGTTTAAACTCACTCAAATGGCAGAGCAGTTGTACCTAATGCACTGATACCGAGATTGAAAAGATTTGAAAATCCTGAATTAACATTCATATATATATACGTTAATAAGCAAGTTAATAAGATGTGGCATATCAGTTGTGCATCCTGGATAAATATTTTAATAAATAAAAAAAAATTATCATAGTACATTTTTTAAGGCAGCTCAGTTTGGTTGAAATATCTTTTGTTTTCTAGGTTTAACTTTCAGGTTTCTGGAGTTGGAATCGATCTTCAAAAACACTAAATGAATAATGCATACAAACTGAGCCGTCCTTTTTAAATCAGACAAGAGCTATTTTGAGGAAGCGTTGATAGTGAAATTTAAAGAAATCTGCCAGTTCAGTCCTAATTCTACCTGTAGCTAAGAGTAAGTAGTAATTGCCCATGGTGATCAAAGATCAAGAGATGTTCTGCTCTCATCTGTCACTGTCAACCCTGCATAATGTACAGTAAGCTGCTCATGAAGATCAAATGAAAACACTTCATTCAACCTCTAAAGAAAGGCTTTACAAGATGTTGCTCATGAGCATAAAAAACACAGTATACATATTTGTGTGGCCCTTTTTTCTTTTTTCTCCCTTTGTTTTGCTTGCCAATTTCTAGGTTTTGGGATAATATGAGATGGGAAAGCAAGTTTAGCTCTACTGAATATTAGTAGGCAGGGCTGGCAGAGTTATTGTTATTTTCATAATATTTAAATGGAGTGGGGCACTTAGAATTTTCATCCCAATTCAAAGCAAACAGGTAGATTAGTGAGAACTGATAATTATTCAATACTAAAGCAACACAACCCAGAACCACTCAGAAAGATTGCAAAAAAATCCTAAAATAAAATGTAAATAATCAAACCCTTAATCTACTTGCTCTTTAATTCTGTTCAATTTTAAATAACTCAGAAAAAAAGCCTTACACCAAGGACTATATGTGTATTTAATTTAATCTGATTAAAATAGGTTTGTCTGCTCTGCTCTGCTTATTCCCTGAGTTTATTTGGATCAACCCCTGTGACGGGGTACACCCCACCCCTGGGTGTATTGTATGGTTTTGTATTATTATTATTTGAAGGTATTGTTTATGTGTGTAAAAACACGTCATTTTATTGTTAATTGTTTTGCAGCATGGATGGGGTTAAATTTCTCCATCCATGCTAAACTCATGCAGAATGTGACCGTTTCCAGATTGATTAATTTTTTACTAATTTGGAGACGGTCACATGTATAAAAAACCTGCTGTTCTGTGTCTGTCTGTCTGTCTGTTTTGGCCACCGTGCCGTTTTGTTTGTGTTTAGGGTTTTGTTACCTGTTTTGTTCAAACCTTTTATTGATTTAATTATTAAACCACGCAGCAGCGCTTTCATACCCTGCAGTACTGACTGTGTCCATTCTCTTCCCAGTCTGACATCACCACAAGCCAGCATGTTCACAACCCCTCATAGAAACAACTAAAAGGCAGTTTATTGCCAGGCTGGATAAGTCATGCCAAGCAATCATTTTAACTGCAAATAACAGCTCAAATTAGTAATTCAATTCCAAGGAAATTATCATCCTATATTTTCATTTATGACACCTGATATTACTATGTCAATTGCCGATTTCATGCCTCAGTGGTCCTATCCTAGAAAAACAAATAATCAGCAGTAAATACACAGAGACAATGTCTGGTTCTGTACATATCTTGCAGTACATAATAGTGTATATTGTAGCAAAGTACTTCCAGTTAAATGTTTTAAAAAATATATATTTAAACAAATAGAAACACACAATAACACATCTTACTATCAATATTTTATAAACTTGTTCTGTAAAAAAAGTACAAAAGTCACTATCTGAAAAACACGATCTAAATGGCAGCAGATCTAAATATTGCCACCCTTTAAATAATTAAAATAGCATCCACAAAAACATACCTGGTGGCAGTACCAATTAAGGTGCCATTTAGGTCCTTGATTAGACCACCTCTTTTTTTCACTCTCCACATATGCTTCCAGCAGAATGCTTATGTTGTTTTTTTATTTCTCATTTGGTTCCTGCTACATTAAAGAATAGTGTGCTGATGTTGACTCGAGTGACCTGAGATTGGGTGATGGGTTTTCAGGGCACGAAAAAATATGAATAGACTGGCTGAGGTTCCAATTAAGGTCAATATGTGAGGATACATGGGGGAAAAATAGTGATCAATGACTAGACTCCCTGCTGTATGAGCCAATGTTGAGAAATGAATCTGAGAATTGATGTAAAAACCACACAGCTTATGGTGTAAAATATTAAGGCCAGACACGGTGTGCTGCATCAGAGTCTAACCAGCTTCACCCCCAGGGGTACACAGAAGGCATGCTTGTGTTGACTTGAAAAATATGCCAGTGAAAAAAAATATATATTAAAAAAACAACTGATTATGTAGGACAGAGCAACCAGCAAGAAAGGCGGCTTGCTGCTGCTGAAACTTCTCTTGTTAAATTCCGGATGATAAGTCTTTGAGGACTTTCTTCTGTGCTCAGTTCTGCTTCTCCCACTGCAGACAGGGCAAGCTGTCATCCATTGTATCTTTCATGAGTCGATCACAAGGTTGTCTGTCAGCATGGCTTGTGTAACAGATTTTTTTTTTCCTGAAAAGATAGAGATCTCAAGCCTCAAGTGTAAATGATAACATTATTCATTAAGGAGGATAAGGCTCATTTCAAAGCACTTATTTTTTTTCGGTATTACCACTCACAGTACAGGGAAGTAAACAGAAAAATACATTATTCACCAAGCTTTAGGAATTAGAAATTCGTAAGGAAACTATTTGTATTTTTTTTTTTTTTTGCTACCCACTGTAATTGTTAATATCGATTAACGGTTAGGGTTAGGGTAGTGCAATTTTTGTGTGTGTGTGTCATGCAAAACAAGACAAGGAAATTAAAACTTATACATTAGTACATGGTGTCAAGGTAATTACCTTGTTTAATTTAATTTTTTTTATTTTTTACTGATTAGGTCATATTGTGCAGATAATAAATTGGACAAGCCTAAACAAAGAGGCTACAAGACGTTAGAAGGTCTCCTAATGCAGGGGGCCATTCATCTTCAAAGGCTTTAAACAAAATGCAGTGGGCTGTTTTAACTGTACTGAGTTTAAAAACAAGGAAAAGCAACTAGACAAAATGTTATGTCTCCTTTCAAAGTCTATTATGCAAATACGAGATAGCTATGGAGGTCTCAACCACCTTTTTAAACCAAAACTCCCTAAACTAAAACTAGAATGAAAACACAATAAGGAGATACATTTCTCAGGTTAAAATGTCAAAGTGATCAATTAAGAGAGCTGCGTACAAATAAATTTGCTATAGAAACAGCTTTCTAGCATACTTATTGTACTATGTTTACCTCTGAAAGTTGGAGTACTTTTTTAAAATTTTTTTTAAATAAATCCACCGAGCAGGTTTAGAATGGGTTTGTTCTGTCTAATTGAGCACTCTCCAAATAATGATGCAATTTTGTGGATACACATAAATCTTCTGTACAGAATATATACATTCTAATAAAGCAGGAGTAATACCGTTAAACTTACAAAATCAGTTGTGAAATCAAACAGAAGATGATTAATATTGATACAGTTAATACATAAAAATTGGATTCCCTTTTTTACTTCAGCTTTGGGATTCTCTACAGCATTAACATTTTCTCCCAAAGGTTTTTGCCCAGATTGTTTGGTTTTGGAGATTGTAGATCCAGGATACATTTTATATTAAATAATCCTTCATAAAAAATGCAGCCCTCAGTCTAATAAGATTGAAACTCTGCTTGAGTGTGTTTTATAATGAATTGAACTGGTAAGACGAAACGCTGAATAATTGAGAGCGTGATGGAGGCGATCAAAGATTCAAGCATGACTTGATATGTCTTGTTCGCTCATTTTATTTACCTTTCAGAACTCCTACAAATATTCTAAGAAAACGCAGATCAATTTTCAGCTATGTCACGTTCCCCTCATCAAATATTAATGAATGTCAAATTTGACAACATTTCTCTGTGCCACCTGCACTGCAATAACATTTCAGGCCCTTATTAAACATTTAGAATTGTCATTGAATTTCCAAATATGATTCTCCAGTGACTAATTCAACTTGTTTTATTAATAAGCTGGTTCTGATGAGTAATACTAATTTAATATGCCTGCATGTAAGATTAAACCATAAATTATTTCTGCTGAAGATGAGATCTGACTGCTGTGGTTGTTAGGCAATAGCCTTTTCATATCAGCCTTTGAAGCTCAAGCTGTCGTGAGCATTAATCCCACTTGCACCTTACTGCTTTACACTTTATAAAATAACAATCTTTTCAGCATGTTCTGCATCTTTCACATGGTCTACTTTACTAATCTAAAATATGGTGCAGCAGTGTGGAGTAGTGGTTAGGGCTCTGGACTCTTGACTGGAGGGTTGTGGGTTCAATCCCCAGTGGGGACACTGCTGCTATACCTTTGAGCAAGGCACTTTACCTAGATTGCTTCAGTAAAAACCCAACAGTATAAATGGGTAATTGTATGTAAAAAATAATGTTATATCTTGTAACAATTGTAAGTTGCCCTGGATAAGGGTGTCAGCTAAGAAATAAATAATAATAATGGTGGATCTTAAGACCACCACCCTAAATTTAAAAAAGTGAAATTTAGCTGATCTCTTATTACCATAAGAGTTAAAATGTGCCAGCATTTAGATCTGCTGCTGTTAAGACCATTAAAATAGACCCCCACTTATCTTTCTGTGGGATAACATTAAGGCAGAACATCGACAGGGAAAATCAACACTTTTTGATGGGGCACTGTAGTTTTCCAGAGTAATGAAGATTCCAGATACATTAACAAATATTTACAAGCACACATATTGTCAGAATATTACATTATCGTATATTATTACAGTGGTAAATGCTTTTTTTTTTTTTAGCTATCTATATGATGACAAAGTTGATAACAATGACATATATCAGCAGTATGTACAGAACACAATAGAATAGGAATTACCAAGTTTCTGAAAATGTGGTAAGCGGCTCTCCGGGTACATGCAAAAATGTAATTGTGACTTATGGATGGATGGACAGACACCCCCTTATGTCCCCGAAATCCAATATTGTCAATAACATGCAAAAATAGATTAAAAACCAAGCTTCATGACAATTGGATAAGCGATATATTTGCATATATCTGAAAAAATGCTGATTAAATTGTAATTATTAGTCTCTACTCTTCTGTACATCTGTTAATTTATGTCATCAACTTTTTTATGATAGCTCTGATTTTGAATTTACAGCTATGGAGGGGGATATATGTTACTTACGCACTTGATATTATCACAAAAACATGAAGACAACTAACATCACATGCAGCATCTTCCCCAGTGGACTACTTAATTTTGATAGTATTATGCCAGTCACATATTTTCTGCATTATCCTGTAAACTGTATTATTTGCTCGTCTGGAGAAGCTGCAGTCACTTTTTGAAGTTGCTTAGCAGTATGAAGTTAATGCAAATGGAAAAAAATTTGCCCAGTTCATTAAAACATAATGGGACAACCCCACCCATTTTATACTACCGGTACCAACAAATAATCTCATTTTGTGGATTATTTAATTTGAAGGTTAAATGGAAATGATAAAAAAAAATTCTTATTCGCCTTTTCTGTTTTTCTTGCTTCTAAATCCAATACAGTTTTTCAGTCCTTGAATTTTATATAACTGCCTGTTGAGTTAATATGCCTTCATACACAAAAATAATTTCATGAGTTCTGTCTTTTCATCAAATTGTGACATCCTTAATATTATGTTATATTCAAAAAGACATATTGGGGGCACTGAAAACTGTTATCCGTCATAAA
The DNA here is from genome assembly GCF_902713425.1 of Acipenser ruthenus. Classification (NCBI taxonomy): domain Eukaryota; kingdom Metazoa; phylum Chordata; class Actinopteri; order Acipenseriformes; family Acipenseridae; genus Acipenser; species Acipenser ruthenus. The sequence goes on along the minus strand of NC_081190.1, from coordinate 42,458,956 downwards.
TGGAGCCTTAATGCAGCTCTGTTTGGCTTTGTTCCAGACCCTCTAGCTCTGAAGTGTTTTTTCCATCCATTACGTACAATGCAAAGGGTCATAAGATTAAGATTTGGAAGAGATAAAAGAGCAGGACTTTTAACTGCATATTTCTTGTGGGTAAAGATTCAGAATGTGATGTGGCAGGGCAAAAACCTGGAATGTAAAAATGTGTGTGTGTGTGTGTATATATATATATATATATATATATATATATATATATATATATATATATATATATATATATATGGTTAGCAGGGAGGGGGTTAAAATATGTTGCTGGTTAATTAGGCTCCAGCCACATGGTATGTAAGGAAGGAAAAAGCCTTTGTCTGGGGAACAGAGTTAGGTGAGTGTGTTGATGTACTAATAGTGAAGGCGAATGCCCAACTGTGACCGAGTTGTTGAGTGGCGTGTGGGTGGTGACGTCACGGACCAGGAACAGAAACCAAAACAATGAATGGCGGGTGTAAATGAAGCGCAACAGGGCTCAGTGTTTTATTAAATAATAAATAAAACAAAAGATTTAAACAGAGCAAAAGACATAAACAAAAGGGCATGTTGGCCAAACAAATAAACAAATAAGGATCATGCTGGTGTAAAAACCAGCACGCTTAGCAGTTGGTTCTATTTTAATTTCTCCCCTTGCTCGCTCTCCCTTGCTTACTCTCCCGTACTCTCCTCTGAACACTCTCCTCCTTGAGCGCGAACAGCTGCAGGCTTTTATATTCTGGCCGAGGGGTTAACTAGCTGTTAATTATCTTATTACCCCTCGGCCACAGTCTGCACGAGTTTAGTAAGGATGCATGATTGTCAGCTAGTTAAATAATCAGTAGCTGATCAGTCACGCATCCTCACGAGGTTTAATAATCAAAACACAAAACAATAACAAATACCAATCGGCTTTCGCTGTCATATAAACATACAAATCATAATATAAAATAAATAATAAACAAAGGGGTGGGACACTCCGTCACACCAACCTATAGTGCATAATGTTTTCATTAACCTTTTATTTTGGCCCTATTTTGGGGGGGGAGGTCTTGTCCCAAATCACAGCATTCTGCGAGACAGTCAAAGCGGAGAAAGTAATTGTTTATGGAACATTTATGTTTAACTCTGCAAATCAAATAAATATTTATTTGTTCAACTTGATCTCCCTCTGATTTATTGTGTAATATTAATCCAAATTATTAGAAGTTTTATGTGACTATAAATACATTAATATATTGCGTAGGACAAGAAGCCAACCTACTCTATATACACCTGCCTCGTAATCTTCATATATCCCGGACTGTCTGAGGATGCACAAGTCGTGTATTCCACAAGGATAGCTGGCGACCACATCAAGAATCCTCAGTTTCGCATCACACCGTTTGTGCATTAATGGAGTGGTAATGCTTCCTATTATGAAAGATATGTTCTGCATCCTGGGGTGGTGACAGTGCTACGTGGGAGCAATCAATAGCCCCCAATACATTTGGAAAGCCAGACACTTCATAAAAAGGCCACTTTTATACCATGGAGTGCATCTGTCTCTCTGGGATAATAGATATAGTTCCCAGTGCGTTTCAACAGGACATTCAGTACCTACTGTAAACACCAGGAAAACGTGGGTTGGGATATCTAACCAATGAAACAACCCAGATGCTAAATGATGTAGTTTGCACAGCACTTTCACTAATCCTGGCACTGCATAACTCCTATCTGTAAGTGGTTCTAGATCAGATTTGATCTCCTCATATAAGGTTAGTATGATCTCTGTGCTCAATCTGTTTCTATTTATTAATTCCTCCTCACACAGCCCTGGTAACGTTTGCCTGGTCCGAAATACTCTCTCCCTGACTCTTTTCGCTCTCCTGTGTGCAGCTCTTCTGCTCTCATTTGCGCTCTTCTCCTAGTTCTGTGACACTGCCTGGTTTCAATATGCAGTACTTTTTTTTTTTTTACTTTTTTAAAATTTAGTAGTTGCCAATTAATTTTACTCCGTTTTTCTCCGAATTTGAAATGTCCAATTGTATTTAGGCTCAGCTCACCACTACCACTCCTGCGCTGACTTGGGAGCGGCGAAGATGAACACAAAGGGTCCACCAAAGCGTGTGCCGCCAGCTGACTGCTTCTTTTCACTCTGCAGGCCCGCCATGCAGCCAACCTAAAGTTACAGCGCTGGAGGACAACGCACCTCTTGGCAGCTTACAGGCAAGCCCGCAGGGGCGCGGCCAGTCTACAGGGGTCGTTGGTGCGCGGTGAGCCGAGGACACCCTGGCTGACCTAAGCCCCCCCACCCACGCAGGCGGCGCTCGGCCAATTGTGCGCCGCCCCCTGGGAGCTTACATCCACAGTTGGCAGTGGAATAGCCTGGACTCGAACCGGCGAAGTCCAGGCAATAGGGTGCATCCTGCACTCCACGCGGAGCGCCTTTACCAGATGCCTTAAGTGAATATGGTTTGCATAACAAATACGTCCCTCTCTATATTTTGTGGTGTAATTTGCATACATTTCCAGCCACTAACATTATTCATTATATTTAAATGACTCGAACACTGTACTTTTTATACATGCTTTTTTCCACATGCTAGGTTGCCTTCCACAAGTTAGTGAATACAGCAGGTGTACAAAGCGCGCAGTAAAGGAGCTTACTGTGTGCACAACACATTACCGCTGTTTAGTGAATGAGGTCCTCTGAGTCTTATTTCTGATGCTATCCTGCTACAAAGGATTTGTGTGATATCTTCTCAGCTGTTTGATTCTAGGAACAAAAATGAACATATAACATTTGACCCCATTTGCAATGTTATTGGATTTGTAATAATTTACAATAATGGCTACCGTAAGAAAAGAAGAACAAACGAATAGGCTTTGTGGTGTTCTCTTAATTATCTCAGACAAGGACACAAATATTTTTACTAATATGAATCACTCAAAATAGTGTAGAAAGAAGCTTTAACTCACTAACTATGGATAGCTTAAAAAGTGCATCAGAAATATTATTGTGTGGGTGGGTGTGCGGACTAACGAATTACAAGCAGGGTTTCCGAGTAACTAAAACCACATTATTATACTGTTTTAACAACACCTTTAACATAAAGGTTGGCCTAAAACAAGTTTTAAATACGGAGATATTTATTCATAACTTCTCTCACTGTGGTGAGCTATGCCCATGTAGAGTTTGTAACAGTAAATCTAAACTTATTGAGAGTCAATGCCTATACTTTGTGTGCGTGTGCTGGTGTACAATACCTTTTAAGTATGAAGTAAAAGTAGGGCGAGCTAATCACCAGTAAGAACAACACATCTGAATCAAACTACATGCTTTAAGCCTAATTGGTTTAGTTTTGTAAGAGCGGGACATGCTTGTTGACATTTATGGTAAAAGGAGTGTGTTATAAGTTAATTACTTATATTACTTATAAATACTTACATCTGCGACACAGCAAAAAAAAAAAAAAAAAATAGTTTAACAACTCTATTGCTAAATGTCAAAAAACTGTGCACTACATTTAAAATGATCCTCAGCATCCTCTTGTTTTCTAAAACTGGACCTCAAATTTGAACCCCTGTCTGGGGAAGAATTCTCAGTCTAAATGAATTCAAGAAATGTGATCCTTTATTGAGAATGTCTGCATGTGCTTCCACAAACCAAAATACAGTAAAATATCCACTGAGCCATGGTCATGAAAATACACTTTAACCTGCAGCAGTTCACATCATTATGAGAGTAACTAATGTTTTCTCTTTCGGTCTGTGGCTGAGGTAAATACATATTAGAATTCAGTGTGTAGCCTTCCTTTTCTGAGGTTATGCAGGCCATGACTGACACTCCCTAAGCCACAAACCTTGTTAAAGGCAGCCAGGGAACTGGAAAGGAAAAAGAAGCATAAATGAACCCTCTGCTGATTTCTCATTCTATGGGTCAAATTAGATCCATTAGACAGTTATAGTTTGGTTTCAGTGTCTGGAAAAGAAATGGGGGAGAAAATGAAGAAAAAAAATCAGCATCAGCCATTAGGATACTGACTGAAGACCAAACCAGGGTGCATAGTTAGATTATCTCTAAACCACTGAGCATGTCACTTTAACTAGAAAAAAGAGACGATGATTCCAGTCTCCTCTCATTGCCCAGGCAACCGGGGAACCAATTATCATGCAGGCTCTGAGGCATCAGTCTCACTAGGCCTCATCTCAAACAGGCAACTCCAGCATCAGAAAAGGCCAAGTGGAGTATGCCAGGGCTCAATTTACATTCCAGGCTGCAAAAAAAAAAACATGTTCCTATTTCTGAATAAAGCGAGGATTGCATGGTGCATTATCATTTGTGTCGCTGAGATCAAGCCTGCTATCTTGAACTGATGATACAGCTCACAAGGGGGAAACTCATTATTTTTTAGATGACTTTGCTTTCCCATAGGGATCCTGTAGATCCTACTTAGCAAATGCCTCATTCCAGCACTGATTAATTGGGAAATACACAGAATCTCAAAAGGTCAAAGTTATAATCAGTTGCCCTGAGGGGATGACATGGAAAACTTCTTAATCCAGGCCAGGCTTAATGCAAGCTCATAACAAGACGAGGCAGATGATGTGACATGAAGAGAGCGAAAAAACTACAAATAGACTCCAGAAATAGATACCAATGCTTGTTTAATATGGGACCAATTGTGCTTTGTTTTCCTGTTTACTTTGTTGATTTTTTTTAATTTAACCATTGCTGCTTTAGTCCCCTGTGATAACAGGAATATATTATGAACTGCACATCTTTTAGATCTGCAGGCACAGCAGGATGTATTTGTGTGCAAGTGGGGCATGAAAAGGTTTGTACATAGAGGCAGTATGGCCTAGTGACTAAAGACTGAAGACTGAAAGCCTGGAGAAATTGGTTTTAAATCACAGTTCAGCCACAGAATTTCTGTGTAACTGTTAGGGATAGGCTCAGTTTAACCCCACCGTGCTGAGGCTTTATATAAACAGAACTCCAGTTTAGCATCTCAGTTGGCCTGGTTCTATAATCGCTAAAAAAAGGTTATATCTTGCAAAATGAAGAAGTGGAGTGTTAAGGTTCAAATTGCAACTGAATTTAATAAATAATAACAATGTAAACTAAGTCAATATTAAATAATCTTAAATATAATTTTCTTTTTGATAATTCAGGAACAGTGAATTAAACTGGGTAGATAATGAACTGCAAAAAATAACATATGTTAAAGGAAAAGTTGTTTCAATGGGGTATGCTTTTTTTTTCTTAGTCACTGTCAGAGTCGAAGATTATTTGTCTCGTTCCCTTGTTTGGTGCTCCCGTTGGTGGAGGATGATTGTAAATCTTCAGAGAGACAGATATGTTAAAAGTGCCTAAAAACCACCAATTGTGGGGGTTGTTGAGTGATTGAAAACAAGACATTTTGTGTTTGAAAGTGGTCTCAGGGTGCACAGGAGTCAAATATGGGTGAAAGGTCAAGTATAATCTTCTACACGAATATGCCATTTTTACATCACTATCCCTTTTGTTTCAAATGGCTCAGGATGCAAATTTAGCCTTCATCCATGTATTATATATATGCTGTGCAAACATTCATTATTATCCAGAGTACTGTTTTCTGTGTATTCGTAGCACAAACTGTTGATTCTTTAATCAACAATATATCTTCCCTGCACCTTAATGCAAATATTTTACATTAAATAATAGAAAGATCTAAAAAGGACATGAGAAGTAGTGAATACTATTTTTTTATTATTATATATGTAAATAGGTCTGTGAGCTATTTGTCTCTTTGCAGGGCTTAGCCACAGCAGGATTAAAAACAAAGGGAACAGCAGCTTAAAACATCTTATTTAAATGCAACGGAGTGACATGCAATATTTTTGCTGTTTGAACTTAAGAATGCTAAAATAGGGGAGGAAGGCCCACAAAAGTTGTGGCGAAATCTTGTTGAGGAAATGGCTTTTTATTTTTTCACTTTGGCTATTAAAATAAGGATGCATTTTCAATTTCTTAGTTGAACTTCAGTTCAGTTGTGCAGCATGAATATCCCTTGTTCTGCATGCCATTTGTTCATAGAAGATAAAACAGGTGTTTGCCTCTACCTTTATGCAATTTATTTAAATTGTATTTTTATTTTATTTTTTTACTGTGTGACTTGCCCTGTAGTAATATCATATAATAATAATAATCATAATAATAATAATAATAATAATAATAATAATAATAATAATAATAATAATAATAATAATTATTATTATTATTATTATTATAACTAGCAATAACCAGCAACTTTACGGATTCCAGTACCAGTCCCAGTAATAGTACCATTACCAAACCCTTTAGCAAATAGTGCAGAATACCAGTACCAGTACCAAACACTTTAGTAAATAGTGCAGATTGTAGTACCAGTACCAAACACTTTAGCACATAGTGCAGAATGGCAATTTTACATAGTAACCATGACCCTATGTGCACTCTCTTAGGAGTTATAAGCCAGTTTTATATTTGACCTTTAGGAAAGGTCATATGTCACTGGTTATGACATTTTTTGATAGCGCATATATGGGTTACTATATGTGTTCCATAGTAACCATGACCCTATCTGCACTCTATAAGGAATTATAAGCCAGTTTTACATTTGACCTTTAGGAGAGGCCCTTGAACAACCTTTAAAGACAACCACACTAGGATCATGTGTGCCATTGTTTCAATCAGACTAGCGGTTTGGGAGAAGAACATCTTTGTAGTTTGTGATTATGACGTCTGTACCGTGCGATTCTGAAGTCATGCAGCATGGCCGCCATACCACACAACGTATCAGCTTCTTACGAATGCCAGTTAATCTTGGACTATCTCTCAACAACTATACCAACTTTCAGCACTCTGCAATAAGTCGTTTTCGAAAGACGAATTTTTACATTTAGGCAAAATGTTTTTTTTCAATCCAATATGGCGGCCACACCATGTGACCTACGACAAAAGTTCATTAGCATACATGCCAACAGTCTCTATATGGTCGGGACAGTCCCGATTTCCAAGCAAATGTCCCCGCCCCAATGCATAGGAAGAAAGCCTCAATATTTACACATAGAAAAAAAATTAATTTATTCTGCACAGTAGAGTTAGTGAAAACCACACACTGTACTCTTCATGCGGCTGACACATCTGCTGATCACTAACTTACCGTTAAGGTAAGAACGTTTCATTATATACATTAAATCTTGAAAGATTCAAAGTATCAGAAACAAAATTTACAAAGTATTTACTGTACATTGTTTGGGTGGTAGAGATCAGCTGGAATATTCCTATTGAGAGTTGATTCTCAAGGAGAAGTAGAATGAATTGTATATTGCCTTGTCATACTCAATTTTCAAGTACACATTAATTATTCCAGTTCATCACACTTAAGGCTTTGAAGCTCTCGGAATGTGGTGATGGTGGTGATAGGTTACGTACTGTATTGTGCATTTACTCCATCTCATGAATTCTGATCTGTACTTTATTCCATCCTGATCTGAAAGTACTCTTGGAAATAGGAAAGCAAAGTAGCAGAGAACATTTTTTTAATAGTAATGTAAGCATGGTACATATAATGAATAACTAAATGAAACAAATACAAAGCTGGCATGTCTATGGATTGAGTTGCCTGTAACATGTTTTTTTGAGTGCACTCTTCATTTATTTTGTTATTGTATTGAAAATTGCTGGCTTAATTGGGAGCTTAGGTGTCATAGCCAAGTGTCCACTTGTACATATTTAAAGGCTGGTAATTTAATGTTAGTAGGTCCTTCAACATTTAACCTTATCTATGTATCATGTTGTCCTTAACCAATGGCTTCTCGCTATACTTTTAGACATTTATATTTTATAGAACAACCATTTATCATGTAAGCAGCTTTCAGCCTTCATCCTGTTATACATGTTTTGTTTGGTTATAATATTTTGTATGAGCTTGTTTATGTTCATAAATATACATATGGCATTTTACAAATACACTGTCCTTAGGTTGTGGTTGTCAGCCAAGTTCACCCAGTTCTTCTCATGACAGTACCTGCTCCTGTCAGGTAAAACAATGATCCACTTCCAGTTCCTACTAATCATCTGCCATAAATATCAGTTATAATTATATTCTTGTTGTAATGAAGGTTGGTGTTTGTTAATGTGATCGCTATTTAGAGTAAGGACAAAGACCTAGGTTTGGAATCCAAGCATCTCCTGGCTGCATCAATATGAGGCTATCGGTCAACTTAGATCAGGCTCCCCCAAGTCAACCTGGACAGAAGTCAAGTCAGCTCCTGTGAAATCAGATGGGAAACAATTTTGTTTTTAATTTTTTGTAATCCACTTTGTGTAAATACTTCATCGTTTTGAGAAATAGCATGGTTCTATGGTATAATGCTATTGTATAGAATGTCAATATAGTACTGATGTAATGCCCTGTGTGGGGGTTTAGAGTTTCTTTTTTGACATCCCTGCATAACTACATTTATACTTTTTTTAGTCACCAATTCAACACTAATAATTATACCCTCTACACATATACAACATTACAGCAGTTAATTAAATCTCTGGAGTAGGCAGCACTGGCTGCACTACATGTAAGCTGTCATATATTGCTGAATTAAAATATGGTAGAAGATTTGGTGCCTTAATTTCAAGCTGCTGTTACTCAAGACAGGTGGCAATTTCTAGAACAGTACTTTTATCCTCTGGAAACGACTACTAATGATAAAATTCCTGCAGTGTATGACTTATTTGGCCTCAACTCTAGACATAAATATCAATTCCCATGCAAACCCATTATCTAACCTATTAAATTAATAGTTATGAGTATGAAGTGAAATCTTTAGTATTGCAGTTAAGGCTCAGGAGAAAATAATTAAGCCATTGAAATTTTATAGTGTTAAAATTATGCCACAGAAAATATATTTTCCACATTATTATTGCAACTTCAATCTTTTAATAATTTCATTAGCCAAACAGCAGCTCCCCCATTATGTTTTTTTTTTTTCTTTAAATGGGTCACTGGCTGGTTTGTGTGTAAAGTCATAGCACATATTTCAATAACTGCTTGGAGCAGTGTTTATCCTCTGCCCATAGATTCTGGAGATAAACCCTACTTTGCTGTAAATACCCCTCACTGCTTATGGTCCATAATCTGTTCCATCAATTCCAACAACTGATTTCTTCAGCCATTGATTTTTCCTGGTTGTCCGCTTGTGGCCTTGACTCTGCTGTGTTTATTTAGACTGGCCTCTATAAATTGCTTCTGTAGCTGAGGGCAAGAAACACAGGGGATGGAGAGGGGAGGGGAGGGTCAAGGTGCATGTGTACCTGTCTATAATTATATATCACAGCTTTAGTCTTGCAGCGCTGTTTGTGAAGGACTGTTTGGTTTAAGAAAAAAAAAAGTGATACTATTCATGTTGTGTTCATTTGTTTTCTTCACAAAATTTAACCATAAAAAAAGTACTTTATATACTTTTTTTTTTTTACAATATATTATTGCCCCTAATGCTTGCTTTCTGACTGCAATAATATTCCAGACTTTTCTTTTTAATACTGTAACTTTCTCTGTTGAATACTTTCGGTATTAATACAGCAAGTTAGGCTATTAAGGTCATTAAGTGTTTATTGCTGGTAATGACATCTCTGGGCCTCTAGTAATTACCAAAATGCCCAAATCAAATTATATTTTTGTGTTATTATTATTATTATTATTATTATTATTATTATTATTATTATTATTATTATTATTATTATTATCATCATATTTAACCTATTTAATGTTGTGTAGGAAAACTAAGAAACGTTATATAGCCTTAAAATCATTGCAACTAAAAATAACCAGATCATGATTTATGATTTCTTAATTAACTTTTTTTCCCCCCTAACTTTCAACAAATTAATATTCCTCCACTTAAGAATAATATATATATATATATATATATATATATATATATATATATATATATATATATATATATTGTATATACAGCTATAAGTTTTGCATCATCCTATAGGATTGACACATGACACATTTTGCATAAAATCAAATGAAACCTGCTGAATAATGTTACGTTAACATATTGAATTACATTCTTCTTTGTAGTTTTCCATATACTTAGTGAAATGTACATACAAATATTGCCTAGATATTGCCAGGCAAAATATACAATATGTTCTTCATTGGTTCTTCTAGGTTTGTGGTGTATTTGATTAGAATGCTGTGCTTATGCTCTGACCTTTCACCACAGTGGAGCAACTCCCTCCTGACTAAACAAACTGAAATTAAATGTGATAGTTGTGCAAATCTTATAGCTCAGTAAGGTTTCAGCTATGTTTTACTGTGTGTAATTCCAAGAAAGCCTCCAGGAAGAAGAAACTAAGCTTAGCTGCCACAAATGTGTTCTCTACTCTATGAGATGCCCAAATGTTGGGTGCAGTAAAAACAACATTTTATGCAGTATTTTATCCAGCCACGTTGCTTAAGGGTAAGCTCTGAGCATTGCTGATGTTCAAAAATCACAGCGGAAAATCTCAGGAGCAAACAAACCACAGCACACTGTCCCTTAGCAGCAGAAGGAGTGTCACTGGAGTGCTCCAGGCCACCTAATTAACAGCAATGTGCTAGGGTTGTGAGGACTGGGAATGCAGTAGCTCATCCAAACACACCATTTTCAGTGGGGCTGGGGAGTTCTCCTCTTGTCTTACCCAGACCCACATACAATAGAAACCGCTGTGCCAGCTGAATCTGGAATTCAAATGATTTCAACTCCTTGAAGTATTTAGTACAGAAGGTACCATGTTATGGTCCACATTAATAGCAGTGCTGTGTGAGATGTGTAGTTGGTTTATGGGTGCTTGTAAGGGTTAATGAATTGTTCATATCCAGTTTTTCTTCATCTCCCCTTCTTTATTTTTATTCTTTATATTATTTTAGCTATGGAAACATAGGCAATATCATCCAATAATGACCAACAATGTTTTTTGGCTGTGGGTTACATCTATTTGAATATATTTACTAAATCAAAGAAAGCCCTAATTCTTTTTTTTTTTTTTGAGGACCTGAAAACACTATATCATCATTATAAAATAGATGAGTGTGACAGGATGGACATGTGGTGACATCAGGCCAGAATGCAGGAAGAAAAATTCTGACAGATAGGTACTGCAGGAAGTTCAAACAGAAAACACTGTTCACAGAGCAAAATAAAATAATAATAAAAACAAGTCACTAACACCAAAACAACTCTTACGGTCCGGCTGGGCAGTAGCCTTCATGGATCCCTTAAGTTTTGTTTGTGTTTACTTTCTTTTCATTTTCTCCTCTCTCGCTCTCGCTCTTGAACACCCACCACCCGGAGTGCAGAGAACTGCAGGTTTTTATACAGGCAACCATCTACTGATTTAGCAACAAATTAATCACTTAATTAATTCAGGAGATGGCCACCTTCTGCACAAGATTTTTAATTATTCCTGGCAGAGGACGAGCACCAACCTTGCCTCTGCCAGAACACGTCAAAACAAACAAAACAATACACACATGGCACTTCGCCGTCATATATAAATACAATACAATAAATAAATCATAATACAAACACAAATACAAGACAGGGGCGGGGGAGACCCCGTTCTAAAAATAAATAAACAAATAAATGTACAGGGCCCCTTGCCCCGTCCCAATGAGTAATACATTTTAAGCTTAATTTTTAGTCTATAATTTATCTTGGGTACAGCTGTACTAATGGGCAAGGGTATGCGCCTGGTAACCAGCCAGCATTTGGTGTGACATTTAGCTCTTAAAAACAGCACACAAAAAAACCTGAGCAATGTTAATGTGAACTTAGAACATATGCTAATCAGCTGCACTCTTCAGGCACAAATTAGATAATGCGCTCATTGTTTAGACACTGAAATTGTTCATTACAAAATGGCATAGTGTTTGCCAATTTTGTCTTCATTATAAATGTAAATATTAATGTGTGATAAGCAAAAGAATACAACAAGTCGACAGCAATTAATTGGATTCTGCAGTAATTAGCAACTGTAAGGCAAACACTTAGGCGCTGTTGTAATTGTCAGCATTAGGAATACACCTCCTGTACAGAATGTAATTAGCAATTTAAATAGTTTAGAAATTATATGCCTCTTGCTTTTACACTCCCTGAAGTACTGTTCATTAATGAAAAAAAAACCTCCAGTAGATTTCATTTGCATTGTTTCCTGTAAAGAGCTCAACATCAAAGCCCATGTATTTGTGCCTTGCACTGCATACAGACCTGCTGCCTGTGGACCTGTACAGCTGTAATTATGAAGCAATCCCTTTCTAAATACAAGCTGTGATGCCAGTAGTTTAATTCACCTAGAGGCAATTCCTAAAAGATAAGTGAGATATAGTACTTGGTAAGCTGATTGGCAAGTAAAAGAATTATCAATCAGAAACATACAACATGATTAGGGCCAGTGTTTAACAGAAAGTGGCACAGTTTTCTCTCTGAAATGATCCTACATTACTATAATCACTTATCTATATCCGATTTTAATAATATTTTTTTTAAATTAAATATTACACTTAAAAAAAAAAAAAATAAGATCAAAAAACATAAACCTCTATAAAACAAAGATTAAAGCAGTCTGTGTGTTTTGCAATATAGCTAGGCTTTTCTGTCCCCATGTGTGTGCTACACATGTGACTGGGAGTGCAGTTCAGTTTGTGCAGCTCTTCAAAGAAGAATGATCTGATTCAAGCATTCAAAATCCTAAAAGGTATAGACCCAGGGGACTTTTTTGACCTGAAAAAAGAAACAAGGACCAGGGGTCACAAATGGAGATTAGATAAAGGGGCATTCAGAACAGAAAATAGGAGGCACTTTTTTACACAGAGAATTGTGAGGGTCTGGAACCATCTGCCCAGTAATGTTGTTGAAGCTGACACCCGGGATCCTTCAAGAAGCTGCTTGATTAGATTCTGGGATCAATAAGCTACTAACAACCAAAATGAGCAAGATTGGCTGAATGGCCTCCACCCGTTTATAAACTTTCTTATGTTCTTATAAAAAGCAGTAGTATATGGAATGGAGTAAAAGCCTGTTTAACGTCAGAAATTTCATCCCTCAGAAAAATGCATCCCTCGGTCAGCATGCGCAATAGCTTTGTCGGTCATATAGCCATGCGCAATACCTGTTTCAGTAATCCCCGCCTCACTCAATCCGCCAGAAAATACATAAATACAGTATTTGTGTATTTAACCTTTTTTTTCTGCTTAATGAAAGGAAATCTCTGTTCTTGTACACATCCTCTGAATGTTGTCTGTCAGTGTAGACTAATTTTGCTTCCTTGCTGTCCTGTCTCTCTATTTAAATTTAGTATAGCAAATAAAGTTTGAATGACTAGTTGAAGAAATCAAACAACTGGATGCAGTCTGATTACTTCCAGTAACTTTATTTCAGAAGATTACAGTAACAACACAGGCACGGTGCTCTCTAACAAAGTCGGGAAGAAGGCTTTGAATAAACTTTATAAACACACACTGTGAACAAGTGTGGCAAAGTGGTTTGCAGTGCGCATGTGTAGTGGTGATGTGATTATGAAACAGAAGACAGACAACAAAGTTCACGAACCAAATGGGGTTTATTATTATAATCCTGGTCTGGTGACCAGAAGAATAATCCCAGGCAATACACAGCAATGCACTGTTCCACAACAATGGGTTACAGTCCCGAAATAAGACGACATAGTTTGTAAATAATAAACACAGTAAAACACACACAAAGACACACACGTTCACAAGTCCAGAGTGAGTGCTATAGTGCTTGTGGTGTGGTACAATTTATCCGTGTACAATGGTGCAGAGTTGCCTGGATTTAGTGCTGGCCTTAAGCGACAGCTCCGGATCATGTTAGCCGTCTAATAATAACAAACAAGCAGATTTTTAGACACGACAAAACAAACAAAACACTGTACTCCTTCCGGTTCAGCTTAACCATAAACAAAGGGACAGATCACAGTGCTACGTTCCCTTATATTCTGTCAGTCACGCCCCCTTGGTTAAGGAGTGAAACCATTTCTCCTCCAATCCAAGGTTGCCACATTGCTTCCCTTCTGGGGCGATGACTTGGTGTACCATAGCTCCACCCCCTTTCTACATGGCCAACTTCCACCTAATCCTGGGAATGAATTGTCAGGCCATCCAGTCCAGGGCACGCTGTTCCCTTCACACAGCGCCATCACAGGTCGGGAGGGAAATTTATAACCAAGATTCATTCTTTCTCTGTCACAACAATTTATTGAACAAACAATACAATCAGCATTAACACATAATTAACACATAGACAACTAGATATTTTTAATTACTACATTTTTTATTTTCATTTATTTCACTAATATATTTGTTAATGTGGTTGCATTTGTGCTATACTGTAAAGTCATTTTTTTCTGCGGGGTTAGGTGTATAAGGTTAAAAATAATAAGCCAATATACATATTTATTTTGTCTTGTGGTTGACTTGGAGTCGGGGTGGGGGTTTAGAGGTCAGAGCGTTACCTTGCTGTGTTGGGGGGTCACGGATCAGCAAAGTTTTATGTTTTTGGCAGTAGAGAGAGTTATTTTTACCTCTCTGCTGACTGCCTTGTGTTTATTGTTAATATGCCTCAGTGCTGTCTTTCTACGGATCGGTTCTTTATTGTTGTTCTATTTGCCAATGCTTGCCTACAATTATATTGTTCTGTTTTGCATACCATATATGTCCGATTTCTATTTTAACTGGTATATTATCTTTTCACACAATGTGCTTGTTGCTGCAACTAGTAGAATGCACCCTATGTCTGTCTTTATTATGTTTGTTTTCTTGAGAGAGAGGTTTTCGTTTGTTTACTTTGATCCACCATGATGGCTGATATTAATATTATATCTTGGCACGTCCGTGGCTTAAATACTCCTGTTAAACGCACAAAGTATCTAGATTTTTTGCACCGTAAGAGGATATCGATTGCATTAATACAGGAATCTCATCTTAAATCTGATGACATTCACCGCTTTAAAAATAAACACTTTCGTGTTGCAGCATACTCATAAAACTAAGGGGGTTCTTATATTGGTAAATAGGAAACTAAAACTTTCTGCTGAAGGATCTGGGGGTGACCACTCAGGGCATTTTGTTTATTTGCTAGGTTCCTTGAACAATGTTAAATTTGCTTTTGTTTCAATTTATGCTCCTAATGATTCCGATATTAACTTTCTTCCTGGTATAACAAATGCTTTTCTAGATTTCTCCAAGTACCAGATACTAGGAGGAGATTTCAATGCAGTAAGTAATCCGGTTTTAGATCAATCTAATCCCAATTCAGCTGATAATTGTTTGAATTCATCAGTGTTTTTTAATAATTTTATTAGAGATACTAATTCGTGGGATATTTGGCGTTTGAAGAATGATAATGCAAGGGAATACACATTCTTTTCTGCTCGACACAAAACCTATTCTCAGATTGACTATATTCTTACCTCATCTACGCTTATTGAATATGTGACAAAAATTGACATACTGCCAATATTAATTGCGGATCATTCCCCTGTGCTGTGTAATATATCACCTACAATACGCCCTCCACGTGCAAAGAGATGGTGTTTTAATACTTCTGTTCTACAAAATGCAGAGTTTATCATACAACTTAATAATAAACTACAAGAATTTATTAAATTTAATTTCAGTTCTGCTAAGAATCCTCAGGTTCTTAGGGAAGTTACTAAGTGTTTTCTGAGAGGTAACTGCACTGCATTTTCTTCCCATATACACACTTCTAGAAACAAACAAATTATTAACTTTGAAACCCAAATTCAAATTTTATAGAAAGGACAGAAGCAGGCTTTTTCTAATGATAGAGCAAAACAATTAAATATTCTCAAAACCGAATTTAAAGCCCTGAGGTTGTCGCGAGCAGAATTCCTAATTCATCGCACCAAGCAAAATTATTATTACCATGGGGAAAGACCTAGTAGATTGCTGGCTCTGAGACTAAAGCATAATGAATGTTTGGCAGCAATTAGCGTGATTAAAACTGTAAATAATGTATTGGTTACAAAACCTAAAGAAATTAATAAAACATTTCAAGAATACTATTCCAAATTATATACATCAGAGACCACTACAGATCACACTGCTTGTAAAAAATTTCTAAGCAAACTAAATTTACCTAAATTGGATCCTGATCAAAGTAAACTTCTTGATGCACCTATTAAGAATTAAAACAGGGAATTAAATCTATGCAAAAGCATAAATCTCCAGGTTTAGACAGCTTCCCGTCTTGCTAGCAATATCGGATATAGCTGGTCCTCTTATATTGAACTCTATAAACTACGCTATTGAAACAGGCTATTTTCATAGGGACCAAAATACAGCTTTAATCTCACTATTATTGGTAAAAAATAAAGATCCAAATGAATGTTCCAGTTATCGTCCAATTTCCCTTATATGCACGGATGCAATGTGGGAAAATTTATGGGAGGTCCATTTAAGTTTTCTCATTCGTCTCCTATTTGGAATAATAATCATTTACTGACAGGAGGTAAGCCTTTTACATACCCTGCCTGGTCAAATAGCGGTGTGTATAGTTTTAAAGATATTTTTAACAGTAAAGGCTTTCGAAATTTCCAGGAATTCAAGGAAGACTTCTCTCTCCCAGGTTTTTCTTATTTTCTATATTTAAGACTAAGGTCTGCTTTACGTGCCTATGGGGTTCCTTGGGACTCGGATGTATGTCCTCATCCTTTGATAGATTGGTTGGTCACAGACACCTGTTCACGAGGGACAGTCTCAACTATCTATGGACACTTTACAACAAGCATGTAATACTCTACCAGTTACAAAAATTTGGGAGCGTGAAATGGAAAAGCTGGGTTTTTCTCCTGAACAATATGTTTTAGCTTCCAAGAACCCAGCTCACCAATTAATACACTTTAACCTTATCCATGAAGCATATGCTACTCCATACATAGTTTTTAAAATGAAAAGGTTCCCTAGTCCGCTCTGTACAGTTTGTCAGGCTGGTGCAGTGGGCTCATACCTACACATGTTTTGGGAATGTCCGATTGTGGCTGCGTTCTGGGACAGTGTAGCTCAAACTATTACTGAGCTGACGGAGGTTCAGATCATAAAAAATCTGGTTGTATTACTATTGAATGATGACTCCTCCCTGGGCCTTTCTCAACACCAGAGCAGGATACTTCTGGCAGAGTTAACTGCAGCCAAGAAATCCATTTTACGGCTTTGGATAGACCCTACTCCTCCTATGATTGCTACCTGGCTCTCGGACTTTAGAAGCATTGTTTTTTTGGAATGCTCCACAGCCAGGATTAATAAGGCACGTCTGACAACCATACAGGCATGGAGTGCAACTGCTGCCGATTTGGCTACGCTAATGTTTAAATGACTTGGGCTGCCTTTCCATTACCTTCATACTAGCTTCTATTTTGGGTATGTCATTTTATTTTTAGATAACAATATTGTAGTAACTTTTTCTTATTTATTTTTTTCTTATTATTTTAATGTGCAAGCATTGGCAATATTGTAAATAGTTTATTTTAGTTTTTATGCTTTGTTTCTGTTATTAAAAATAAAGAAACAATTGATCACAAAAAAAGAAAGTAAATAAACAAAGGGGTCATGTGACGTTACCAGCAATGGTAACGCACAGAGGACACATACAGCAAGCTTTACAAAAGGCAAAATAAAACACAGTACAAAAACTACAAATAAAATGTGCCACACAGGGCGAGCGCTAGCCTTATAAACGAGGCGTCCTGCTCCAGGTACCGGCTACACTAAGTAACCCTCGCTATACATTACTTGGGATCACTATCCCCTAAACTAACCTACTTATGAGCCGGTATTCATTCCTTGGCTGGGCATTGCCTTCACAAGCACCGCTTGCAGTTTCAGGGTTGCATAGCTGTCGTTCCTGCAGAGCGGACGCTATCCTCCTGAGTATACGCAGCTCCCCTCTGTAGCATGGCGTTGCAGTCGCCCAGAGCGATCGCCATTGGATGTTTTTAAACTGACGGACACTCGGTCAAGACACGCCCACCTGCTGATTGAGGACGAGCACAGCCAATCCCTTGCTGCCCTTCCCCTCAACCAAGCCTAGCAGGCAGCAAGTCTCAATCGAGCGCCTGTCTGTAAACAATAATTTAATCACACAAATCAACTCCAAAAAGACACACAATAAAGCCATTTCCCCATATAAAATTACACCAACACTAATTTCCACATGTGCAGGGCAATCGCCCTGCTACAGACCCTCATAAGAGGGCTTTACCCTTCTCGTTATGTTAAATGCTCTCGCCTTTGGCTCGGAATATTTAATGACACGAGGTGGGCCATACCAAATGGTAAAGCCCTCTTCTTCAGGTTCTGTTGCTTAAATAAAACCACCCAGAACATTCGGTTTTGAAGTTGTACAGCCTCCAGCCTCCAAATCACACTGAAGATTACAATAATACATGTCTGTAAAATAATTAGTAACCCCGCTTTTAAATTACTTTGCATGCACTTGCAATTATGCTATTATTCATGTTCAAACAGTTATTGTGTGTGTACTAATATAATGTATATCTAAAATGTTAAGTGGGAGATAAAGGTTTTGAAAGCTGAAATAGTTCTATTTTCATTTCCGTAAAACATTAGCCCTACAAAAACATGATCATTGTGAAGATGCTCCCCCATTATTCTGCAGCCATGTTGTTCAGATAACCAATTCCCACCACAACTAAGATTTGTATTAATGATCAGTGCCGGTCAGTGTCAAGGTGTACTTTATGATATTTACCTGCTTCTCCAGCTATTCAGCCTTGAGATTGAGCTGGATTGAGCTGTTAAGTTAATATGCTTTTTTGGCTCACATTGCAACACTAATGAAGCTGAAAGAACCCTGTACGTACAAACTAATTTGTATTGGTTGGCATTTTAAAAAATGTTGAACAGCATGTGAATTATAAGATTTGAGGTATGTTGGTTCAAAATAACACATGATTATTGTTTGAATATGCCAATTACTTAACACTAGAACCACCACGTTTATACTCATCCCTAAAACCGCCGCCGGCAGTCATTATGATGGTTACATTTTAAACAACATTAATATAAAAATGAAAAACAAACTATCAGATACAACTCAAAAGTTTTATTCAAGCATGACATACAGTGCCTTCCATAAGTATTCACCCTCCTTGGACTTTTCCACATTTTGTAGTGTTACAATTCAGTTCTGGTCACCTCGTTACAAAAAGGATATTGCTGCTCTAGAAAGAGTGCAAAGAAGAGCAACCAGAATTATCCCGGGTTTAAAAGGCATGTCGTATGCAGATAGGCTAAAAGAATTGAATCTATTCAGTCTTGAACAAAGAAGACTACGTGGCGATCTGATTCAAACATTAAAAATCCTAAAAGGTATAGACAATGTCGACCCAGGTGACTTCTTTGACCTGAAAAAAGAAACAAGGACCAGGGGTCACAAATGGAGATTAGATAAAGGGGCATTCAGAACAGAAAATAGGAGGCACTTTTTTACACAGAGAATTGTGAGGGTCTGGAACCAACTCCCCAGTAATGTTGTTGAAGCTGACACCCTGGGATCCTTCAAGAAGCTGCTTGATGAGATTCTGGGATCAATAAGCTACTAACAACCAAACAAGCAAGATGGGCTGAATGGCCTTCTCTCGTTTGTAAACTTTCTTATGTTCTTATGTTCTAACCTGGAATTAAAATTGATTTAATTGGGATTTTTACCATTTGATTTACACAACATACTTAAAACTTTGAAGGTACAAAATATTTTTTATTGTGACACAAAAGTTAATTAAACAATACTTGGTAGAAGCACCTTTGGTAGCAATTACAGCTGTGAGTCTCTCTACCAGCTTTGCACATCTGGATCCTGCAATTTTTGCCCATTCTTCTTGCTCAAGCTCTGTCAAGTTGGATGCGGACCGTTGGTGAACAGCAATTTTCAAGTCTTGCCACAGATTCTCAATCGGATTGAGGTCTGGGCTTTGACTGGGCCATTCTAAGACATTCAGGTTCTTGTTTTTAAACCACTCCAGTGTAGCTTTGGCTGTGTGTTTAGGGTCATTGTCCTGCTGGAAGGCATCCCCATAACATGATGCTGCCACCACCATGCTTCACCGTGGGGATGGTGTTCTCAGGGTGATGAGCAGTGATAGCTTTGCACCACACATAGCATTTTGCGCTAAGGCCAAAAAGTTCAATTTTGGTCTCATCAGACCAGAGAACCTTTTTCCACATGTTTGCTGTGTCTCCCACATGCCTTTTGGCAAAATCCAAACGGGATTTGATATGGGTTTTTTTCAGCAATGGCTTTCTTCTCGCCACTCTTCTATAAGGCCCAGCTTTGTGGAGCGTCCGGGTTATAGTTGTCCTATGGACAGTTTCTCCCATCTCAGCTGTGGATCTCTCCAGCTCCTTCAGAGTTACCATTGGCCTCTTGGTTGCTTCTCTGACTAATGCCCTCCTTACCTGGTCACTGAGTTTTGGTGGAGGGCCTTCTCTAGACAGAGTCGTGGTTGTGCCATATTCTTTCCATTTTTTAATAATGGATTTAACGGTTCTCTGGGGGATGTTCAAAGTTTGGGATATTTTTTATAACCCAGCCCTGATTGGTGCTTCTCCAGAACTTTATCCCAGACTTGTTTTGATAGCTCCTTGGTCTTCATGATGCAGTTTGTTTAGATATGCTCTCTAACAAACTCTGGGGCCTTCCAGAAACAGGTGTATTTAATCTAAGATCATGTGACACTTTAATTGCACACAGGTGGACTCCATTCAACTAATTATGTGACTTCTGAAGGCAATTGGTTGCACCAGAGCTTATTTAGGGGTGTCACAGCAAAGGGAGTGAATACTTATGCAATCAAGACTTTTCAGTTTTTTATTTGTAAATAATTTTTTTAAAATATGTAGATTTTTTTCCCCACTTTGACATTATGGACTATTTTGTGTAGATCAGTGACAAAAAAATCCTAATTAAATCCATTTTAATTCCAGGTTGTAACACTACAAAATGTGGAAAAGTCCAAGGGGGGTGAATACTTATGCAAAGCACTGTATCAAACATCTGCACAGCCAAAATGCTGTATTTAAATGAACAATTAAACATAAATGGGTTTATTTTCTAACTTATCACATATAAAGCACTACTTAAAAAAATGAAAAACTACATTAAAATAAGCATTCCAAAAGAAACTGGTGTGCAAACAGGTATATGTACATACAAAACTGTAAAAAACTAAAGTAGTTTTTAATTTAAAACAGTCACTTGGTGCAGCACTGAATTCACGTTGAGCTGCTGCAGCCTGCTGTTTTGCAGTTTTCTGATCAAAATGTTTCTGCTGAAGCGCTGTGGCTAGCTTCAAGATGAAATCTCTCCTACTGATATTTTCCCTGGTGCATTCCTTGTACAAAACGAAGAAATTGATGGCTGCCAGCTCCAGCAGAGATAACAACAGGCTTGTATATAAAAATAAAATAGAATATTGTAAAACATGTATTGTAAAAAGCAGTCCAAATGGCGGCTTTGGCGGTTCTAGGTGGGTGGGATTATAACTTCCTTATTTATGTGATCCTGCCTTTAAAGCGCTGTCAGGATATTTAATACATGCATTTAGGAAAAGTCATAAAACAGACAACCGCATAACTTTCAGACACTCAGAGTAATTTAAATATTTAAAAAAACAAATAAATAAAAAATTAAATGCAATTTTTTTTTTAATGAAAAAAACCTTCTAAAATGACCTTTTACCCAAATTGGACTGCAGTGACCGCCAAACGTTTCCAACAACATAACAAAGCAACATTTTACAAATGTATTCATACACTTTTCTACCAGCATACATAATTCCAAAGTACATTTATACGAGACTGCTAGCAGGTTTTATTAAGAATGGGTACAGACAGACTGTATTGCCAGTTTACATTCCTAAGTGGCAAATGGCAGATTTATAGTGAACTCCTGTCTTAAGATAAAAAAAATAAAAATGTTAGTGCTGAATTTTTGGGTTGCCATGGGGCACTGTTTGCTGTGAGGGAAGCCTGTGTGCAAAATAATTTGTCCATTTCTATGTCTCTTGTGTAGTTCACCTTTAACCCTCCATAGAGACAGGCCTCTACTTGAAAGCATGCCACAGATATGAATGCCATTATGTCTGAGGGACCAAAATTATGAACAAAAATGTATTCAAAGTTTCCAGTCACATAAGCATGGCAATTAACCATGGGTAAATTAACCTTATACTATTTCAATTATTACTTGTTCCTTTGTGAATTGAATACTTTATTAGTTCCAGGCCCCCTCCTCCAGGTGGAGCCGCAGTTTGTCATTGGAGAAGACATGAAGCCCACTGGTTTTAATTTACAAAGGTTTTTCAAGAGGATTTTTGTTTGACTACAAGAACAAACCCGCCATGAAAACACAATAATTACTGCTGCATGTCATAGTTATTAGGATATTGCTAGATAGCTTACAGCTGTCTTAAGCCGGGGAAAGCAAGGTGAGGTGGTGATAATACTATTCCCTGATTCCACTAGAGAGCAGTGTGCTTTTGTACATGATAGGTGCAGCTCCTCCCTGTGTGTGAGAACCTAGCAACAAACCATCTGACAAGAGCAGATTGTTCAGTCAAATTGCCTGAACACTGCCATTACATACGATTCTTACTACCCAACTCTGCCAGCAAATACACCATACATTTCCCTTTAATTTGTTTTATTGAGTCTGCTGTGGAGCAATCATGCCTGCTTGGAAAGGTGAGGCTGATACGGTTGCTTGATCTGCAGTGGCAAGTGCATGCTAATGACTGTTACTTAGTCAGCAATGCAGAGAGAAATTAGAATTGAATGAACAAGTGCCGATCCAGCAGCCAGATTCAGGAAAATCACTCCAGGGCGCAGGCTGACTGAGTTCCATGCAACATTTAAATAAAACCTTATTTACGTGGTGAGATTTTTTTTTTTCTAATAAGACATCTAAACAGCTTAGGGGTAAAAACAGTAGGATGTGTCATCTGAGATATCATATATCCTACAACTGATTGGATAAACAACCCTAAAATATCTTAGCAAAAAAGCACATTACCATTTGCTGTATGTTAATTATTTAGCAGACACAATATTTTTTTTAAAGGATATGTCAAATTAAACAAAATAGTATTATGTACACAGATTCTAAAACTCTCTGATATTGTAGAATTTGTTTGGCCCATATTCATCCATTGCAGTTCAGTTTATATCTACTATAACTCATACATGCTATTATTGTAATAATATACTAGCAATACAAACATTAAGCCAAAGACAACAGGTTATGTTCTTTTCTACATATTTGGTGGACAGTAAAGTGAGGGTTGGTTCACAGCTGATATTCTGATCTCCAGTACTATAGGACACATTTGACCCCGTGGTCATTTGTACCTCACATTGGTCAGTCTTCAGAGACTAATAGTAGATACATTTGGTAGTGCATTAATCAGCTGTTTACATTGATCATTTGACATCACATTTTTATGTAGCAACATTTATTAGCCGACCTGTCAAGTTTGAAATTAACATCTCCTGCTAACACTGTTTCTTAGTAAAATTATACTAAGCATGTACAGTTTGCAATTGACAGGTTTAACTCAAATAGTAGTACTGGTACTAGTTTCAATTTTTTACAAATCTCCAGCTTCTGTTCAAATTAGGTGGTGGAAGAGTATGTCCCAAACCTTTAACCTTCAACAAAAAAACCTCTTGGAAGATAATAATTACAACAAAACCCAGGAGTTCTTTTGAAGGTTAAACTTTAACCATCTTTCTTGTCCATCGTTATTTTGTGTATCCATGGTAACTGCAAACGTAAAGATTTATGTAAAGGCACAATGCTAAATTCAACAAAGAATTGTTCACAATTATAAACCACACTGCTGAGTAGAGCAGTTTATTTTATTATTGTTACAGGCAAATGCCCTCTAAAAACTATTGGGGCTTTAGCATCTTGAAATGCGATAGCCTCAGTGATCCAGTTCAAAATTCATTTTTAAACAAAACCATTTTCACCACAGCAGTCATAATTCACCTTGGGCAGGATTTTCAAAAGGTCGTAAATGATAACTCCAGTGTTAATCAACAAATTGGTATGTAGCATTGATTTTGCCATTTTCAAGCAGTCGTTATGCCTATTTTGTTATTTAATAATCATGCTAATGTGATTTCCGAAATTAAGTTGATTTACAAAATAATGTCGCACAAGCAGTGCTTCTTGCGACTATTTCTTTTGTTTGCATTGTTAACAGGCCGTGGCTGTGATGCTGATGAGAGAGAGAGAGAGAGAGAGAGAGAGACTTTGACTTTTAAAATCCCTTTATTCTATAAATTAGAATACAATATAAAACAAACTAAATACACTGGTGCAAAATAACATAACAGATCCAACATTTCTCATTCCATTTTCAAACAGTCCAGTTCAATGGGATCTCAGTCTTTCAGAGTGTTTCTCATATGAACAGAACAAGCTGCCCCTCCTCACTCACGGCACACACCCCCTCCCCAATGCACCAACGCCTCTCAAAACTGTCCAGGTCGTACACCATTTTAAAATAAGCAAACTCCGTCTTGATCCTGGAGACCATCAGGATCCTAACCCTTTGCGGTCCTATGTCGGACCTGGTCCGACATTGCAATTATTCCTATCCGGTCCAATGTCGGACCCTGTCCAACATCATCAAAAAGACACAAAATGTTTTTAGTCGTTTTTTCTCCGGAAAAAGCTGAGAAAACCATTCAATGACATTTGCAGAGCTTTTTTCAGATGTTATAGTAATAAAATAATGACTCGGATTGCATTATTGAGGCGTTTGGTGATAAAACAAGTGATCGGGAGATGATTGATTGGTATGTACGACTATTATTATTGTTATTATTTATTTCTTAGCATATGTGAAAGCTATAGCGAACGAAAGGGTGGGGCGGGGCTAAGAAATAAATAATAATAATAATAATCTGGAGATGCCTAGTGAGTGCTTTGTTGATATGCAGGGCCTTTTAAACTCGTTTGACTGTGGAAAAAAAAATACTTTTAAGCAGCGTGTCTAAAATTAACTGCGCGTGTGAAAATAAATTGGACCTGACGCGCACTTAATAAATGGACTGCAGAGGGCTAAAAATACTAATAGGATTTATAAAACCAGTGGCTAAAATCTTATTTTTTCGGGATTTTAAAATAGCTAATTTCGCCTGACCAAGAACAAAGTTGACCAATGAGCACCTATCCCTCCATGCAAAACTATACTTTACACTAAAAACAAAAAATGTTTTAGTAAAAATAACCCCCAAGGAAGCCAGCAGGTTCTCTAAAAACAAAAAGAAGGGCTGCAACCGAGGGCAATCCACAAACAAATGGAAAACAGACTCCTCCGTGGGACAGAAGGGGCACTGGACACTGACCCCCGGTTCCACTCGGCTCAGAGAACGATTTGTGGCAAAAATGCCATGCAGCAGCACTCTCCACTGCAGGTCTCCGGAGCGCTTAGGCAAGGGAAGCTTATACAGCACCTTCCAGACAGGAACTTCATCAACTAGGACACCAAGGTGAGCCCTCCACTTAGTGTCCACGAGGTCTTTCAACTTATTAAAATGTCTGGTTTTCACACAGATTTCATATAATGTCTTTTTCTCAATTGTGTGGAAAACCACCTCAGTTATCTCCTTAAGCAACAGCAGCTTTCCAGCCAGCTCCTCCTCCTCCTCCACTGTCACTGAAGGGGAGACCAGCACTGCGGGGAACAGGGGTTCCTGCTCAGGGCTCCGCCAGAAACCTGCTCAGAAACTGGGAGAGTGCCGGACAGAGGCATGCCTGGAGATCACTCAGCACCTTCTCCAGGAAACGCTCTGATCTAATATTCAGTGCAGGGGTTAAAACCCTGCTGGCTTTCCAACTAAAAAGGTTAAAATCAATTAAATGCCCCAGTTTAGTAAAACTGGCTTTAAAAAACAAAGTGGATAAAAAACAAAGCTAAAAACCTCACATTTAAAAATGGGGTTAAAAAACAGGGGCTCTTCAAAAACCCTGTGTGCTCTGTGATTCTTCTGACTTGTGATCTTTAAAAGTATCCAAGCATTTAACAGATTCTTATAAAAATCCTCCAACCTTGCATTACTTAAACAATCAAGAGATATTAAAAACAAATGTCTGTCAAAACCCAGCCTCCCTGCCTTCTGCAATAAACAAAATGCCAGGTCTCTCCAGCTCAGCTGTGGGGTGTACAATAGTCTCTGGGCAGCCTGCAGCCTAAACGCTGCCATCCTGCTAGGGATATCAATGAGCCCCTGCCCTCCCTCCTCACGGGGGAGATACAAAACAGCGGGGCGCAGCCAGTGATGCCGCGTCCAAAAAAACTGCACCAGGCATTTCTGTATTTCATTTATCAAAACCAGGGGAGGATCCAGGTACACCAGCTTATGCCAAAGCATGGAGGCAACAAGATTATTAATGATGAGGACCTTGCCCCTGAAGGAGAGCCGAGAGAGGAGCCACTGCCAGCTCTGCAGCCTACCCTTCACCCTGTTCAGCAGCCCCTCCCAGTTCTGCTGCATGAACTGCTCATTCCCAAAATAAATACCTAAAAGTTTGACCCCAGTTTTATTCCAGCTTAAAACTGAAGGCAGTAATGGAGGGGTGGTATCCTCCCAGTTGCCAACAAGAAAAGCTTCACTTTTTGCCTAGTTTACTCGTGCTGAGGTTGCCTTTTCATACATTATAATGCATGACTCCAGCACAGTGAGGTCTGGGTCAGTTGTGACAAACACGCTGAGATCGTCAGCATATGCGGAGAGCTAGATAGGGGTTGCATTGGGCGCAGCTGGTACTGCCAATCCAGGCAGTTTCTCCCTCAGCTGGTGTAACAGGGGCTCTATAGAGAGGGCATAGAGCATCCCTGAGAGGGAGCAGCCCTGCCGTATCCCCCTCTGCACAAGGAAGGGGACAGTCAGACCGTTATTAAATTTCACAACACTAAAAACATTGTGATAAAGGAGTCTTATAAAAGAAGTAAAAACAGGGCCAAAACCAAAAGCTTTTAAAACACGAAACAGATACTCATGGTCAACTCTATGAAAAGCTTTTTCTTGATCAAGCAAAATTAAACCAAAACCAACATTATAAACTTTGGACACATTAAAAAGATCTCTTAATAAAAACAAATTATCAAAAAACAATCTCTTGGGCACACAGTATGACTGGTCTGTGTGCACCACTGATCCTATGTTGGTCTTTAAGCGATTAGCGAGAGCCTTGGAAAGCAGTTTGTAATCGGAGCACAGCAAGGAGACAGGGCGCCAGTTCTTGATGTTACAAAGGTCTCCTTTCTTGGGTAGCAGTGTTATCACTGCCCTGCGGCAGCTCCCCATCCCGGACACAATCCTGCAGGACCTGGTACAGGTCCTCACCAACACAGTTCCAGAACTTCTCATAAAATTCTGCAGGCAGTCCATCTATTCCGAGAGCTTTCCCTTTGGAGAGCTGCACCACAGCCGCAGTGAGCTCTGGGAATGCCAGCGGAGTGTCCAATCCGCTGCTCTCCTCCTTGTCCAGGCTGGGGAGACCCTGGAGAAGCCGCTCCATCTCTTCTGGGTCGCAGCCCTCAGCCTTGTAGAGATCAGAATAAAAGCTCCCTGCAACACGCCTGAACGCAGGGCTGGAGACCTCTCTCCCCCGGGCAGCCTCAGACAGCACATTGTCTTGCGCTCTGCTGTCTTCCTCTCCAGGCCGAAGAAGAACGCTATGGGGGCATCCATATCTTTTAGTTCAGTAAAGTGGGCTCTGAGCAGACAGCCCTTCACCTTCTTCTCCAGCAGGCTGCCCAGGAGCTGCCTCCTCTTCTGCAGGCCCCGATACACCCCCTTATCGCTTTCGCTGGCCAGCTGGCTCTCAAACTCAACAATCTCTCTCTCCAGCTCACTGACCACTGCATCCACTGACCTGGTGACATTTTGTGTGTATTGTTAACAGAAAAGTTTTATTTGAATTTTCCCTATATCCCACCACTGTCCTAAACTACTATAATTAGTTTTTTTTTCATTTTGCCAATTTTTCCAAAATAATTCAAAGTAATCAGTGAAGTTTTTGTCCTGTAGCAGATTGTTGTTAAAGTGACACTATGACTTTGAATGTGATTTGATTGGTAGTGAAACAGTGACGGAAACAAAATGATGATCAGAAAAGCTACTGGGTGCTATACTACTTTTAGTGAATTTGTTAATATGCCGTTGTGGAGTATAGAACCTATCCAGGCGTGCCCCTGAGCTGATTTTGATTACATTTGATCCAGGTATATTGTCTACTTGTGGGATGAAAAATCCTCCAAATGTCAGCCAGCTAATACAGTGGCCAGCTCCCTGACAGATTGGCGATGGGGTTCCCCATGGTTTCTATCCGTACTGCAACCCCTGAGTACCTGACTGAGCTATTTAAAAAATAAAATCCTCTCCGTCCCAACATTTGGTGCATAAATATTAATAAAATCAATAAAAATACCAGCATGTTTTATCTGTACTTTTAAAAGTCAACCTTGAATAATCTACTCAATAGATAAAATATCTGCCCCAAATCCTGGAGAAAATAAAACAGCAACCCCAGCACTAAAATTAGAACTGTGGCTTAAAATACAGTCGCCCCTCCACTCAGACTGCAAGTGAGACTGATTACTGCTGTCCGAGTGTGTCTCCTGCAATAAAATCACGCTTGAATGCTTGCTGTTTAAAAAATCAAATAATTGTGCTCTTTTATTAAAATCCGTGCACGTTAAAAGAGCCTAAAATAATTTTCTCCATTGATAAAAACAGATTATTCAAAAATAACAAACACGTTAAAATAAAAATTTTCTTAATAAAATTAGCCATTAAAAATGTTTAGATGCGGCTAACGTTTTCCGAACTAAGCTGACATATTTTTTTAAGTCTGAACCTCTTTTTCTGATCAAACTCATTTATAGTCGATTTCCTTAATATTAAATCTGCAGAACACAAAAACAGTTTCTGGTCTGGGAAGAAGGATTTAATGTCTACTCACCTCTTACCTTTTGTTCTTTCAAGAAAGTCGCTGATCTCTTTCAGTGAATACAGTTTCCCTCTTTGGCTGTCCGTGAGCTGCGTGGTATCGGAGAGCCCATCCTCCCATCCATCCTCGTCCGATCCCGCCGATCTGTCCTCCTCCTCGTCCGCAGAATCTCCATCAGCCGCCGGCATCTCCGCTACCAACCCAGCAGGCTGAGGAGTCTCATCGCTGGGGGGAACGCCAACAGGGCCTACCTGACCCCCTAGGCTATCCCCCCCAACACCGCTCCCTTCCAGCATCGGGTCCCCAGACACGAGATCCGCTGGTTGAGGCCCGCCTTTCTCTTGTCCTTCAGACCCGGTGCTCGGCTCCACCACAGCAGAGGATTGAGACCCTACGCCACTGTCGTGAGAGACCATAATGGACCCCCACACAGACTCCTCCTCACCCGCCGCCAGGTCGGCAGCAGCAGGAGATGTTCTTTTTTTAAGCTTTCTTAAAAACTCCTTATGTGCGTCGGCCAGCGCTGCAGCCCCCGGTTCGGCTGCAGCCGCGCTGGTACCCGGCTCCTCCACTCTCTTCCTCTGGGGCTGCAGCTCAGGTCTCGGCGGCTCCTCCACCTCCGCTCTCCGAACAACCCAGGCCACCTCCCCGTCACCACTACTACTACTTGCCCCTGCTTCAGTCTGTAGCTTGGGGCAGCTCCGTTTAAGATGCCCCTGTTCCCCGCAAAAAAAACATTTAAAAACCTCTGTGCTGGCAAAAACAACGTAATCCCTGCCCTCTACATTAAAACGACAAGCTACATTTAAACTTTTTTTCCAGGTTGTTAAGCAGTACAAATACTTGTCTCCTAAAAGACATGACATGTTTAATTTCTGGATTTTTGCATCCAAGGGGAATCATTTTGATCATTGACATTATTTTACCATATCTGGAAAGTTCTCTTTCAATCAATGAATTATTAATAATAAAAGGGGGAATATTCGACAATATTACTTTGGTAAGAGGCGTAGATAACAGTGTTACAGTTACCAAACAATCATTCAACATAAATCCCTCTTCCACAATTTTGTTAACCAGATTTTCTTGGTTAAGGAAAACCGTGAGGCGGATTTGATCTTTTCAAAACCAACCACCCGCCCCACGGCAAGCAGCACATCTTCAACAGAATCATTATTTTTGGAAAAAACTTTAAAACCATGGTGCCTAGTAAGCCCCATTCATTGCCCAAACTTTAACACGTTCATTATCCTCCTATGATAGCTTATTTTACGCTCTCCCCTTAAAACACTTTAATCCACGGCTGTGTTACCAACAAAGACAATCTTAATAGTGAGGTTCAGAGTGGTTCTCACATTGGTGTTCCTGGTAACGAGCTGGGATAGTGCTTCCTCTTCTGGGCAGCAGCGTATTGCAGTTCCTCCATGTGGCTCCTTGGTTCCAGTACAGTCCAGCTTGACACACTCACTGGAGTCCTTGTTTGGTTCCCTGTACTCCACCACTTTGGTCCTCTTCTTTTAGATATTTTTAGCTAGCTCAACAGACTTGTTAACTGCAAACACAAAATATAAAAAAAACTTGACAAACTTGTTGTTTTACTAATAATTTAATGCTAAAGAAACACCTTCAAAAGTGTTTGATTGACTAATTCCTTTTAGTTTTGTTTGGTATCTGAGTCTCCAGCACTTGCCACACATGCTCTACACACAGGATCCTTCCTGGTTACTTCCCCCTTCCTGGGTCATGACAGCTTCCTTTTGACTCTCTAGGCGGGGCTTCCTTCTTCTTCTTATTCTTCTAGGGGTTGTTGGCGCATGCCATCTAAATGGAGATGATGAGGACCCTCTACCTTTATATATGTACATGTATTTCTTCCCTCATATTTTCTCCCATTTCCCTATTCTTTTTAAACATTTCTCTTTCTCCAAAATATCATTTATGGTTGTTACTTCAATTTCCATTTCCTGAATATATGTTCCACTGTTTTTTGTTCACCACAATTACTACATAACCCATTCTCATGACTCCCAATTCTGTATAAATGATGATTTAATGCTGTGTGTCCTAACCTTAGTCTATTAATATTAGTTTCTTCCTCCCTGTTTTTCCCTTTCCCCATGTGTTTGTATTTCTCTTCTTTTGAGTGATTTTTTATAATAAAATCTTCCCATTCCACTGTTTTCCCATTGTTCTTGCCATACACCCATTAGGTTTGCTTCCGCCACAGCATTCACCTCTGCAGGACTTTTTATGATATTTTGATGTCAATTTCTTTATTTAGAATTGCTTTTTTTTGCTTCAAAACCCACAATTCAATTTCCTAAGATATCCAAGTGACTTGGAATCCATCAGAATATATATATATATATATATATATATATATATATATATATATATATATATATATATATATACCATTTTTATAGCTGGTAATTTCTAAATCATTTCATATATGATATATATCCTATCCCGTTTCCGATTCTAATGCCTGTATCGAGCTTAGAGAATTTGTAAAAATCACAATATCTTTTTCTTTAAATTCTTCTATTTTGTCTATGGCTATAATTATTGCCATCAACTCTGCAGTAAATACTGATAAATGATTTGATAATCTTCCACTTTTACAAATTTCAATTTTTTAAAATGTAATAAGCATATCCTGTTATCCCAGATTTAGGGTATTCCTTATTTTTAACATATTCCAGTCTGTTTCTGTTAGTTTCCATTTTATTCCTTTCTTGCTAATTGTTGTGGTTAACTGTTTACATATTTTTGGTTTCTTAAACACCCATTTTGGCATCAATATTTTATCTCTATTTTCCATTCTTTATTTCCTCAATCTTAATTTCTTTTGACCAATTTGTCATATGAAATGCAAATGTTCTACCAGCTTTTTTCCAATTTTCCCTTTTTATATTCATGATACCAATTTGTCCCAATACTCCCCCTCACTGGATGTTCTTCACTAAAAGATTGAACCTTGTTCCAATAACTTATATTAAGTAATGTTCTCCTAATATTAATCTTAGTGGCACCTCTCCTGTCATTGCTTGCAAAGCCTCAATTGGTGATGACCTCATTGTTCCTGTACACATTCTTAATGCCTGTGCCTGAATTGCTTCTAAACTCTTCAATTGACTCTTACTCGCTGCCTCTATAACTTGGCTTCCATAATCTATCACACTTCTTATTGTAACTTTATAGATCATTAAAAGACTCTTTTGAGCTGCTCCTCATTTGGAACCTGCTGTTGCTCTCAACAAATGTTGTACATTTATCTGTTATAATTTTGATATGTTTATGCCATATCATTATCTAAATAAACCCCCAAATATCTGGCCTTATCCAGTTCTTTAATTATATGTTGACAATAGTTTATATTTAATTCTTTACTTTGATTTGTTTAAAAAAAAAGCATGCTTTCAGTTTTCTCCAATTAAATTTTAAATCCCCACTTTTTCGACCCATAACTCCAATTGATCTTTTACTCTAGTTCAG
The DNA here is from genome assembly GCF_902713425.1 of Acipenser ruthenus. Lineage (NCBI taxonomy): Eukaryota > Metazoa > Chordata > Actinopteri > Acipenseriformes > Acipenseridae > Acipenser > Acipenser ruthenus. The sequence goes on along the minus strand of NC_081190.1, from coordinate 42,426,355 downwards.
GGGTGTCAAGCTCAGTTCCTGGAAGGCCGCAGTGTCTTCTGGCTTTTGTTCCACCCGAGCTCTCAATTACTTAATTGGTCTAATTATTTGATTAAATGGACACATTTAACACTTCTCTTCAGGCCTCAAAATGTTTCATAGGTAGTGTACCTTGAATCAAGTGCATTTCTAAAACCATCAACTGTAAAAAACCATAAAATATTAAATATGTCAAACTGAACAAATAATTAGATCAATTATGTTAACACTAGAACCGCTGGATTTTTGAACTACCTAGAACCACCACCTGGGTCACTTTGACCCATACATATTTAAACTGCTTTGTTATGAAAATGAAAGACATACTATCGGATACAACTGAAAAGTTTTATTCTTGAACATCATATCTAACATTTGCATTGCAGAAACACCGTATTTAAATGGAAAATTAAACATAAATAATAAACATTTATTTTTAAAATCGAACGCATATACAGCACAACTACAAACTGATAAAATATAATAAAATACACATTTCAAAAGAAACTGGTATGTACATATAACTGTGCACATGTGTAAACAGGCATATGTACACACAAAACTATAAAACCAAAATAATTCTTTATAATACTACATAAAAAGAAAATTTAACACTACTTCCGGTATGATGGCTGCATTGTACTCTATGGAGGAGCGTACACGTCTGCCAGCTGACTGTGCCTGCATCCAGGAGCTGTGTTGTAAACAACCAATTAACCTGGAGATGGTCACATTCTGCACAGGGTTTTTATATCTGCTTTGTCGACAGCAATTATGTTCATAATTAGTTCGCTGCCGACCACGTAAGATGTCTGGCAGAGACGAACTGCTAACAATAGCCCCTGCCAGACCACATGCAAACCAAACAATAACAAACCAAAACATTGTTCTAAATAAACACAACACATTTATTTACATGCAGGTCTTTGCCTTGCCCCCTCTAATTATGTGCAGGGCTTTTCTTATGCTCTGCCACAGTGACGTTTATCAAAATGTAACCATACTTAACCAATAAAAAAGCACCAATAGGATTAAAATAAGCAAAAGGGTGGTGGTATATACTATATAACCCCACTGTTTAAATGAGAGGGACAAATTAGTAATTACAAAATCATTGAGGGCCATCTGGGTGATATTATAACTACACTTTTATTTACAGCTTTTCACACACATTTTAAAAGTCATTTGATCCTAACTAATCCTTCATCATCCATGTACTGGGGTGTGTTCTGCCGAGAGCATTTCGTAAAGTTTGCTAACATTCTGAGGAGCTTACTCGGTGGGTGTTTCAAAATGGCGGAGGTACAAAACCAGTGCGGCAACTGTGGTGTAATTTCCCCACAGATTGGACTTTTTGACCAACATATCTGTATGTATTCTTTTTCATAATTAACAACATAATTATGTGACTATTTTTCCTTTTTAAACTAAGTGAATCTGCAGCACCGATATGCAACATTTGAAATGTTCAGATTGTTATTGTTTGTTCAGTCGGCCTGCATTTAAACTGCATTTTAAAAGAAATATAATGGACGAATAGCGATGTGTTAAAGGTGAACTATATGTAATGCTATTTTATATATATATATATATATATATATATATATATATATATATATATATATATATATAGTTTTGCTATTTCTGCGAGATTAGGCTTCACAGTGTATCGCGGCTGAAAAAGCTCAGCAGTATAGTCTACACCGAAAACTTTAAACCCTTTTTTGGTGGCAGAAAGGGGACGTTAGAATAAGAGAACTTTACTAAAATGAGGTTGAAATGTAAGTGTTTTGCAGTGTTATATTTCTGTCTAACCAAGAGCACATTACAAACAAAATGATATATGTACTGTGAGAAAGTGTAGTCCTGGGGAGCAAAGGTCTACATCTCCCAGAAGGTCACAGGCTTAAAAGCCTTAATTTCTTTAATTGTGTTATTAGTAATTATCCCCTACACCTGGCAATCATTGTAAATTACAGCCAGGTGCAGGGTATTTAAAGAGAGCAGCCAGTCTGTTCTGGGCTGCTGGTGTGTGTACAGCCGTAATGATAGAAGTAAGGTAGTGTGAAACCTTTTGTGTGCTGTGTAAATTTGTGTTTGTTTTGTTTTGTTTTGTTCTGCAACCGGTAAACAAGCTTACCTGTCCGGTTATTAGAGAAGGTTCCAGTCTGTGTTAGTTAGTGCTCAAAAAAGAGCTAGGTTTTGTTTTCGTTTTGTTTTCTTTGTTATTGTTTATTAAAAATAGCCCGCAAGCGCTTTGAAAAATCAAGTTTTGTGTGTGGCTGGGTCATTACAGTGCTGAAAAAGAAGCAGAAGGACTAAAATCCTTCACAGTTTTATAAGTGGGATAACACGCTCCAGGGCTTGTGGGTTGTGTTGCATGTTAAACATCTTAATTGCAAGCATATAATGAGCTGTAGCCACCTGTAAATAAAAAATGCAATATGTAACAATCACAGTACTGAGGAACAATGCTCTCAACATAGTTTTCAATCTGCACAGGACTCTTGCATGTGTTTGAATTCACTGCAGCTAAAGCCATGGGGTTGACTCTCGATGCAAGTGCAATAGAGGCATTAAAACAGTAGATTTTCTGCACAATCTTCCATAAATTCATCCAAAAACAATGCTAGTGCTGATTTTTCCGCCATCTTTCTTCATAGCACACTGTTCAATACGAGCTAACTTATATTATGTAGCTCCATGGCAGAGTGCTCTGCCTATTGAACGCAGCCCTGTCTCTTAAACATTACGCAGCAGCTTGCCCGAAGTAATGTTTTATATTTTCCTTGTGTATTGTTTTGTGTTACAGCGTTATATTTCGGTCCTTATTCTTTGTTTCTTTGCTTTGTAGGATGTGAGTGCCGATTATTGTTTATTATTATTTGTTTGCTTTGATTACTGTGTATTTTATGACATTACCCATCCTCTCTTTTTCTTTATGTACTGTATGTATTGCTGTGTTTGAGTAGGTCTACTGATCGTCTTAGCTGTCTTTTGTTTCTTTTCTTTTAAATATAATTCCTGATACGTGCCTTGGGTTTTTCAGTTAGTGTAACTTATTTTGCCTTTTGCACTTTCTTTACAACAAAGTGCAACCCTACCACTGTCCGCATAGACGGTCTAGATACAGGGAATAGTCACGTTTGATTTATATTATTTGGGGATTTGAATTTGTTTGCACATTTATTTTATGTTTCTAATTGAGTTTGCACTTGGCGTTTTTGTGGCTTTATATTGATTTATTTTCTTTTTCACGTTTTTTCTATTACTTTCTTTTTGTGTAGTATCACCTTTCCTGTGTTTGTTGTCCTCTATGCTTTCTGTGGTACGGTTGTCTTTGTATATAAATCTTTTCTGACCCTGGTGTTTCTTTTTAGTTTCAATCTTATTTGTTAAACTACAGGAATTAGATATTTATTTATCTCAATTTCAATTCCTTCTGATATAGCTACCTTTTAAAAGCATGCAGTATCTATATTTGTTTGTTTTACATTTTGTACAATTTAAATAAAACCGCTCTGTAAAGGCAATTTTAAACTGCACTTGTGACTTCCAACTTTCATTTAATTGAAGGGGCTTGTGTGAGGGAACCCATATCTTGGTCACAACTTAGAGGTCCCCTACTATAAACAAGTGGTGACGTAGTCACTTGATTGCAAATTCAACAATTGTATATACGTTTTCCCCTGCCCAAACTGGAGCAGGCGCCACAATCAGTAAAAGGAAACTACCAGAAATGACAGAATTTAAGAGAAGTCATACTATTGTCACAATAAAAAAGTATACTAGTAAAATGTTAAAGAAGAACCTTTTGTAGGGTCAATTCGCAGGACAGGAGCGTGGGCTGTGTGGAGGAAGAACCTTGGGAATTGAAAAAAGGAGAGAAGTGCTTTTGTTACTTAGGGATGAGTACAGTTATTCCCCTTGGCCCGCAGAGACAGAGCTGATTGGCCTGTAAGGCTTAGAAGCAAGCTTTACTTCCCCCCAAGGGGAAATGAAGAGAAGGATAATGGATGGATCAAAGAAAAGTCGCCTCAGCTTACAAGGGTTGCTTATGCTTGAGGTCAGCGCAGTAATGCTGAATAGAAAGAATGAGACATGCAAAGGAGGGGTCTCTCGATGGAAGTAGATAGTTATAGATAGTTTTCGGTCTCACTTCATGGAGGTGAGACCGGATCGATCAATCTCCAAGGCTGGGAAGCAACCGATACTTCCTCCCAAGGGAAGTATCGGTGAGAGAATGGGATAACAAAAGATAGTTAGGGTAGATTTGGCCATGGGTCCCCTGGCGGAGGATGAGGTCAGTGCGGCTAGGCCTCTGAAGTTGGGAAGTGAGCTTCACTCACCCCCTAAAGAGGACCCCTGGCTCCCCACAATTGTGCCGCCAATGCAAGGCAATAGAGGAGAGAGAATACATTTTCTTCTTTAACTCTGATGGGGGAACTGAAGACTAATTTCACTGCTCTGTGGAGAGGAAACCTCTGGTCCCGTCGGAGAGATGCCCCCCACTCTGGACATACTACCAATACTCTGTAGGGCAAAGATGTAACAAATGCAACACTTAGGCAACGTCAAATAACTAGTATTTTGTGACAGAAATATAAATACTTTATATAAAAACTATAAATCCCCAAAAGGGTTGCTTACAACACATATAGTGTAACAGGAAGGACATTAAAGCAAATGGCAACACCAGAATTAGAATGGTAGATGAGATGGGATAAGCAATGAATATTACAATTATAAACACAGTACCAAGCATTAAGTAACGATTTGCACCAGACAGTATTTGCACAAAGTGTTCCCCTATTCAGACATTTAACCCAGACAGTACAGCACAGATCAAAGCTTTTAACAATGAATAACTTCATAAAGACATTATAGCACAGAGCAAAGTAATTACCAAGACATACATTTAAATCAGACAGTGTTGCACAGTTTTTGCCAATGAATAACTTTGTATAGACGGTATTGTACTGATTAACCCCGATAAAATAAATAAACAAATGATGGTAATAATCCCTAACAGTCAGAAACAGCACGGCCAATCCAGCAGCAAAAATAACAATATCCCTCCCCAACAGGGGATCTCACCCAGCTCTTCCTCGGTCCTGTTGCACTTGGAGTTCCAGGAATGAAGACAAAAGTGAAGTGTGGGATAATAAATTGATTAGTCACTGTCACTGTATTCCGTTGATAGTTTGATTTGATCAGGATTTTAGATAACTGGATACTTTCAGGTTAGAAAATGGCGGATCAGAGTAACTATTCTAACTAGTGTTTTTTTTAGTTAACTGTAATGATAACGAAAATATCTATTAACGAACATAAATCATATCAAGTAATAGAAACTATAACTAAAAAATAATGTAAAATAATAACAAAATAGTAACAAAAAAAACATTTTGTATAGTTGGGCTCGCTACTTTTCAATTGTAATAGGTAAAGCTCGTTAAACATCGAATTCCCCAAAAATATTAAACTGAAATACATTTATATAGGATAAACGTGTGTAAAAACACTCGCTATTTTTTATTTTCTTACCAAAAATAATCATTTAGAAATCACCTCTAGTCTGTGTAGTTTTTATACTTGCTGTCTGTCCCGTCTCCGTTCCGCTCTGAATGGCTACTTAAATATGCTACTGTTGTTTCACTGTCAGTCATTTCATCCTGTTACGTTGAAATTAGCGGGTTAAGGTGTAGGTAAGCTTTTGCTGTATGTATACGGTGACAGTTACTAGTTTCTTTTGAAAATGGGGCGCAAGAGGAAAACACTTAACAGAGGCGTAGCGTGCATTGAGGCAGCGGTAAAAATCAGCAAGATAAAAATAAAATTAAAAAATATATCTACAGGTTGTTTTTTTAAAAATAGTGCCCACTTACATTTAAGACTGGCATATAATTCATGTGATTAATATAATTGTTTTCATATTATTGTTATTTTTTATTTGCCATTTCTTCATAACATTATTATGATCTTAGGCTGTATATAAATTTGTCAGCCGGGGTATTGAAACCTCATGCCAAACTGACATGTTCACTTTTCATTCTCATTAGTCAGTTTCCTTAGTTACGCCGCATGTAGCTCCAGAATTGGATCCAACATCTGTTTATGATCCGACGAATTCTGACCCGATCCTATTTTTTGTTCTCGTTAGTGCAACCAGCCCCTGGAGCAGCAGGTAGTCCCGTATATTATTTAGTGGATGGTTCGGTACTGTACATACTCAAAGATGAAATGAAGAAACCAATCTGTAAAGCATTTCTTTCAGAAGAATCCAACTCTGGGTACAAATGTGTTTAGTGATTGTATTATATTTTTTTTCTGCTAACAGTCCTGTGCAATGTGATGTTCAGTTACGATACGTTTTCATAAATCGGCGTTTTTCTCGAGCAATGGCAACGCCTTCCCTCTCCCCTGATATAACGATTCATAGCTGTATTGTATTTGATGCCATGGGCTAGAAAAATTTGAGGTAATTCTATTTATAAATTCACTGTTTGGCAACAACAGTTAAAAAAAAAAAAGGTATTTTCCTAATGTTTTTGTTAGAGAAAATAATCCAAGGAAGTACTGTTTTAATACCGATTATTTTTTTTAATAAATCGTTTTCAGCATCTTTAAACAGCTTGTTCAGTGGTAACAACGCACTAGATACTGAAGTAAACTTCAGTGACATGAACGTGACAGCGCGCCTCGTTCAGCCTTGACCTCTGTACACCAGAAGCAGTTTAAAGTATATTTACGTAAATTTTAAAGCAACATTGTCTGGGTTGATGATTATATATGATAAGTGTATTGGTTTGGTTATCAAGCAAACAAATAAAAAGCCTTTTTGCCCCCAAGTATAAAACTAAAAATTCTCCGACAGCATAGAGACAATCTGTGTTTTCCACAGCAAACAGATTCCTAGGATCCCTGTTCATTATTATTATTATTATTTATTTCTTAGCAGACGCCCTTATCCAGGGCGACTTACAATTGTTACAAGATATCACATTATTTTTACATACAATTACCCATTTATACAGTTGGGTTTTTACTGGAGCAATCTAGGTAAAGTACCTTGCCCAAGGGTACAACAGCAGGGTCCCCGACCGGGGATTGAACCCACGACCCTCTGGTCAAGAGTCCAGAGCCCTAACCACCACTCCACACTGCTGCCCTATGATGAGAAAGAGTTTAACTAAGTTCATCCTTTCAATATGTGTGGGTAAAAATAGACTAAATGGCCTTGCCCTGCTATATGTCCACAGAGACATGTCCTAGGAAGAAGTGTTAAGCCTAGTACACACATGAGCAGCGCAGCACCGCTAGCGGGGAGCAGCAAAATGCTGCACATATCGCTCACCTTTTATTTCAATTAGAGTGAACACACATTGACGAAAAAATGACGTTGAGGAAAAGTGTTGTAGCGGCAGAATTTTAGAACAGCAAAATATTGCTTGATGAACGATATTTTGCTGCTCAAACATTTTCCCACAGAGGCGTATCTGGATCTAGCCAATCAGGTCCATGGTGTGGGATACATCATGTCTTGATAAACTCGAATATCCATCAACATGGAGAAGCTACTGATTGCTCGTTTCTCAGCATACCAAGCTATTTGATTATAAATATAAGAATTTCAAGGACGTTGGTTATGGGTCTATTGAATGATCCAAAACTTACACCCTGCATTAATCCAGTTACTTGACATCCTGTATCATTTGTCAGATATACACGTCAAGTAATTAACCAGTTGCCAGCCGATTGATTATTGTGTATACAATTGCAAAGAATGTGATCCCTTTTTTCTTTAATAATAGCAGCTCCTATACAACGTATAACTACAGATACAGTACCACAGTCCAGTCTTGTTAAGTGCAGTACTGGATATATAATTGTAGAAAAAGTCTTTCACATTGTATCCCAAAATAAAGATCATATATTACATACATATCCTTAGGTAAATAAAAAGCAAATATATCTGAGTGGTGTTCTGATATGGGAATTTATAATGATAGATCCTGATAAAAATTTCTGGAGATGGACATGGTTGTTCACTCTGGGTTCAAGCAGTAAAAGTTCATGAATGATATACTTTTTTGGGTTGTTGTACAGTGCTGCGAGGTGGTGGGCTGTCTTTCTTTTTTTTTATCGCTGCGTCACAACCATTGATGTGTGTCCACCAAGCAAAGCGTTATTGCCGTGCTCAGCCCAGCTTTGCTCCCCGCAAGCAGTGCTGCGCCTCTCATGTGTGTCCTAGGCTTTACAGCGTTTCGAGAGATTTCGATTTTTTTTTATAAATTTAGTCATTTGCCAATTATTATTTATTTTTATTATTTTCTCCCAATTTAGAATGGCCAATTATTTAAGCTCAGCTCACCGCTACAACCCCTGCGCTGACTCGGGAGGGCGAAGACGAACACGCACTGTCCTCCGAAGCGTGTGCCGTCAGCCGACCGCTTTTTAGCACATGAAAGATTTATTTGACACTACAACTTCTTTGTGTTATTTTCCAATAAGGAAAAAAGGTAAATGCTTTATAAATATGGGCATACAGTATGTGTTCTCCAGATCTCTTGGAAAGCCTGTGAGCCAGGGACATTTTGTATTGAACAGAAAAAGGCAAATGTTTTATTTTTATTTACTGTACCATTGATTCAGGCAAGTTGCTTATATATTTAAAACTTCTAATGCCTTGTTTTCATCAGACATTGAGGTTCTACTTAAACATTTACAACTGCAAATGAAATGGTTTAGTTATTTTTCCTCAAGTTAGTTTAATGTAAAAATCTAAATATAGCTTTTGTAAATTAAGTAAAAATCAAGCTGAAATAAACAGCCAGCTTTTTACTACTTGTTTCCAGCACACATAATCTATTTGACTGGTATTAAAGTGTGAGGATGGCTGTACAGCAAGGCTTGGCGAGTAAATGGTAATCTCTGATCAATACGTGTTTGTGGTTGGCTGTTCTAAGGAGTGTACTGTGAAGAGGTGTACAGCCTGGCATTACCCAAGTTATTTTTACCTCGACAGATTTCAAGATTTAACTGTAATACTAACTAAATAATAACTCAAATTATATTTAGTTAACTGTAATAATAACTGTAACTAAAATTAAACTAATAACCATAACTAAGTAAAATAAAAAAATATCATAACTATAACAAAAAAAAACATAACTAAAAAACACTGATTCTAACAAAACAAATGAGTGAAGCTTCCCTGTCTCTTCTTAGCAGACCAGCAAAGTTTCCCCTCAAACACACCATTTCAAAAACACACACAACAACATGCACAAACACCCACACCCTCACCCACACCCACACCCTCACCCACACCCACACCCTCACCCTCACCCTCACCCACACCCACACCCACACCCTCACCCTCACCCACACCCACACCCACACCCACACCCACACCCCAAAAAACCCCACCCCTCTCAGGAAGTATACGTCGTATTTAAAGAGCACACAATTAAGGTACTTACAGCAATAATGATAACGATTAAGCCCAAAAAGCTCTTTGTAAAAGCAATTAGTAAAACACCTGAATCTAATCAAGAGTTCCAGTTAAAACTGACTTTGGCTGCTGCACCTATACCGAAGTTATAAATATTATGTTTAAATTGTGAACATCTTGAATTATGTATTTGCAGACCGGAAATGCAGTGAATAAGCCGTTTGTTACCTTGAAAAAAATAGACAGCTATAACACTTTTGATTACATGCTGGATAACATTACTTTGCTGTGCTGAGATTTCTGCACCAATACGGAATGAATGGGGGGTATAGAATATGAAGTCATCATACACCAGTGCTGCAAGAGGGAAGACCATATCCTGATGTCTTTCTGAGCTTCTGAAGAAAAATTAATGTGGTAGAGAGAGCGAGGAAACAAGAAATGAAAGTCTTGCCTTGAAGAATGATGTGAATGGTGAAACTGAAATGTCCCAGGAGCAAAAGAAGGTCCTGCTTTGAAATAGTGCGTCAATGTAGTGGATTGAAACGATATAGTTGAAAGGCTCAATGAGTGCTTGATATCATTGGGGGATTTGGAGACGTAGGACAGAGAAAGAAGAGATGTGAAGGAGGAAGAGCAGGGTCGGGAGCACGCACAGCAGAGTTGGAGTGTTTGCTGACAAGTCTGGTTCACTGAAATGGTGTGTGATAAAGAAAGATGAATTGCCAGTACATTTAAGGAGCTAATTTATTATTCTTGCTTGCAATTTTAGGCTACTGCGTCACGTCACATGAACGGAAGTGACAGGCATGGCTGGGGGACAGTACATGGTAAATACAGAAATCTGATCGCTCCGCGTTGGGATTGCAAGTCCTTTTTTTAAAGAGCTTCAGCATCTTGTCAGTGAGATAGTCTTTTTTTTTTTTTTTTTTTTATAAATTTAGTCGTCGGCAATTATTTTTACCCCGGTTTTCACCCCAATTTAGCATGCCCAATTATTATCTGTATCCCCGGCTCACCGCTCGCAACCCCCCGCCGACTCGGGAAACGGAGGCTGGAACACGCGTCCTCCGAAACGTGCTCCTTCCAAGCCGTCATTTTTCGCACTGCAGATCCACAGCAATGCCACCAGACCTATAGTGCCGGAGGACAACACAGATCTGGCGGCTCCGCTGCAGAGCCACAGGCGCCCTATCGGCCACAGGGGTCGCTGATGCGCGGTGAGCCGTGGATTCCCCTGCCGACCTAAGCCCTCCCTACCCGGGCAGCGCTCAGCCAATTATGCGCCGCCCCCTAGGAACTCTCGGTCACAGTCAGCTGTGACATAGCCTGGATTCGAACCTGCGATCTCCAGGCTATAGGGCACATCCTGCAAGGAGCGCCTTTACTGGATGCGCCACTCGGGAGCCCCCAGTGAGATAGTCTTTAAAGAATAGACGAGCTGGAAAAGCATGCCGGGAGCAAAAGCGTTTAGAACAGCAGGGAGGATAATAGTAGCCTCAGAAACCTGGATGACCAAGACAGTGGGAGCGCCTTTCACCACTACGTATATATTCATGGGGCAGTAGGACCGACAGATTTCTTTGAAATCAGAAGAAGAGAGGAGCCCTAGCTCCTGCCCCCCCGAACCACACAAAAGTTACAAATAGAGATAATAGGAGGGTTAAAGTCATTCTGGCATATTAGAGATTTGCAAACTAGAATTTACAGTATGCATAACTTTGGTTGTGTGTGGCTTGCTAGACGTATTATGCGTAATCACAGGTTAGATAATTAAAATCCATCCCCATAAGTCAAAAGGACTTTACTGGATGGCTTTTGATTTACATGTGTTTAATGCTGGTAAATACACTGGGTAGCACTGAGTTATGCAGAATATTGTATTTTGTTACAAGGCACTGTATTTTTATGCAAATACAGTAATTAATGTGGACGTTTTTATCACCTGAATGTGTAAAGCAGTGAATAATGTAAAATCATTTCTCACAGTAATCATGCAATGAATGTTGCATAATGCTTCAGTGCTCTTTAATGGCTGGAATAATAACTTTGTTTGTATAATGCCCAACCCCCCCACATCTTTTTTTTTTTTTTTTTTTTTGGAGAGAGCTTGTGTGCATGATGTGTTTTATAGTCTCTGGGGGAAAACTAAACACTACAATGTTACCACGGTGCAGGGGATGGAACAACCTAGACAGTTCAAAGCTTAGGACCACTGCCTAATGAGGGAGTAAATAAAGGCAGATAATTAATAGACAGAAAGACAAATACATCAGCTTGTACACTTTGCTATTTAGCTTACGTAACATGTGAATTTAGAAGACAGTAAGGGGTAAATATACAGTAGCTCCCCTGCTATAAAGTATGTGATTTCACATTCCTGTTCTTATGTGCACTGTAACAACAATAAAAAAATAAAAACAAATCTTGCATTTGGACTGCATGTGTTTCTAGAGAAGTTACAGTTTCCTGAGATTTCAATGTGAGATCAAAAACTGGAACTCGAGTAAGTAGTAAACAGTAAAAGTTCAGAGGGCTATACATTAGCTAATTCAACTGCAGGCATTGTCATGGTTTAGCTGAAGAGAAGCTCTACTGTGTACCTAGGTGTCACAAAGACGGCCAGAGTGGGTTGCGTCAGACCAGAAAGGAATCCAAACAAAGACAGTGGTTGTGATGAGCTGAGTGCAATGGCTGCACTCAGCGTTTATTAACAAATAAAAGGTTTTAAACAGTACACAAAACAGGACACGGCACTTGCGCCAAAATAAACAGACATACAAAACGACTAAACACTAAACAGACGGTGCAGGACAGACGAACAAACACGGTGAGTGAAAACACTTATCTTTACGCTTATGCTTTTGCTTTCTTTTACTTTCTCCTTCTCTCTCTCCCGTTCTCCACTCACCGAACACCAACCACCAGTGAGTGAAAATGTGTCTCTATATATACTGTTGTGCTGGGATTCAATTACTAATTAATTATTCACTTGAATCCCAGCACGTGAATTAATTCTGTGCAACCCCGTGCTCACATATACATTTAACCAGCACGTGAAGTGATGTGCCATCCTCGTGCCTAAATACAAATCTACACTTTTTAAATACACGTGAAACACAGACCCGTTTATATCCCGTGTACCAATCTATACACCAACATTTACATACGCACGCAACACACAACACACAACACAAATGCACACAGGGGCGGGGCGCTTTGCCACATATACCCCCCCTTGTGCGCAGCACACATGGCCTCAACGGCCACCTCCCCCCTTAAAAATCCAGCAGTCCAGGACAAAGTCTCGGGCTGGGAAGGGAGGCTTCAGTGGGCCCATGGCTGGCCATGCTGTCAGCACCCCTGCCGGTAGTGGCACGGCTGACAGCCTGTTGGTCCCATCCTGCAGCGAAAAAGCTGCGGGGGCAGGTGGTCCCCCGACCTCCCCCTTCTTCGTAGCCGGCAGCTCCCTCCTGTGGGGCTCCGGCCACAAGAACTCCTGCAGCGAAACTGCTGCTGGGGAAAGTGGTCTCCAGACCTTGTCCCCCTTCTTTGTAGCCGGTAGCTCCCTTTGGTGGGGCTCCGACCACAGTACTGCCGGCAGCGAAGAAGCTGCAGTGGGAGCAGGTCTCCGGACCTCCCCCACGATCTCCGGCAGCGAAACTGCTGCAGTGGGAGCAGGTCTCCGGACCTCCCCCACGATCTCCGGCAGCGAAACTGCTGCAGTGGGAGCAGGTCTCCGGACCTCCCCCACGATCTCCGGCAGCGAAACTGCTGCAGTGGGAGCAGGTCTCCTGACCTCCCCCACGATCTCCGGCAGCGAAACTGCTGCTGGGGTTGGTGGTCTCCAGACCTCCTCCCCCTTCTTCGTGGCCGACAGCTCCCCTTTCTGGGGCTCCGGCCACCGTACTCCCCGTGGTGGAGGTATGGGAAGCAGAGACAGCTCCTGCTGTTCTGCTTCTGGCAGTGGCAGAGGCAGAGGCAGCTCCTCTGCTCCTGGAAGTGGCAGAGGCAGCTCCTGCTCCTCTGCTCCTGGAAGTGGCAGAGGCAGCTCCTGCTCCTCTGCTCCTGCTGGTGTAGGTGGCGGAGGCAGAGGCAGCTCCGGCTGCTCTGCTCCTGTCGATGTAGGTGGCGGAGGCAGAGGCAGCTCCTGCTCCTCTGCTCCTGGAAGTGGCAGAGGCAGCTCCTGCTGCTCTGCTCCTTCCGGTGGAGGTGGCGGAGGCAGAGGCAGCTCCGGCTGCTCTGCTCCTGCCGGTGAAGGTGGGAGCAGCGTGTAGTCTCCTGCCGATGGAGGTGGGAGCAGCGTGTAGTCTCCCCCTTTTCCAGGGGACTGGTGCTGCTCTGCCTCTCTTGCAGCGGACTGGTGCGGCTCTGCTTCTGAAGGGGAAACCAGCAGGCATTCTTCCTCTGCTGGTTGTGCTGGGGAAACCAGCAGGCATTCTTCCTCTGCTGGTTGTGCTGGGGAAACCAGCAGGCATTCTACCTCTGCTGGTTGTGATGGGGAAACCAGCAGGCATTCTTGCTCTGCTGGTGAAGGTGGGAACAGCTGCCTCTCTGGCTTTGGATTCCTGCGGTCCCCCCGTCTGGGCGCTGGACGCTCGCGGTCCCCCCATCTGGGCGCTGGTTCCTCCTCTTCATACTGGGTGGGGCATATGGCTAACGTGTGCCCATAAGCCCCACAGCCAGGGCATAACTCTGCTGCGAGGTTCTTTAAAAAAACCTCCCAGCCATCATCCTCGACCTCCTCCCTTTTGGGCTGTGGACGCCCCGACTCCTCCCTTTTGGGCTGTGGACACTCGGGTTCCCCCCACTCAGGCGTAGGACGTTCGGGTTCCTCCCACTCAGGCGTAGGACGTTCGGGTTCCTCCCACTCGGGCTGTGGACGCTCAGGCTCCTCCCACTCGGGCTGTGGACGCTCAGGCTCCTCCCACTCGGGCTGTGGACGCTCAGGCTCCTCCCACTCGGGCTGTGGACGCTCAGGCTCCTCCCACTCGGGCTGTGGACGCTCAGGCTCCTCCCACTCGGGCTGTGGACGCTCAGGCTCCTCCCGCTCAGGTACTGGAGAGGGCAGCGACTGCTCCTCTCCCTCTTGCTCAATGGAAGGCATCCCTCCCATGTCTGCAGCTAGGTAACCCAGCACCACAATGGTGAGGTCACGAACGGATGCCGGGTTGTGCTGTTGCTCCCAGTCCTCCCATCGTTTCCCATCTCGCATCTGCAGTGCGTTAATAACCATGGGGAGGTCACTGGCGAAGTTCCCCTCGGGGTGCACCAGCCAGTCCCATATTTCCCGGGACGGTGGGGAACCCGGTGGCAGTGGGGGTAGAGGGGTGGCTACTGCCCCGTTGTGGCTGTCCTCCTCCCAGCCCGGCATGCAGGATGAGGGCTGCAGCTGTTGTTGTTGCTGCTGCTGCTTCTGCTGCTTCCTGCAGCTCTTTCTTCCCATCCTCGCTTTACTATTTTGTTTTTTTTTTTTTTTTTTTTCACAAAACCCCCTCTCCTGGTCTGATGCTTGGAGGTGCTATTATCCCACGATGACACCACGTGTCACAAAGACGGCCAGAGTGGGTTGCGTCAGACCAGAAAGGAATCCAAACAAAGACAGTGGTTGTGATGAGCTGAGTGCAATGGCTGCACTCAGCGTTTATTAACAAATAAAAGGTTTTAAACAGTACACAAAACAGGACACGGCACTTGCGCCAAAATAAACAGACATACAAAACGACTAAACACTAAACAGACGGTGCAGGACAGACGAACAAACACGGTGAGTGAAAACACTTATCTTTACGCTTATGCTTTTGCTTTCTTTTACTTTCTCCTTCTCTCTCTCCCGTTCTCCACTCACCGAACACCAACCACCAGTGAGTGAAAATGTGTCTCTATATATACTGTTGTGCTGGGATTCAATTACTAATTAATTATTCACTTGAATCCCAGCACGTGAATTAATTCTGTGCAACCCCGTGCTCACATATACATTTAACCAGCACGTGAAGTGATGTGCCATCCTCGTGCCTAAATACAAATCTACACTTTTTAAATACACGTGAAACACAGACCCGTTTATATCCCGTGTACCAATCTATACACCAACATTTACATACGCACGCAACACACAACACACAACACAAATGCACACAGGGGCGGGGCGCTTTGCCACACTAGGTCATACTTGTTGCCAGAGTTCTGAAACCTAAAAGTCAACAGGAAATAAAATAAGATATCATGTTTATCCAAGGAAAGCAGGATTAATCTGTCTGTTATGCCATCTAATGCACTTCAGCATAGTTTTTTTTCTTCAGTTTGACTATAATTACCTGGTATCTGTACACTTTGAGCTATCAATATCTCTTAATGTAATTTAAAGGAACCAATTAAGAGAGAAACTGGCCAAGTTGAGCTTCCATTTCTCTCTTAATGATATGAGTAAAGAGTAGGAGTAATTATATATATGTATTGCTCCAGATTTCTATGTAATTGTTAGCACCAAAAACTAGTACCATGTCAGTCTCTCCCATGTGGTACAGAAAGGGGTTTCACTATTGTTGCTGTTTACTTACTTTGACAACCCATGCCCAGTAAACCCAATGAAACAGAACTGACTTCCAGATGATTTTTCTAAAATTCAATGAAACGAACATTTGCGGCTCAGTTTTACAGGCCCTAATAAGCACTAATATTGGCATGCTACCTAAGGTAATAGTTGGTATGTGTATTGGAATCTGAGCGGCTAAATTGTTAAATACAGAAAAAAAAACATTTTCTTGTTTGGATTGTTTGTTTATATGAAATCTAAGGGTTACTTCTGAGTGCCTTGTGGAGTGATGGGAACATGTCTGTACAGATTCATAATTGTCAGGGAAACAAAACAAAACAGGCCTACTTAGATTTTTATAACAAAGTGTTCAACCAAAACACCCCTTATTTGCTAGTGCTCGTTGGCTTGCCATGTTAAGAAAACATCCTTCTAGTTTTCAAAAACAGGTATATATTGATCTCCTTGTAGATAAACAACAAAACAAAAAGCATCTGCAAATAAGGAAGATACTTATTTTTGTGTTTGTATGGTCTAGCTTTAGCTAGTTGCACATGCTTTGCTTTACTTCATGAGTTTTACGTGTCAGTGTGAGTCTCTGCGACTGACACAATGGTGTTCGAGACAGCGTATTTGCTGTAGAGTTCTACCTGACATAGATTTAATTGAAAAATAATAAAACAAATTTGTTTAAGCAAAGTTTGTAGCGTCCTACATAATATTGGGGATGAGGATGGTGGAATTCATGAGTGATGGCGAGAGAAGGAATCTAAGCTGTAGTCCTGCCTCCCGAACAGGAAGGACGCTCGGTAAGGTTGGCGGTGTGCTTTCCCAGAGATGGCCCAACTCGATGGTGGGGCGAAACCGGAAGTCAGCCATCTTGGAAAAAGGGTGTAACTGCAATAAGGCTAAACAAATCCATTGTGATCAGCTGTGGGCTGAGCAGTGATTGGATAGAGTGTGGTGCCGGGCTGATCACGGTGAGGAGTTTGGCACTATAAAGTGGGTGCAGCTACGTAAGCATGGCCCCTTACACTGGCAGTAACATAATGCACCGGAGCCAGCACAACCCCTGCACTTTCCTGACAGCACAACGCAGCAAAGCACATCCAGCACCAGAGCCAGCACCACAGACCCCTTGAACAGCACTTGTACCACAGGGATCAGTATTAGGTCCTTTGCTATTCCTAATCTACATGATTTAGATTGTGGTATAGTAAGCAAACTCGTTAAATTTGCAGACGACACAAAAATAGGAGGAGTGGCAAACACTGTTGCAGCAGCAAAGGTCATTCAAAATGATCTAGACAGCATTCAGAACTGGGCAGACACATGGCAAATGAAATTTAATAGAGAAAAGTGTTAAGTATTGCATGCAGGTAATAAAAATGTGCATTATAAATATCATATGGGAGATATTGAAATTGAAGAAGGACTATATGAAAAAGACCTAGGCGTTTATGTTGACTCAGAAATGTCTTCCTCTAGACAATGTGGGGAAGCTATAAAAAAGGCCAACAAGATGCTCGGATATATTGTGAGAAGTGTTGAATTTAAATCAGGGGAAGTAATGTTAAAACTTTACAATGCAATACAATGCATTAGTAAGACCTCACCTAGAATATTGTGTTCAGTTCTGGTCACCTCGTTACAAAAAGGATATTGCTGCTCTAGAAAGAGTGCAAAGAAGAGCAACCAGAATTATCCTGGGTTTAAAAGGCATGTCGTATGCAGACAGGCTAAAAGAATTGAATCTATTCAGTCTTGAACAAAGAAGACTACGCGGCGATCTGATTCAAACATTCAAAATCCTAAAAGGTTTAGACAACGTCGAGCCAGGGGACTTCTTTGACCTGAAAAAAGAAACAAGGACCAGGGGTCACAAATGGAGATTAGATAAAGGGGCATTAGAACACAAAATAGGAGGTACTTTTTTACACTGAGAATTGTGAGGGTCTGGAACCAACTCCCCAGTAATGTTGTTGAAGCTGACACCCTGGGATCCTTCAAGAAGCTGCTTGATGAGATTCTGGGATCAATAAGCTACTAACAACCAAACGAGCAAGATGGGCTGAATGGCCTCCTCTCGTTTGTAAACTTTCTTATGTTCTTATGTTCTTATGTTCTCATGGAGGGAACAGGAAGCACAGTTTTGTATTGGATTACATTTTGTGTACTTTTATTTATTATTTCGGGACTGTACCCCCTTTTCACCCTGATACCATTGATGGTAGAGGGGTGAATTGTAATTATTATTTCCAGTGTAAATATTAAAAATACAGGTTTTGAAAGCACAGTCACTGTTTGGACATTCACTCTTTCACCCATCACTCACCATCCTTGTCACATCATGGTATCACCCCCGCCTATGCTTCATGTTCTACCCAGCAATCCCTCAGTCCCCTTGATGAGATGGTTGGCTTCGTTCTCCACATAACTTTTGGCGTCAGGACTGCAAGATATATCGGATGCTTGAAAGTGGGCCATTCTGCTGCACTACTTAGGTGTAGAAAGACAGCAGGTTTTTGCTACTCTGGGACCTGCAGACACATACAAGGCAGCTGTAAATGTACTCACAACAAATTTTGGACCCAGACACAACACTTTAGTGGAGAGGTTTTGTTTTTGGCAACTGGCACAGCACAACACGAGGGTGAGTCAGTTAAACAGTTTGTTTCTGAGTTGCGGGAATTAGCTCATTGTAAATTCAGGACTATATGCAAGTCATTGAAAAGACATGCAATCCTAAAATAATTGAGCGTTTGCTGCTCAAACCAGATTATCTTATGCTAGATAGGTCACTTGAACCTGCCTGTCGGGGTGAAGCAGCACTGGAAGAGGCTAAAGAGCTTGCTCAAGCAGACCAGATTCAGCCCACAGTACACCGCTTTCAGGCTGCAGCAACCTCTCCAATTACACATCTGTGGATATGCAGGAATTGCAGTTCAGAGAGAGGGGGCTTCTGATTGCCCAGACAAAGGCAAGCGATATCGCAGGTGTGGCAGATACAATCATTTTGCGCGGTGGGGCAGATCCACACCTCCTGATACTACTAAAGCAACAATAATACAACGTTCATCAACATAGTTAAGGGCATGTGGAATAACTTCAGGGTTAGTGACTATTTTTTGGACAATATTCAGGTTCCCCTCATTGTGAATACACGGGCTACAGTTTATTTGCCTAGTTTCACCACTTTCAACTCTCATTTTGCTCACAATGCCCTGGAGTTACTTCTCTGACTGGCTATGGCTCCTCTGTAATTGAAATTAAAGGCACTGTCATCCTTCCTGTTAAATACTTAGACCATAAACTACAAGCCTTTACATTCTTTGTATCAAGCATGGTGCAGATTTATTGGGCTTAGACTTGTTTCAAGGTCATTTTCCCAGTATGTTTGCTGGTCTTGATTTTTGTAGGAAATTGGCTTGTGCACCAACTGTGGATTTCTCAGTGCGTGCTGTGATGCAACCTCTGCACTGCCTCCTGCAAGCAGTAAAAGACAAAGTTGCTAACAAATTGGGCTGGTTGTTGAAAGAAGATATAATTGAACCAATCGATGCCTCTCCGTGGGTTTCAAACCTAGTTATTGCATCTAAGAAGCCAGGGGACATTAGACCGCGTGGACTTTAGAGCAGTAAATAAAGCCATCATTCCTGACCATTGCCCCTATCCACAAATGAAGAATTGGCAGCAGAGTTTCTTGGGTCTGTGGTCTTCAGCAAACTCGACCTCAAGCAGGGTTACCTACAGATTCCCCTCACCGAAGAAAGCCGTCATCTAATAGCTTTTGTGACACACAAGGGAGTATTTTGTTTTAAGCAAATGCACTGTGTTATCTGGCATCCCGGGCCTGGTAGTGCATGGCGCCACTCTGTGTGATCATGATGCTAAACTTGTAAAAGTACTACAGCATCTTCAGGAGTACAGCCTTACCCTGAATGATGATAAGTGCCAATTCCAAGCTCAGGAAATACATTTTTAGCTATCCAGCCAGGGTGTCGGACCCCTACAATCCAACACTGAAGCCATCCTACAGCTTCCTGATCACCAGAATATTTAACAGTTGGACACCTTCCTGGGAATAACAAATTATTATCTTCGGTTCATACCTCCCTATGCCACAATTACCGTTGCATTGCGAGCTTTGCTTAAGAAAGATACGCCATGGGATTGGACACCAGCCTGCCAGGAGGCCATCGGCACGCTGAAGAAAAATATGACTTCTGCCTCCACCCTGGCACACTTTTCCCTGGCACACTTGTAATGCATCTAGTGTAGCGTTAGGGGCTGTATTGTCACAAATACAAGGTGGACATGAACTTCCTGAAGCGTTTGCCCCCAGAGCACTGTCACCTACAGCAGGGGTTCTCAACCTTTTTGCTTCTGAGGCCGCCCCCCGCCCCCGCTAAAAAAGTTCTGCGACCCACCATATACATATATATATATATATATATATATATATATATATATATATATATATATATATATATATATATATATACACACATTATACAGATGTTCTATGTCATTATCTGTTAGTGCTTCAGCTTTATTTGGATTGCCTTTACCTTGTTTTAATTTCCCATTCCTCTCCAGTTTCTGAGATACTAATGTACCAGCTTTATATCATTTTTTTTTTTTTAACGTATTCTCATTTTGTTGATCTTTAATGAACATTTCTGTACTGTAGTGTGTCTCAGTGTGTGAGTGTGTGTCTCAGTCACTTCAAGGCATACAAAGAGCATGTCAAGCGGACTGATAAAGTGGAGCGAAGCGATCAAAAAAAGGCGCCAAGTTAGAAGCAAAAATTGTTTTATACCCAGGACTGGGTATAAGATTTTGGGCCCCAGCACCTTTCCAATTGTGCCTATTTGCTTGATGCTTGACAAGATTAGCCTAATTGCTTCTCCTAACTTGGACTTTTGTGTTTGATATCACCCCTTTAAACGGCTGTTGCGTTTTTCTAACTTTCTTTACATTGACAATGTTTTTGTTATATATATATATATATATATATATAAATAGAGACAAGAATATAAGAGTATGTGGTACACAGTGCTATTCGTCCTTCTGGGGAACCATTGAAAGGCACATATCCATGTAATAGACCAAGATGTAATAACTGTAAATACATTCATTCTGAAATAGAGATTAGAGGCATTAAATCTTCATTCAACATTCATGAACATTTTACATGTAAATCTAAAGGAATAGTCTACTGCATTATCTGCAAGAAATGCAACAAATTGTATATCGGGGAAACTAAAAGGCGTTTAGCAGTTTGTAGAACACTTAAGAAGCATTTGCATTAACACCACTGCATTTCCAGTAGCCCATCACTTCAACAGTGATGATCACACTGCTGAAGACATCACAGTCTGTGTGATCAATCAGTGCTGTGGAACAAATGTTGCTCGGAAACAAAAGGAACAAGAGATTATCTTGTATGAATGGAGGAAGAAAGAGGCCCGGATTACAACAGTCCAGGATGGCCATGCCAATACTACACAAAAATGAAGAGATTAGCTAAACAGAGAGCTAAGTATACCTCTCACAGTAACTTTTTGGATAGATGTTTAAGTAGCAATGTTGTACCTCTCGGATTTCAGATAAAATTAGCTATAAACATGAAGACAAATGATTCAGAAATAAATAATGTAAATAACTTACTTAAAGAAACATCGTTAAAAGTAATGCCGGAACCGAAGTTAACATCAATTGGAAGAATTCGGGAAATTAGTTTTGAAATTCAAAAAATAACAGATAAATCATATTGACTGTTTCTGTCAGAAATAAGAGAAATAACAAAAGAAGTGGAGTATTTTGAGAAAAATAAAGTAAGGTATTCAAATGACAGGAAATCGAAAAAAATATCCTAAAATATTTTCCTCAAATATGCCATGTAATAAAATATACCCAAGAGTCAAATATCCAATGATAGGTATTTAAAAGTAATTGAAAATATACATCTTGATATGCTAGCAGAAGATCAGTGTCATGATGATGATGATGAATATGGAAATAAAATATTAAAAGATAAAGAAAGATGGTAATGAGTTATTTTAGGTGTTTGGGTGAAGTTTTGTATGAAATACAAGACGGTCGTAGATTAGTAAGGGGGAATATTACTGAACACATGAGCAGAAATGAAAATAGATACAAATGTTACCTAGATGAGGATTATAAAGAACTCATCGAGAACATGAAATCAAGCACTGGTGGCAGAGTGACCTGGGCTACAGAGGCAGAAGCGGTTGCTGCTGTAGATATTATCTATAACAAAAACATTGTCAATGTAAAAAAACAAGTTAGAAAAACGCATCAGCCGTTTAAAGGGGTGATATCAAACACAAAAGCCCAAGTTAGGAAAAGCAATTAGGCCAATCTTGTCAAGCATCAAGCAAATAGGCACAATTGGAAAGGTGCTGGGGCCCAAGATTCACACAATTCTTGCTTCTAACAACTGCGCAGTGGCGCAGCGGGCTAAGGTCGTGTGCTCTTCAAGAACATGATGTTGCAAGTTCAAACCAGGGTATTTTTTTTTTATTTTTTTTTCCACTGCAATATGTGCTGTTTTAAAACATAAATAATTTGTTTAATATAAATGGTGTGGATATCAAACTGCTTGCAATCCCTGGTATGTTTTGACGTTGACCAACATGTGGAATCACATGATTGGCAGATGTCCAGTTATTTAGCTTTTCTGTTTGAATAGTCGATACACACCCTTAAGAAGTCGACGGAAGAGGAAGAAGAAGAAGGAGGAGAATAACAATTTTACCTTAGTTTGACGACTTATATCTCATTGTGTATAAGAGGTATGTACGTTTTTTTTTTCACATTTGAGGTAAGAAAGTTTCAGACTTTTTATACTGGTACAGATGGTAATTCTAAGTGATTTTTTGCCGCTACAACATGGTAAAAACAGCTAAACTCTTTAAGCTGTATAGAGTCTCTCGTAGTTTCAAACAAGTTTTTCTAACTTGTACGAGGAACTACCGTTCCTCTCAATAAAGAGACCAATACATGTTTACTTAAACGTAGCAGGCCAGGAATGCTTTAAGTATGAAGGAACAGAAACTTCAGTTCCATGTAATGGAAAACCAATTAATCTGTTATATATATATATATATATATATATATATATATATATATATATATATATATATATATATATATATACAGACGTGCTCAAATTTGTTGGTACCCTTACAGATCATTGAAATAATGCTTCATTCCTCCTGAAAAGTGATGAAATTAAAAGCTATTTTATCATGTATACTTGCATGCCTTTGGTATGTCATAGAATAAAGCAAAGAAGCTGTGAAAAGAGATGAATTATTGCTTATTCTACAAAGATATTCTAAAATGGCCTGGACACATTTGTTGGTACCCCTTAGAAAAGATAATAAATAATTGGATTATAGTGATATTTCAAACTAATTAGTTTCTTTAATTAGTATCACACATGTCTCCAATCTTGTAATCAGTCATTCAGCCTATTTAAATGGAGAAAAGTAGTCACTGTGCTGTTTGGTATCATTGTGTGCACCACACTGAACATGGACCAGAGAAAGCAAAGGAGAGAGTTGTCTGAGGAGATCAGAAAGAAAATAATAGACAAGCATGGTAAAGGTAAAGGCTACAAGACCATCTCCAAGCAGCTTGATGTTCCTGTGACAACAGTTGCAAATATTATTAAGAAGTTTAAGGTCCATGGAACTGTAGCCAACCTCCCTGGGCGCGGCCTCAAGAGGAAAATCGACCCCAGATTGAAGAGAAGGATAGTGCGAATGGTAGAAAAAGAACCAAGGATAACTGCCAAAGAGATACAAGCTGAACTCCAAGGTGAAGGTACGTCAGTTTCTGATCGCACCATCCGTTGCTTTTTGAGCGAAGGTGGGCTCCATGGAAGAAGACCCAGGAGGACTCCACTTTTGAAAGAAAAACATAAAGCCAGACTGGAATTTGCTAAAATGCATATTGACAAGCCACAATCCTTCTGGGAGAATGTCCTTTGGACAGATGAGTCAAAACTGGAGCTTTTTGGCAAGTCACATCAGCTCTATGTTCACAGACGAAAAAATTAAGCTTTCAAAGAAAAGAACACCATACCTACAGTGAAACATGGAGGAGGCTCGGTTATGTTTTGGGGCTGCTTTGCTGCGCCTGGCACAGGGTGCCTTGAATCTGTGCAGGGCACAATGAAATCTCAAGACTATCAAGGCATTCTGGAGCGAAACGTACTGCCCAGTGTCAGAAAGCTCTGTCTCAGTCGCAGGTCATGGGTCCTCCAACAGGATAATGACCCAAAACACACAGCTAAAAGCACCCAAGAATGGATAAGAACAAAACATTGGACTATTCTGAAGTGGCCTTTTATGAGTCCTGATCTGAATCCTATCGAACATCTATGGAAAGAGCTGAAACTTGCAGTCTGGAGAAGGCACCCATCAAACCTGAGACAGCTAGAGTAGTTTGCTCAGGAAGAGTGGGCCAAACTACCTGTTAACAGGTGCAGAAGTCTCATTGAGAGCTACAGAAAACGTTTGATTGCAGTGATTGCCTCTAAAAGTTGTGCAACAAAATATTAGGTTAGTGGTCCCATCATTTTTGTCCATGCCATTTTCATTTGTTTTATTATTTACAATATTATGTTGAATAAAAAAATCAAAAGCAAAGTCTGATTTCGATTAAATATGGAATAAACAATGGTGGATGCCAATTACTTTTGTCAGTTTCAAGTTATTTCAGAGAAAATTGTGCATTCTTCGTTTTTTGTGGAGGGGTACCAACAAATTTGAGCACGTCTGTATATATATATATATATATATATATATATATATATATATATATACAAATGAATTCATTATACTTAAATGTAATAGCAATAGATACATACCAAATAAATTAACTGCAAGGAATCAGAATCATGATCAAATACGTACACACAAAAATAAAAGAATGCAGAATAGGGATTTAGGAAAAGGATAAAAAATATTAGTAATGAAGAAGTAACTAACAAAGATCTTTACTCGAAACCTACTGATATGCATCGATACCTACATATGTCATCTGCACACCCTAGCTATTCTAAAAGAGCAATTCCGAAAGTACTGGGTATAAGGATAAAAATAATCTATAAAAAAAAAAAAACAGAGAAAGGAATTAAAAATAAATCTTAAGAAAAGAGGATATAAAGAACAAATGATTGAGAGAGAATTGAGAAAAGTTGACAAACTCAGTAGGAATGAACTACTTGATTATAAGAAAAGGGAAGAGAGGGTCAAGAGAGTACCATTAATAATCACATATTCTAAATTATTACCCAGCATTTCAAAAATAGTTTGGAAGCATTTACGTATAATTCGGAAAAAAATGAAAAATATATTTCTGAAAGCACTGCTGGTAGCTTTTAGAAGGGATGTAAATTTAGCAGACATTTTAAATATAAAGGGGTCATAGATACATTAAGGGACATTGCAACCTGCAAAAGCACATGTAAAGTGTGCAAATATATTGGTAAAGATAAAAGTGAAATCGCAAATAAAGAAAATATTCAGTCTTAAAAAATGTGTCATGTAAGGATAGCAACCTTGTACATGGTATATTTTGCATAAAATGTAATGAAATAAAATATGTAGGAGAGACAGGTACATCATTATATAAAAGAATACAGAACCACTTAACCCAATAGTTAACCCAATAGTTCACTTTACAAGGAACAGACACACCATGGATGACCTAAAGTGTGTGGTTTTAGAAAAAAATGTAATTAGATAATGAACAGTCTAGAAGAAGAAAAAAAAGATAAATAAACTAGATGCCATGATGCCTGAAGGTTTAAATAGAAAGGAACAGAAGATCATTACATCATTAGCTACACAGTGAATCACATCACAAAGACAGATTTAAAGAGAAATAAATGTGTGTGGTTACCATGGCATCAAAAAGCCTATAAACACCTCCAATGTTTGTTTTCAAACACATTTTCCCTTGACAAAGGTATGTTAAACATACCAAAACGTTGGGAAGTTGGCTTTTTGAGCTAAAACTTACACATCGTAATGTATGTGAAAATGTCTATATAAATTGTATGTAGGCAAATATACTCAAATATACAACTCATTACCCCCACTGCACGACTCCTAGTCATCAATAAGTATGCAGGCACAGTTTCAATCAATTAATCAACATATTACGTAATGCATTTTATAGTACAGAAATAGGCAGATATAACTAGAATCAGTTTTCCTAGAACACTGCCAAAAAAAACAACTCAGTTTCACAAATGTAATATAATGTGAAATAGAAGAGTATTTTATTTCAATGGAAATCTCAAACAGTAGAAAAAAGATGTCAGAGTAAAATGCAAATTCTCAATATTTAACTTAAATTCCACAATACAAAGTTTTTAACATCACTGAAAAAAGATACTGACAAGCTGTGAAAATGTGATTTAGTAAACAGAAACAGTACAACTATGAAATGTACCTTTTTATGACTTCTGTCAGGACACTTGATAAAAATGCTTATTACGTGTTCTAATTCTGCAACTTTTCCACATAATGCCTGTTGATGCAGAATCCAGTGTAAGAAAATTGGTACTTCTGCATTTCTTTCTTTAATTTTTTTCCAGCACTCTGCTAGCCAGTCCACTCTTTTGTCCAGTCATATATGGTGCACCCTCTGTTGTAATTCTAGTTAATTTCTTCCAAGGTATTTCTGCACTTTCCATGGCTTCTTGAAGTTTAAAAAAGTCCTTTCCTGTGATTGTGTTGTTCATGGAATCCACAGAACCTTCATTTTTTCTTCTTATTTGCAGAAAAAACCTTTCGTTTAGCATGGCTTCTGTCATTTCCAGTAAACTCAAAACACGTTGCTTTGAGCAGCGTGTCATAGTGACATTGTATAAAAAATTATTCATTGAACAAATAATCATCTGGCTAACGATTTTGGAATCTTCTGTGTTCTGCCTCCACTTTCGCTTCTGTGACACCTCTGACTACTTTTTGGCTACTGATTTTAAATTTTATAAAGTAAAAAATATATATTTAAATAAGCCTTCGCTTTCATAATCAAAATTATGTGCTGTGTGCTGTTATACGTGTGCGTGAGGAAATGGATCCTGCGTGCTAATGATTGGCTATTTTACTACCTCTGTGAGCTGTGATTGGCTTAATGGGAATGTCACTCATACAATGCAGACTGCACATGTTGAATATGCATGTTATATTAAAAAGGCGGGTTGTTTAAAAGAAGATTTAACAAGTTTGACACCCCTGCTTTAGAATATTAACTATTTATTTTAAACTATACCATTCAGCTTTAACTGCAACCTATTTAATAAACTGCAATTTACAAACAAACAAACAAAAAAAAGCCCTGCTAAAGCTCACAGGGAATTATATAACATTTCCCACACAGTGGACTGGTTTACATGACGTGTGCTATTGATTGTACTCTCATAGCACTGTCACCTCGATCCATGGAGCCCTGCATGGCCCTGCATATCAACAAAGCACTCACTAGGCATCTCCAGCCCCGCCCCACCCTTTCGTTTGCTATAGCGTTCACCTATGTAAGAAATAAATAATAATAATAATAATAATAGTCGTACATACCGATCGATCATCTCCGGATCACTCGTTTTATCACCAAACTCTTCAATAATGCGATCCAAGTCATTATTTTATTACTATAACATCTCAAAAAAGCTCTGCAAATGTCCGTGTTTTCTGTGCGCTGATTCAGTCAGCCAACTTGTTCACTTACGTCCGCCCCCGTTATCTGATACCTGATACCATGTATGACTATTCATGAGATACGCCTTTTTTTTTCGACTTGTCTCGGCTCCTGTCGCTCCCACTCGGCAATTGAATGGTTTTCTCGGCTTTTTCCGGAGAAAAAACGACTAGACACCCGTTTATTGTGTTGCTATAATGATGTCGGACCCAGTCCGACAAAGGACCTGTGAGGAGTAATTGCAATGTCGGACCCAGTCCGACAATGGACCGCAAAGGGTTAATGTTGCAGGGTTAATAATGGCTTTATATTTTTTACTCACAATACCACCTCCTCGCTGTTCTTCAACCCTTATGGTTGAACTTGTTGAAGGAAGTTCTGTATCATCATCTGTGGGTTTTGCTTTTTGATGCTGATGGTCGACTTAAAAATGTATCCATATTTGGTATTTATTGTGTGAGTTTCCAACAATTATTCCTCTGCTTTGTAATCTGTTGTGCTCCACCATACATAACCCGAGAACGTGTTATGTAACCTGAGAACGCATTAATTTCGGGGCATGCTTATGACACGCTGAAGCTAATAGGTTTCAGTGTGTCATAAGCATGCAGGGAAAATAACACATTCTCTGGTTTATTTTTGGAGGACCCCTTGAAACCTCCTCAAGGCCCCTATGGGGCTGCGGAACCCCGGTTGAGAACCCCTGTCCTACAGGTTACCAAGGATAAAAGTAGTTGTGTGTAGCGTGTATGCAAACCAGAACGGTCTCTGACCACCGGCTTGTCCCACACCACAGCGGAAAGATTATAAAAAAAAACTCTGCACACCCTGCTGAATTACAGAAAACGAGACTAATGCTGTTTCTTACACAACTAAATACTCTATGGCTGGGATAACAATTTTCAATGATAGCTCTTTCTGTAAGACACTTGCACCTAAATTAATGAAATAATTTTTGCTGGTTTATACTTGGAAAAACATAAACATTATTACTAACATTATTGTTGGATGCCCCTGATTGTCTGGATATTACTAACACTTTAAAAAAAAAATGGGCTTAAGAAACTGTGTTTGACACTAGAATGACCAAGGTGGTCATTTTGACCGTTTTTGGAGTTTAAATTTAAATTCCTGTGTGTGTATGTTTAAGATAAGGAGCTGTTCTTTCCTGACTTTTCCTAAATATATGTACTAATTACCCTGACAAAGAAAGAATTGCATAGCTGCAAAAATTAGTGAGATAAAATACTGTCATACGTATTCCGACCAGGAGCTGTCAAATTGACCAATACATACAGTGCCCTGAAAAAATATTTGCCATTTTCTGCATTTTTACATATTTGTGACATTGAATGTTATCAGATCTTCAACTATAACCTAATATTAGATAAAAGGGACCCTGAGTGAACAAATAACACAAAAATGTGATACATATTTCATTTATTTATTAAAGAAAGTTATGCAATACCCAGTGCCCCCATGTGAAAAAGTAATCGCCCCTTAGACTCAAAAACGGGTTACAAAAAAGATTCTGATGCAGCAAAAATTGAAAAGCACAGTATCTGTGTGATTTGTTCCAGCACTTAGACTTTGTAAACAATTGTAAATGAAGCCCATTCTGTTCAAATGTTTATTTATTCATGTAATTTAGATTATAGTATGTCTGTATATAGCTTTAGTTGCGTATGTGCATGTTGTTATGTAGGCAATATAAACCCATTTATATAAAAAAAGTGTTGATACTTATTTACATTGTTTCAGTTGTACACTTTTGTATGTACATTATATAAATGTATATACACACATTTGACACAAGCCCATTCTGTACAAATGTTTATTTATTCATGTCATTTCGATAATAGTATGTGTGTACTTCAATGCATAGCTTCAGTTGCGTATATGTGCATTGTAATGTAGGCAATTGTGACAGATAAAGAATGAATCTTGGTTATAAATCCCCCCCCCCCCCCCCCCCGACCTGTGAGGGTGCTGTGTAAAGAGAAAAGAGTGCCTGGACTGGATGGTCTGACAATTCATTCCAAGGGAAAGGTGTAAGTCAGCCATCTAGAAAGGGGGCAGAGCTACGGTACACCAAGTCATTGCCCAGAAGGGAAGCAATGTGGCAACCGCAGATTGGAGAAGAAACGGTTGCACTCGCTAACCAAGGGGGCGTGACTGACGGTACAAAAGAGGACGTGGCTAGGTGATCTGTTCCTTTGTTACGGTTAAGAGCAAACCGCTAAAGGAGAACTGTAAACTTACCATGAATGTTTTGTTTTATTATTATTATTATTATTTATTTCTTAGCAGACGCCCTTATCCAGGGCGACTTACAATCGTAAGCAAATACATTTGTTTGTCGTGTCTAATTATACTTGTTTGTTCTTGTTAGACGGCTAACATGATCTGGAGCTGTCGTCAGCACCAAACCCGGACACTTGACTTTAGCACTCACTCTGGACTTGTAATATATGTGTATATGTAAAATATGTATATATAAACACATTTCTGTTAAAATGTCCATTTATGTACATTGTGTTGTGTAGTTGCTTTATATGACGTTCCTGAATAAAACTACAACTTATATTCAATTGTTTGTCCTTTCATTATAATATTTATGTTGTTTTTAATACGCTGGTCAAATTGACCGGTCATGTTTGTTCTAGTTATGTTCATAAACGCGGTCGTTCTAGTGTTTAATTAAGATAAAGAACAGTGCATAACACCTGTTTTAAACAAGAGACTGAAACCCTATAAGCTAAAACATTAGGCATGCTGGAAGTTGCTACACATGTTTCACGGGCGGGAGTTAGGGCTGTGTGAAGAATATGGGTTAGTATTTAGAGGTTAGCCTAAGGGAATGATGACGGCCTGCTGGCCAGGAGTGCTTGTATTGAACTGATAGTGGCCTGCAGGCCAGGGCAAAGGACCTTGTACTTTGTAGGTTGGCCCCCTGGACCCCCTGAGAACATAGAAATGACTTGCTGCGGCGAGGACCCCCCTTTTAACGAAGGCATGAGTAGCTGTGGCTGACTCGAGGCCGGGGAAGTGAGACTCACTGGCTCTCCGCAAGGACCGCACCCGTGAAGACAAACAAAAGACCGCGTTCCAATGCACAACAAAAAACAGGGAAGAAGGACCACCAAGGACAAAGAGAGAGATGGTTAGCAAGACGGGCTATGTGCGACCCTCCACTAGGTTTAGAGGAAAAAACCCCACTGTTAAGAGGAAACCTCTGGCGCATCCTAGCAATTGATTGGTGAGCTGCTGAGATGTCTGTAGGAAGAGAACGAATGTAGGATTCCCTTGTCGAAAAGGGCTTTGAGCAGTTTGGATATCGGCCAGTCTTTGAAAAAAAGTCGCTCGGTTTGGGATTCTGACAACATTTCCTTTTTTGAACAACGTGGCTGGGAAAATTCTGGGTCAGGCACTGCAACAAAAGAGCAAGATGGCGCTGGAGGTATCAGAATGTTCCGTGAATCCTCGGGTTTGGAAGAAGACGAGGTAGGTAAATCCATGTTCAGTGTTGGGTCCAGTCTTGGTTCGTTAATCAAATCGTGTAGTCGTGCTGAAACTAGGTCAAAGCCAAATCGGGAAGTCGTGCAAAAACATCAAAAGCTGGATCGGGTTGTCAAACAGGTTCAGTAGTCGAAATTGGAATCAGGGAAGTCAGACAGGCAAGGTTTCGTTCACGATAATTATTTTTTATATTCTTTTTCTCTCTACAGGCAAAAAAGCAAATGCAAGAGAAGGAACATAAATAGGTAGATAGCTTTGGTAGGCAGGAGAAAAATAGGAGAAGAGCAGCTCCAGCTCCAGCTCCCGCCCCTGAACCCCACTTTAAAGTTAACATATATATACCGGTATGTGTTTATTTGTGTATGCATTGATTTAAAATGGATATACCAGGAAGTAACCATTGATATATATTTTTTAATGGCCAAAAGTGCAGTGTGGAAAACACTGGTATCCTAACATATGCAGAAGCTATTTATATATATATATATATATATATATATATATATATATATATATATATATATATATATATTGTAACAAACCCATAGAGTACCCCCGTGTAAAACTCTACTTTCGCTTCCACCGACTGGCACAGACACAAGGAACGTTCAGGTAAGGACTTTTTATTTACAATATTTACACAGAAGTTATCACTTCCTTTATGTTGCGTATAGCCCTGTACGGGTCACTAACTGGCTCACTTCTTCGCCCCTCACTAACTGTTTCAGAATGCTGAGTCCAGCAGGCCGCGGCCTTTGCACGTCCTTTTCTCTGGAGTACTCCCACCACTCAGGTAAGCAGGGAACCGGCGCCCTCTGCTGGAATCCCTCGGCCACACAGGTAAGAGTCACGCAGCCTCCCTCTGCTGGGATTTCGCTGCAACACAGGTAAGAAGAAAAACACGCCCACTGCTGGAATCCCTCTGCAACACAGGTCAGGATGACAGACTCCCTCTGCTGGAATCTTGTTGTAACACAGGTAAGAACACAAGGCCAGGATCACGCAGACTCCCTCTGCTGGAACTGGCTGTAACACAGACAAGAACAGAGAGACTCCCCCTTTCCCTGTTGGAGTATCTCTGAACACAGGTGATTTATAAGAACAACGTGGACACCCACTGCTGGAGTATCGCTGCAAGACTGGGAAGGATCCAC
Source organism: Acipenser ruthenus (assembly GCF_902713425.1). Taxonomy (NCBI): domain Eukaryota; kingdom Metazoa; phylum Chordata; class Actinopteri; order Acipenseriformes; family Acipenseridae; genus Acipenser; species Acipenser ruthenus. The sequence continues at coordinate 42,393,921 of NC_081190.1, read as the reverse complement.
AAGAATGAAATAGAATTATATCCAGGTTGTGGGGTGAACCCCTGCAACCAATGTCCCAGTGCTTCACAGAAACACGGGGTGTCTCAGAGTTCAAACACAATATTCTTGTTTGTTTACACCACCTGTGGAAACTGTTATTCCTGTCTGTACAATAAAAGCCACATCCAAAACTCCAGACTGTTGCCTCCGTTCTTACTGTTACAGTTCGCTAATCGTGCTGCGCCTTCATGCGCGCTTCCCTCTGAGTCCCGAAATAAACATACATCCACATACACCCGCGGCAGTTGTGACAGTTCCCAATCGTCACGGAAACTGCAGGATTATTTTAAAGTTGTTACCGTTTAACAGCGTCTCTTGTCCAATACTTCTTAAAACAAAAGAAACCCTAACATAAACGCTCACGATAAAACGAAATATAGCTGTTGCTCAAACGAAATTAAACGTTCACTTTACCTTCCAGTAAACACGTATTGCACTTTCAGTTCTTTGCGCCCTGTCAGCAGTATACACCGGCGGTGCTCCCCACGATCACCCCCGTTGTCCCGCTCCACTTCCCTTTATACCCAGAAACCCCGCCTTCCCCATTAATGCTAGGGTTCCTGGGTTATATAGTTTCTCAACTGGCGTCGCCATTTCTTAAAGGCGACGCCGCCCTTTCTACAATATATATATATATATATATATATATATATATATATATATATATATATATATATATATATTGTGACAACTCTGGCGCTGTTGGACAGAGTGTCAGTCTTATTCAGAACCTTTAGCCCCGTCCTCTAGTGTAAAATAAGATGTCAATCGTAGTATTTGTTGTTTAAACAGGTCGGTGCCTGTATCTTTATTCACAAAACATTAACAAAACAGCAAACAAACAAAACAAAAGCCTAGCTCCGTCTTGGAGTTACTAACTAAACTGTGATGGTTCACTATCTAACAACCGGGCAGCTAAGCTGCTTACCGGCTTCTTCAAAACAACAAAAAAAAACTCTTATATGGATTCAATATATAATGGTTACCTTTATAGACATTTCCAGGAGGGCCTTTCAACACCTCAGCTTCTGTCTAGCACCGAACGAGAGCGACCTGAACAGGGTTTTTAGCCCTGCTTAAATATCAACCTTTTAATACAGGTGAAACCAATTACTCAACCCTGGGTAATTGCAGACTGGCCCATTCTAGTCCAGGTATTCTGGGAAATGTAGTTCGGCTGGTCGGCTTAGACCATCAGGACTACATTTTCCTTCCACAATTTTTTTTTACATAGGATACAGGCTGTGCCTTATACGCGGCCCTATATATCTTCCTTCGATGACAATGCCATGCACTTTGTCACAACATATATATATGAAAGACCTTTAGCTAGCTGCCATAAACTGGATGACTTTCCTTTCCTCATTATTTAAATTTTTTTTAGAGGACAAATTTGGTACTTATTATCCTTTTCAGTTCCTAGAATACATTATACAGTAGGTAAGTCATCACACTGTTCCAATTCTCCCAAAAAATTACTGTGTATCAGTAAAGGGCATGGTACATTTAAAAGAACACATGTTTTATTTTATGTAGATTACTGGTCCTTTCTTTGCTGGTCAGAATTAAGGATGTTTTTTTTTGTATACATTTCAGCATATATTGTAGCACACTGTTTTAGCCACTGACCTCACACCCCAAAGGAGTGAGTCAAAATCATCAGTGAAGAACAAACTTTGAGAAGCTGGGTCCCACAGAATCGGAGGTGAAAAAGAACCTGGGCACTTCTCGGTTGATCATTTACCAGGTGGGCAACATGTTTGAAAGATATTGTAAATCAGAGCATTGTAAAAACAAGTACAGCATTAGAAAATGACCATACAAATTTACAATGGAACCAACGATAAACCAGATGCAATATAGATTTAATTGGATAACTTTTGTGTGTGTGTGTGTGTGTGTGTGTGTTTTCATGATTACGTGATAAAACTATAATTTATACTTTTGTGATAAAGCCCTCCTCTGCGTGTTATTTTAATTAAAACACCCTAAACATAAAACGACCACCACAACCACTGGGAACTAGTTTAAAGCAAGCAGTTCTCAGATCAGACATGCCCTGAAAATATATTTTAAATACAAAACCAGGAAGGTAAACTGGTATTTTATCACTATTCATTTTTTAATGGCAAAAAAAAAACAAAAGCTTTCAGATGGGAGGAATTTTAGAGCAAATCATAAAAGGTCCAAAATCTACTCAAGCATTTTAATTTACAGCCCACCAGTGCTTTAGCCTGCTCTTGGCTACCTCTTTATTTGTTTTAACATTCAATCCGCAAGAAAAAAAACACTAAAGACAGCAGCAGTCATCTTGTAAGATGTATACTTCTCTGAAGCTGGTGCTGGAGATTTCAAATTCATAAATTGGCTATTTTTGTGAAAAACAGCAGTCTGTGAGGACCATAAAAAGCCTGGCAGCAAGATAATATTTTCTCTGTTTGATTTATTCACCTTGCGCACAGTATTTAGGCTGTTTATACACACCTCAAGCAAACATTCTACCGATTTACTTCCATAAAAATAAAAAATAAAAACCAGAATAGACTAATGAAGGTTGTAAATATGCCTGGTTAATGTTGTCATACTTTGTAAAGCCTTTCATGCTGGAATTTATTTATTAATGATGCACGGGTTATTACCGAGCATCTGTCTTGTGTTAGCAGTGGGCTGTTTTGGATTATGGTAATGTGTTTCTGATTTGAGTTGTGTTGAAAGCCAGAACAAGGCATCTCATGTGTAGTCTTCTTTGAGGCCTGCTGTTTTCAATTCCTCTTCACAGAATGAGCTTTTATTTGATTTGTTATGGGGATTCTTTTTCGGTTGCCAAAACAGCTGCAAGCCTAGAAGGGAAAAAGACAGAGGGCCACATCAGACTTGTTAGCTTTTAAAAGAAACAGAATGTTCCCAAATATGGAAAAAGAAGAACTCCTGCTGAGGTCACTTTAGTACTTATGTCACCCGTATGTGGCAGCTAAGATTGGTATGTACCTTATTTTATTTATTAGCACGTTTAACGCTTGAAAATGTTGGCTCTTCCTGCGGGAATCAGTTTTACTAGCCTTCACAAAATAAATGTAGAACAGCAAATTAAAAAGAAACACTTGTTCCAGCTAGTCTTTTACTTGCATGGTGATACTGCAAATGAGCCAGCTTCACACATTTCATTTAGGAAAATAGACTTTTCTTACTTAGACTAGTCTAAATGTTTCAGAGTGTTAGCTGGACACGCCTGAGAAGTCTTAACTGCATCTGTGACGTAATCTCCTAGTGGCTTTGTGCCTTGCTGGATCTTTGATTAACATTTATATTAGGCAGGCTGTAACATAAACTACTAGGTTTACACTCTCCACCAAATAAATGTAGAGGAAGAAGAAAAACAAACAAACAAAAAAACAAACATCATATTGGCAGTGCTGTTGAAGCACGTCATTTAAAAGTAGGTCTGTAATAGCAGGTCAACCATATACATAAATAAAGCCCCTTTCACACTGCGCTCCTACCCAGGTCCCGACCCAAGTTCTGGCAACACCTGGGTCACAATCTTGCGTAGTGTGAAACCACGTACCTTGGTCGTACCTTGACTCAGGATGTGGGTCAACATGCTTTGACCTGGATTGAGTGAGACAAAATGCATGACGGCCGTTCCAGAGAAGCTTGGATGAAAGCATCCGTAACAAGCTGCTTCCGTGGCTTTGATACACGCATTGTGCGCTTGCATCTGTCACCCAGGTCAACCCTGCTTTATCAAAAGCAGTGTGAAATCACGTACTCGACCCGCATTACACCAGGTCCTGAGCCGGGTAGGTTCTGACCCAGGTAGAGCATGCCAGTGTGAAAGGGGCTTAAGAGACTGGGGTGATATGCAGGTCTTAAGGCCTTTTCAATGGTACTATTCAATCTTAATTTCACTGCTGTGTCACACCGATCCTATTTAACTGGACCAAGATAGAATATTAAGTTCCATATTATGCTACATAAATTGTATTTATTTAATTTATTTATTTATTCATTTGAAGCACTTTCTTTTTAAAATTTAAATTACTCTGCGTGTGTGAAAGATACATGGTTGTCCATTCTTGACTTTATCTAAATACATGTTTTAAATACCCTGATGGTGTTTGAAAGGCAGATCGCAAAAATAAAAAAAGGAATAATTAAAACTGTCAAAAGACTGCTGTGGCGGGAACTTTGACTGCCCATTACAATACATGTTTTTAATTTGAATATAACCTACTATAATCTATTTTTAAAAAATCTGGATCCAGTGCTACAGAGTGAATATATATATATATATATATATATATATATATATATATATATATATATATATATACATACAGTGCCTTGCAAAAGTATTCAGACCCCTGACCAATTCTCTCATATTACTGAATTACAAATTTTATTTTAAAACACTGAAACTCAAAATCAATTATTGTAAGGTGACATTGGTTTTATGTTGGGAAATATTTTTAAGAAAACTAAAAAACTGAAATATCTTGCACTGTATGTGTATATATATATATATATATATATATATATATATATATATATATATATATATATATATATATATATATAAATATAAATTTCAGTTAAATAAGTCCAGAAAACCTCAATAGCATTCTGAGGGAATTTATGCATGTGAAGAAGTTCAACTGGCAACCAATATTCGGTCTGCAAAATGAATAACACAGAGGCTTGCTTGCTGTTAAACAATAATATCCAGTCTTTATTGAACTTCCCCTTTTGACCCCTTGCATTCTTACGTTTCATTCTGATGACCGGAACTTTATGAAAATGCTTACTGTCTTGCAGTGGCAGTACTCAAATAGGAACACTACAAGCAAGACCAGCAATAATGTCTTCTTGTCAGAAAAGCCAGTAAAGACAACCTAAACACCCACCCCTGCATTACAAACTTCAATTTGAAGCGCCTACAGAATCTGAAGCACTTTCACTGGACATTGCAGTCAGATTGGTACGCAAGGTCTGGTTTGATCTTCATCTTAACCTGGCACAAGGGAAATAATGTCTGTAACAGGACATCGATCTTTAAGCGTTTGCTAAGCCACTGGACTCCAATGCTGCAAGCCATATCTTAGTAATTAAATACATACATACATACAGTATCATGTTTATTTTCGCCTGTCATGGTCTTTCTTCAACTAGGCTCATTAAGAAACTGGCTTAAAACAACTTTGCAAATAGTTTTAACAACTGTTTTGTTGAAACCAGCAACTGTTTTTCTTTTTTTCAAATACTATCCTGTCATTTGTTTGTTTTGTCTTGGCTTTCCACGAACTTGGAGATGACTCACCAAGGATATTAATGCTTCGTATTGCACAAGCCTCTGATGTGGCAGATTGCTGCTGAACATATGTAGCACCCGGGTGGGGCACTCGTTCTTTCTGATCGGGGTGGGATCAGCGAGGCAGAATACCAGAAGGAAAATAAACTAGACCACACTACTATGTTGGGCAATGATCATCGTTTTATTTAATACAGGTGGTAAACTATCCTTAACAAACAGGGCAGATCTAGAATACACAGTCACTGCCTGTTAATTAAAACAATAACTAAACACAGAATTACAATTTAAAACTAAAGAGCAGTGCGGCTCAATATCTGCACGGAGACGGGGCTCACAAATAAAAAACAACAATAAAACCAATACAGCCCGTCTCCACCAATCCTCTAAAACCCCAATGCCTTTTAAAATACTAGTTTAAAAACACATACATGACAGAATGGAGACCAAAAGCACAAGCAGGGAGATACGCCTTTAAAGTCGGCGTCTCTTTCTTTCTTATTTGTCTTCCTACCACCCACGGAACAATTCCTTTACTCCTGCTGGCTGTGCGTTCAGCCTCTATTCCAAACAAACCGGGGTTCACTTCACAATGGACAAATCAATCTCTCGAATGGATGAAATCAGGAATATTTATACCAGGTGCTCAGCTTCTTCAAATCAATCAATTTACACTTATGGGTGCTTTAAACACGGTGATAAAATCAAAAAGACAACATTAAATAAAAAATGTAGCCTTATGGCGTAGTTCGGGGGCACCGTAGAAGGCACTCACCTGCTCTCCTCTTTCTCAGCCATTTATCCCGAAACCGTGCCATCCTGTCTTTTCTGGTCGCATTCGGTCGGGGAAGGAAGTAGCCACATTTTAATATCCGCTTCCGGGTAGGCGATGACTGAGCAGCTCTGTCATCCGAGCTGCTCCCAATAGGTGGTGGTGTGCACGTCTCGCCGGTTTCTGGGCAGGGTTTGCGCAACGCCTGGCTGTTCCATCTGTCAATCTCTCTCTTCTCTATTTAAGCTGTGCACTACTTCCTGCTCTTGTCTTTCATTTTGTGTTTGTCCTCCTCTTCCCTCCTCCTCTGCTGCTTCTTCCTTCACTGCATTATCCACACAGGGCTCCCTCTGGGGAGGAAGTGAGTCTCACTCCCCCGGCCGGGCCTGGCTTCGCAGCCCAGGTTCCTCGTAGGTCAGAGCGGGTGCCCAGCCCTCACTTTAGGGCTTACGCCTGATGGAGGATGGTTCTACGGGCGGGACCTGTCTAGATCTTTCCTTTTCCCTTTAAATATTGTCCTCTACCATTATATAATTTGCAATAATATTACATTTGACTTCTATCTGTGTGGTTTTAGAAAGAACACATGTTATGAGCTCAGTGGCACAGGACAGTACTCAAGTTAAAGGCGATATAGAACATAGCAATGAAACAGACATGTGCTGTGTTTGAACTGAACTGTGGCACATCTGCGATGTCTATTTGAACTGTGATGCAAGGGTATAGTTGAGGGTATGTACTGTTCATGGCTGGTGTGGATTTGTGCAGTTGCTGTGTAATAAGTAAATGGCTGGCTATGCTGCAGTTGACTGAAACAATCTTGACAGCACCAAAGCTTGATACTGTATTAACCCTGTATTGCCCATTGGTATATCACATACTGTTTGGTACTATACTAGGCAATCATCTCTAGAATATTTTGTTTACAACCCAGCCTCAAAGCCAAAATGCATATGTACAATACATTATAAGTACTGGTATTTGTTTCCGGCCAACCTTTCAATTTGTGTTTATCATAAGGAAAAGGGTCTAGTGACATAGAAAATAACTGAGCTTTAAATGGTTTACAATGTACAATTAAAAAGGGATTAACACATCTTATGCTCCATTAGCTTTATACGACAAATACAAAAAGTCTACACTTTCTCATAGCTGATTGACTACTGTAATTGCGTGTAGTGTGTAGTACTGCCAAATTGGGCTAGTTATCACACATACAATTTGAATGTATTATCTAGATGGTTGAAAATATTGGTAACATTTTTGGTGTCACGGTAGAAGAAGATAAACCAGAGGGAAAAGGGATGATTTCTGGTAGCAGAATGGTCTAAATATCATATATTTTTAGCTGGTTAGTATGTTCTCTGGTACATTTATTTCACGCAAATGTATTTTTTCTATTAGGGCTGGTATTTTGTTTATAAATAGATTATTCCATTGTCAAAATACTTTGTTCACTTTAATTGCTTCTGTTTACCATATCCAGTACTGAACAAGCTGGTCCTTTAATTTACAGGTTCTTTATTTGAAGAGATTTTAAGATATCTCTGTGTGCATTTTCTTTTTCTTAAACTCAAGACTGAACTGGAGATCATCACACAAATAATCTTGACATGTCATGAATAACTGTTGTATATAATACTCATTTGACATGAGTATTTTTAAGGTGCTTATCTCAGTGGCTTAACATGCTTGGAAAATGTGACAATACTACCACAATCAACATAAATAAGGGCCTTTATTTGTTCAAATTCTCTGTTCAGGAGTCATACCTGACTATTCACTTCATCACCCTGAAGAAAAACTAGGCAAACATCACACACAGGCTGATGCTGTAGGTTCACATTACTGCACCCTTACATTCCCACTTATTCATGTCAGCTCTAATGTCTCTCATTAAAATAAACAAGATATTTTTCACATTTTGTATTGCACCAATTGTTTCCTGTCTGAATGCCATTAATAAAACACAGTCAATACCATAGCAACTACTGTAGGAGCTTAGACTTTGTGTTTTTTGTATTAAAGGCTATCCTAGTGTCTTCTGTTCTAATGTCTAATATTGAATTATCCTTTAGTTATGTTTTTTTTGGTGTTTGTGCAGCAAATTAAGAAATGCTTTACAAATTAATTAACTTTTTTTTACACTACGTATGTTTTCATTGTTTAATTTGTAATTGATTTCAACTACATTGTACTTAGAGTACCTTCTTAACTGGGGCATCCTAACATGTCACCAGCTCACTAGCACTTTTGTATCACACCATTGTGATCCCCATGGATTGTTGTGAGCCAGTACCACAATTCAGCACACTACATTGGCTAGATGAACCATGACATGTGTGATTATACCCCAAGGCAAGCACTCTATATACAGTATAATAACACATATAATAAGAAAAATACATATCTTATCTAATTTATTAACAATTTAATATATAATTGAGTGCAGCATTAAATAAATCATCATAAAGACTTGTGTCCCTGAAGTGCAAAATACAAGCAAATAAAATGTTAACAACATACAAACAAAAAGTTAGAGACATACAAATAAAAATGTTGTGACTTACAAACATCCAAAAAGTGAGTGACTTACAAACAGAAAGATACCGACTTACAAATAAAAAGTTAACGACATGCATACAAAACGATAGCAACAGACAAACAAAACGTTAGCGACTTGCAAACAAATTCCAAAACGGAAATAACTTTGGAAACAGAAATAGAACAGGTAAATGGGCAGGTGCTCAATTACTGTGATCTTGGACAGCGCAGTGCATTGTCTTTGTACAGTCCTTGAGTGTTCCATGTCCATTTTCAAAGTTGTTTTAATTTTGGAATGTGTTTGCAAGTTGCTAACTTTTTCTTTGGATGCTGATAACTTTTTGTTTCTATGTAGCTAAATTTTTATTTGTAAGTCACTCACCTTTTGTATGTTTATAAGTCGATATATTTAAATGTGTAAATCGTTAACTTTTTCTTTGCTTTTGTTTTGCACTGTACACTTCCCCTTATTAAGTTGTCTTGATAATGCCCCTTCGTTTAAGTTAAATAATCCAGTTTAAGGGACTTCACAAAATTCCCTAAATTGAATTTACCTTCAATGAAGAAAACCTTGTACCTTTAAATATTTTGTTAGATAAAGTAACACAATTAACTGCATAAATTACATACCACTTAGACCAGAGAATAAATGATTGACACATGTAATTAATGTACTTCAATATTAGTACTTTTGTTTCCCATGCAGCCTGATAGTTCAGGTATTCTTGCAAGTGGCATTTATCTGCAATGACAATCTTAAGATTAATTTCGATCTGATTGCTGTATTTTCACTGGTTCATCCACTTAAAACGATTCAAGGACCCAGCTGAATGATTCAACCTAAATGAAGTGCCTTATTTGCCTCAATTCAACCTGAAAAGACCTTTATAATAAACAGACTTGGTTGTTTTGGATTTGATATCTACAGAAAAATAAAATAAAGGACAATGTCCCCTTAAATTACAGTAAAATGTTTATTTACATGGAGAAATGTATTTTTTACAGTAATCTTTTGCCTACAAGCAAGCTAACAGCATTATTATCGTAGCATATGTCACACCAATGGCTATTATGCATAGGTACAGTAGAATGGGTGCTTTGTATATAAACCTAATCAAGCTGACAGATCCTTGAGGATGGCTATCAGACCTAGTTACTGTCACCAAGCCACTGCCTGGACTTGTTGTTTTGAGTGTTGGTTGCTTCACACTTCATTTGAGTCAGCTTGTGCAAGGTCTTCATTTTCACCTTGGCTGCAACCCCCTCCCCCTTGAAAATGAGCAAGTGGGCTGCAATCTTTGACTGTTATTGTGCTGTGTGAGTGTGGCCTGTCCTGTGCATTGACTCCCCACTTGAAGCTTAAGCCTCGCATTTACAGTGTGATCCTGATGTGGTAGAAGGGTTAACCCTCATGCTTACTGATTAACCATTCCTTTGCACCTGTCCTTGTGGTGACTACAAAGGTGTGATATGTGTCTTTTATTCCTGACACTAACTGTTATCAGCATGTGTGTCTCATAATTAAAATGTTATTAATACATGAAAAGGAATGAAAGCTGTTGTTTGGATATCCCAAGGCTACACTCAAATTAGTAGGCTTGGAAGATAGTGTGCTCCTTTTATTTTCTAAGGGTCAGTTCATAAACTGATATAAACCCATTCAATGTTGTCCGTGGCAGTGAACATGGCTATTCACTTCAGGCTTTACTGTAAGAAGTCCTCAGTACATGTTATTCTCAGAAATGTGAATAAGGAAGCCCAACCATACAAATATGTTTTCCTAGACACTAGTGGAGATACTAGGGAGTGTCTACAAATTGTAAGCACAGAAAACAGGAATATAAAGAATTCTATACGAATTACAAATGCACTGAGATAAAGGCACAAGGTAATATTTTGTCCACAGTTCAGAATGGTTAACAAGAGGTCTGTGGTTGAAGTGGTTTGTAGGAAATAATATATTATATATTGTTCTAGCCCTTGGATCACATGCTGTAACTGTTTTTAACAGTGTGTTTGACACTACAGCATCTACAGGTTGAATATTGAAATAAATACATTTTTGTATACTAATCTGAACCAGTTAGAACCGAACCCTGTACAGATTAGTGATTTGTTCTGAGAATTGATCGTAATCTGTACAATACTAATTGTCTTTGTTTTATGTCCATATTTAATATTTAATCAAAATACATCACTTCCCAAAGCAGATTTTATTATCATCAGAATATATGTTGCAGTTTTCAGAACATTTAAATATATATTTTTATACAATTTGTAAAGTTTTGATATGGTCTTCACATTAAAACAAGTCTGACAGATCGACCAGGTAAGACAGAGGGAGTTTAGTGTAATTATCTTCCATGATATCTGTATATTGTTTTTACAGAATGTTGTTTTTCAATGGTTAAAACTTCAACAATGAACTACTCCATCTTATTGGTAATTAACAAAGCACAATATTGTGGATCATTTAGTTAGTGACTATGAATGCTGTGTCTGCAGATTTTTTGTTTTGTAATGCAATTTAATTACTTAAGTGAGCATATACACAGGTATTATTTTCACTATACAATTCAGTCACAACAAGCATGATATTAGCGCCTTTTATTTAGATAAAAGTCTATTGATTAACATTCACAAGCCATACAAATTGACAACGTGGGCAATAATCAGTGCTCTAGAGAAGACACTTTGAAAAGAGCTTTGAAACAGAATTTAAAGTTATAAGTGTAAAAAGTTGTCAGGATGCTAACAATGAAAAGAATAATGACAGGTAAGTTATTTAAACAGTTGTAGCAACACGTGGGGACGTGTAGCGATATATTTTTCAGAACCCCGCTGCATACTCTTTAAGGCTATATATAACAGGTGGGGTAATTGGACCCACCCATTGTAACGTAAGCTGGTTGCATTGTTTCCATTTTTAACGACTGGTTATCCTCTTTTTAAATGTTTGTATTTATTATTGTATTGGGTATTTTGTAGGGTGTGTTTGGGTGTGTGTTGCAACTGTCGTCTTTATACTGGATTCCCCGAGGTAATCTGTTTTTTAATTGTTTATTTAATATTTTTTTTTTTTAATTAAATGCCCTATGGCTTTCTTTTTAATATTTACTGTGCTGACAATGTTTTTGTTATTTTAGGACGTGGATGTCAGCCAGCCACTGTTTTCTTACCCTGTGTATTTTCTGTTAAACTTTTTTGTTCAGTTAAGGAGAATGTGATACTGTGTTCGTGTATACTGGTTAATTACCTACCTTGAGGTTAAATTGTGGGATTGGTATAGTGGCATTGTTAACTTATAACTGCCAGCTTGTTATTTAAAGGGGCTTCATTCATTTTAAAGCCATTGGGCGGCGTAGTAAGAGTTAATTGGTCCTCAGTCTGTCCCTTATCGGTGGGCACCCGCTAAACACACACACATATACATAGACGTAGACGTATATGAAAAAGGAAAACTGCTCTGTATCAAAAGGTGCAAAATCTAAAAGAAAAATGTAATACATGTACACAAAAATGTTAATAACAAAAATCAATTATATCAGGACATTTCAGACTACAAGTACATGTTTTTCCATCCAGCTGATATAATAATTTTTTTTACCAATATTGTAACCTTGGTGTGTAATTCGGGGGGCATGAGCGAGGGCTCCTCCTCCCTATTTCCTTCCTACCAATAACATCTGCTAAACCCCTATTTAAACCCCAAGCTATGAGCTTGCTCTCTGTGTTGTGTTTTTTGTTTCCCACCATCCTCCCCCACTATGCTTTCCCCCTGTATTCTGCCGCTCCACCTCTAATATATATATATATATATATATATATATATATATATATATTATTCCGGTTTTGTATATCTGTGCTGAAATGCTTTGTGAAGAGCTGACAATGGTGACTTGGACAGCATCATGACTCCAGTTCAACACCTTCTAGCAGCTTTCAAACTCAATTATAACAACACACACTAATCTACTCCTGCTGTTGTCAAGTGAGCCGTTGGCATTCTAAACAGTAGAGTCAGATGTCTTGGCCCATCTGGAGGTTATGCTACTCTATAGCCCTGATGATGTCTGACAAATCACTTTGCATAATATGTTTTGCATACTATTGCAGTCTCTCTGGCAAACCTATTTATAGAGCGCAATAATTGAAAGGACAGTTTAAAAGTTACAAACCCCAATATCATGGTGAGGTGCAACTAACATATTTACAAGGTGTGGTTATTTGAATAGAAATGATGAGGTAATAATGTATGAACATCACCAGGTAATGTCATGAAAGAGACCTGAATATGAACCATGTGTCATATGTTGGACTATGCACTACATAAGGCTGAGAGCAGTTAGCTGCTTATTGGCTGTAAAATATGTAAGTAAAGTTTATCAGTCTGAAAGGAGAATCTGAGTAATTCCCTTTAACATGTTTTAGGTTGTTAGGCATACATTTTTAGGAATAAAAACATATTAATTACAGAACACTAAACAAAGCATTCCCTCTTTTGTGCTTTTTTACACAATTATTGAGTACTAATCAATAACAAACTAATAGTGTGATTTATTTTAGAACTCACTGTGATCAAACTAACAAAAATCACTCAAATTGTATGTGCAATTACTTATCTTGCTTTTATCTGTTTGATATAAAATAGTTTTGATTTCACTTGATTTTTTCCATTGCTTATTTCCATAGAAATGCGTTGTCTCTGCAGTGAATTGTGGGATTGTAACCCTTGGCAAGATTTGGGCGGGGGGTGTTCACTTCACAGTAAATCCTAGCGCCGGCACTGCAGTGAATTTATTTTGTTAGTTATTTCTTTCCATGTTTCGTTTCTTTATTGTTTTTGGCACTGCGAAGTGTTAAATAATATTTCCAGATTTTTTTTTTCAATTTCACTAACTAACAGGTCAATTTCGTCTTTGTTGAAATTTGTTTTCCTTTTCTTTTTGGCCGTTGCCATAGTTGCATCAAGGTCAGAGACTGCAGAAGTCGTAACTCGATCCTATTTATATCTGCCTACTAAATCTTATACCACTCATTTATCTTTGCCAGAAGGAAGTTCTAAATCTTGACTTTTGCCGTTGCCGAATCTATTTATAATGAGATGCAAATTCCGATATATCCTGTATAATGAGCAGTAATTAATGCTGTTCATAAACTTGCGGTGATATTACGTTAGTTGTTCACAAAAAAGAGCTGTTTAATACATTGAACGCAAAAATTCTACGAAGGAAGGAGGCTATGAATTTGTAGTATTTACAAACACGTAAGTAATATTAATACATACAGCCCAATATGATAAAGGGATTTTCATAGTATCTGCACAATCCTACTAATAACCACCAGGGTTCAGGATCTTCTACCATGTGGTGTTTATTTTTAAGAACTGCTTGTGGTTGCTATGTGAAGAGCCAGGCTTTGTTTGTATTACTGAACTCGGTGTGCTGCCAGAGAGAGTTAATTGAAGTGGGTCTACTTTTTGTAAAGAAATGTGTAGGCTCTTACATTTCTGTTTAACAAGGAACATCTGTATTTGAACACACATACAGGAAGTCTAAGGTCCCAAAGGAACTTGCATCTCTTAGTCAAAAAGGAAAACATGCATTTGTGATGATACAATTAAGGATTTTGATGAATAGTTAAAAAATGTACCTATGATATCAACAATAATAATAGTACAAAATGGCCAAAAGTGGAGTGATCTGAATTTGTATCTTGTTTATGTATAGTCACCGAAAATGTTCTCTAAAATGTTCAAGTGGTAGTATGAAGGGTGATCCGAGTCAGAGCTGCAGGTCATCACCTCATGGATATGTACACAGGAGGGCAATGGAGCAATATACTTATATAAATGAAAGTTCAAATGCGGCAACATCTGTGCTGGATGCACTTGCCTATTTTAGACAAACACAAACCTCATTTATCATTTGGCTACAGATGTTTTAGTGTGATGATTTATTTCTCTTGTTCAGGAAAAAATGAAAATTAACTCCAGGACTTAAGCCTTCCAAAACAAAACAAAACAAAAAAGCAGCTGACTTTTTATTTAGAATTGTTTTATATGCATGAAATGACAGCAAGTAATAAAATACTCTTCCAACAGTATTCTTCCACTCAGCCCTTACAGATACAGTATGTGCCTTAGATATATCTTCTGCATAATTGTGCTTCCAAAAACAAGTGAATTTCTTACTTATGAACAGCATAATTACCTTTTCCTGTCATAATACTTTATGTAAATGAGTTGGTTTTGGTATACAAGAAACATTTATATTTACACATAATGTATGTCAGTGCTTACATACATATGATAATATTTCGTCTCATATTTGCTTTAATGAACCTTAATGAAAAATCTTTCAGCTCATCACCTTGTCTTAGGAGCTTGACTATTGTGAGGACTGTTGGGGTGGTTGCTGACAGGGGATGTATCAAACTGCTGTACTGTGACCTTTGCTGTGTGCTGCTGGAAACTTCTTATAACTTCTTTGCTGCGACATCTACTGGTTGCTGCTGGGAATGACATTAAATTACTTTGCTGCAACCACTGCTGGTTACTTTTGGGTTTATGTGAAGCCATTGGAAAATGTACTTAGTTCCCGTAATATTCTATTCCAAAATAGTATCATTAATTTAATAAAAGGTAAGAAAATATGGGCCTTATTCCCATGGTTAACCTGCGTTAAGAGTTAAGGTGGTACATGCTGTAGAACGATAAAGGATATGTTTTGATATAAATGTTTCATTGCCTTTTCTGTTTTGATTAAAATGAAAATACATAGCTCACACACTTACGTAATTGCATAAATAAACTGGAAATTTCAAAGATTCAATTAGTTTAAAATCATTATCAGATGTACTGCAAGCAATTTTCTCTGCTATTTAAGCCTACGACTGCTCTAAGAGCTGACTTGTGGTTTCTCTTATGGGTCATGCATCACAACGGGTCAGGCAGAGCTGAACGGCTCACTCCATTGAACTCCATCTAGTGGGCTCTATGCTTATGCAGGTGTTCCTCTTGATTGCTTTTCATCTCAGCTGCAAAATGATTTGGTTGGTGGCTGGCATTGATTAAGTGGATGTAAACAATGTTTTACTGTGACAGCTGCCAGGCTTCTGTCAGCAGATCAATGCTTTATTCACTCCCCTTAGCATCCTGCTGACAGTGTGCATGGAAAAGAAACTTTATTCCAGTTAAATGGTTCCTGATTTTCCACCTTGCATGTCCCCTGCCTGTGAGAGGATGCAATGTGTGTGTTCCTTCCCTGTGATCTACATCTTACATGCACTTGTGTGCTCTGATACTGTCACTCAATTGCAGTTCAGCATCTGCTCTCTCTCTGCAACTCTGTCTTTTGGATCAGAATCACTCAGTATCCAGTCCACTATTCATCTCTGTCTCCCAGATGCTATGTCTGTAGGCTCAGTCACAAGCACTCTGCTGCTGCCACCTCTACTCCCCACTCTCTTTACTCTTGCAATGGCAGTGTTACAGAAACTTGTGTATTACAGGCATATACTGTAGATGCTTTGCTATTTAGATTTAGATTAAAATGTTTAGAAGTGCTGAAAGTGACAACCTTTGGAAAAGCACTGAAGTGCCTCTCCCCTTTTACAAATCTCTTCAGCTGACAAGAAGGCGGCTGCTGACACTTACTATAGAAGGGGAAACCTCATGTGCATTTCTGTGTACATTTTGCTTATCTGTAGTACCTTGAGGTTCCTCTGCAAGACTACAGGCCACTCATATGTAAACATTGGTTATTTTTGTGAGAGGCTGACATTTGGAACAGCACTGACTTGGAACTTCTGTGCACTGTACAGTACTATGGCAATCAAGGAGCTGTGTATCTCACATAACTCCGGAGCTCGCTTTGAATTTGGCCCTTTTTGTATGAATTTAATTAGCATACTCAGTGCATGGTTTTGAATAGAATTAAATCCCACCAATTATAGAATCAGTGGGCCAGGAGATCTTCCTTGGAGTATCAGGAAAAGTAGTCAAAGAGATAATAAAAGATTTCAAATATATACTTGGGTGGAATACATATTTTACAAAGTAAATGTGATAATAAGCTCTAGTTGAGTGTGCGCTACCCTACCAGGTGGGGGCAAGCCAGCACCAATGTACACAGTTGAGACTGTGTCCACAATCCAGTGTGACAGACGCTACTTAGAGAGGTGCTGTCCAAGGGTCTGTGTTCCGTGACAGACGAAGAGCTGGTCAGATTGACGCAGAGCTCTTGTCCTATGCACGTAGCATCTCAATGCCTGCACTGGGCAGAGGAAATTCAATCTCTCATCCTCTGTTGAAGCAAATGCAGCTGGATGAAAAGACTCCAGTTCCACAGACTGGTTAATGTGGAAAGCTGTAATCACCTTAGGGAGGAAAGCGGGGTTGGTGCGCAGCGACACCCTGCTGCCATCCTCCCAAATACGCATGCAGGAGCTGTGCAGACAGCGCCTGCAGCTCACTGACCCGCTTAGCGGAGGTGATAGCAAAGAGGAAGGCTGTCTTCATAGACAGGTACTTCAGCTCTATGGAGTGTAAGGGCTCAAACAGGGCCTTTGTAAGAGCCTTAAGGGTAAGAGAATATTAAGGCTCCATTCGGGGAGAAGTCCTCCTAGGAGGGCGTAATCGCCGTGCGCCTTTAAGGAAACGGGTAGCCAAAAAATGCGCACCCGGAGACAGGGGCATGGCAAGCAGATATAGCAGCTAAATACACCTTCAAGGTGGAAGGTGATCTCCCAGTATCAAGCAGTTCTTGCAGGAACTGCAAAATGACTGGTATAGGGCAAGTAATGGGGTCATGGTTTCTAGCCAGACACCAAGCTTGAAAAAACTTCCACTTATAGGTATATAAAGACCTAGTGGAGTTCGCCCTAGAGCTCTGCATTGTACTCACAACCGCGTCCGATAGCCCTAGGGCTAGCTAGCGGTCCCTTTCAGGGGCCAGACCCATACTGGAACCTGCCTGGTTCCGGGTGCCAAAGAGAGCCCTTTGCCTGACTGAGGAGATCCAAATGAAGTGGAATCTCCCAGGGCTGGCCGTGCAACAGCTGGCACAGGGTCGAAAACCATATTCTCCTGGGCCACTTCGGAGCCACTAGGAGAACTGACGCTTTCTCTAACCGGACTTTCTCCAGAAAAGCCGGGAGCAACGGTATAGGTGAGAAAGCGTACAAAAATGCTTTGGGCCATTCATGCTCTAGAGCGTCTACACCGAGTGGACCACCTAAGCGGTGGATGGAGTACCATAGGGGGCAATTAGTCGTCTCTGCCGAGGCAAAGAGATCGACCAGCGCCTTCCCAAGCCGTTCCCAAATGCGCTCCATCGTCTGAGATTGGAGTCGCCACTCTGACGGATGCGGGCCGCTCCTGGAGAGGAGGTCCGCTGCCCAATTCACCACTCCCGGAATGTGTGTCGCCCGCAGGGACAGCAGGTTCCTCTGAGCCCATATCAATAGTTTGAAAGCTATACGATTCAACCCCGGGGACTGTAAGCCTCCTTGGTGGTTGACATATGCTACCACTGTTGTGCTGTCCATCCGGATCAGCACATGTTCGCCGCTCAGCACTGGGAGGAAGTGCTAGAGGGCAAGGAACACCGCTTGCAACTCCAGCATGTTCACGTGCAGGCATGCCCAGCGGTCCGACCAGGATCCGCGGACTCCCCTGCCTTCCCAGACCGCCCCCAACACAGGTTGGAATCGTCTGTCGTTACCACCTGGCGGTTCAGTACTACTCCCATTTGTGCACCTTTGCGCAGGTGAGAGGGGACCCTCCACCAGCGTAGGGCTGCTGAGCACGCATTAGACACAGTCAGCTGATGGTGCCTGTCGCGTTTGGCATTGAGGTAAAATGCATTGAGCCATCTTGTAGTGGGTGCATGCAAAGCAGACCTAGCTGAATGGCTGCTGTAGCTGCGGCCATCAGACCCAATAGTTTCTGGCACAACCTGAGGGTGACCTGCGATCCCTGTCGAAACAGGGAGAGGCAACCCCGAACAGCTGCAACTCTGTCGTCCGACAGGTTTGCGTGCATTGTAGTGGAGTCCAGCAGGAGCCCCAGATATGTGGTGCACTGCACTGGTGTAAGCCAACTCTTTGCATCGTTTATGGTGAGGCCCAGTCTGACCAGATGCTCCGTCACAACTGCCGTGTGGGCCAGTGCTCCCTCTCGTGACTGGGAACAGATCAACCAGTCGTCGACATAGTTTAATACTGTGATCCCCTGCAGTTGCAGGGGAGCCAAGATAGTGTCCATGCACTTTGAAAACGTACGCGGAGCTAGGGAAAGGCAGAACGGCAGCACAGCAAACTCGTACGCGCTTCCTAGAAAGGAAAAGAGTAGATACTTTCTGTGCTCTGGACGAATGGGAATATGAAAGTATGCGTCCCGTAAGTCCACGGTGGTGAACCAGTCACCCGGCCGGACGGACTGGAGGATGTGACGGTGTGGCACCATTCGGAACCTCCTTTCTTTTAAGAACCCATTCAGAAGCCTCAGGTCTAAGATGGAGCGAAAGCCGTCGTCTTTTTTTGGGTACCAGAAAGTACCTCGAGTAGTACCCCTCTCCGTGGTAGATGGGGTCTAGGAGACTAATGGCTCACTTGCACAGCAAGGCAGACACTTCTTTCTGAAGTACCGAGGCTTGTAGAGGGTCTGTAACGAAAGTGTTTGCTGCGGGGAATGGAACTGTTTTGGTGACAGTTCGAGTCTGAGGAGCTCGCCAGCGGTTCGACCTACCCCGTGCAGGAGCACGGGGAGGGAGCAATGCAGCCACCTGACGGGATGCCTCACATTCCCGGTGGGATTTTTGCAAAATCTCCACAGCTGGCCCAAAAGTATATGGGTGTGTCCAAGCAGCGCGGCCTTATCCGCATCAGGGACTCTGGCCTGTGACAGCCACAGCTGTCTACGCATCACGATTAAGCTAGCCAGGCTCCGGCCCAGGGCTTGCCCTTGGAGGCCGGAGATCTGCAGCAGTGTACCGGACAGGAGACGCAGCTCCGAGGCCACAGGCTCAGGGCCTCGCGCAATACACCATCCAAATATGCGGTCAGCACACTCGCTGTATTAGCTAAGTGAGTTGCCTGCGCTTCTGCTGCGTACGCTTGTTTTAAATGCGTCACCGTCACCCTGTACTGAGTGTTCGGGCACGCCGGGTCTCTAGCAAGCCGGGCGAACCCAGGAGGAGCGTACTTCCTCCATGAAGTCTGGGAAAGCCAGGAATCTCTGAGGGCGAGGAGCCAGCTCCTGTGTCCGGAAAACCGACCGGCGTGGTTCTGCCGCTGGCGTCCAGGGAACCTGCAGGGAAGCTGCAGCACATTCCACGAGTGTCGAGACTGAGCTGGACAATGGGGTGGTACTGGCTTCTGAAACACTCTCAGAGCCAGGCTCTTCCTCCACAAGGGTCTCACCCACTCGCATATCAGAGGAGAAAGAAGCTCCATCACCCGAGGCCGCTATGGATACCGTATCCTCTTGCGCCAGCTGAGGCGACCTTTCCCACCCCCCCTGCACTCCCTTGGGGGAGGGGGGGTATGGCAATTGAGTCTGCAGCGGGGCCTGGACAGGGGCCTGGGCCGCTGGCGCCTGTTTAGCCAAGAGCTCCAGGACCTGGGCCATCTGGACCTTGAGGTCCATAATGACCCTCGTCTGCTTGGAACGCTTCACCCATTTTGTTTGCGGAGACGGGGAGCGGCTGCGGGCGGCCTGCGCATTCAGAATGTCCAACAGGGAGTCCTGGGACAGGAGGTCTGGGGCACCCAGGGCCGCTGACGGTCCTGCCACTGAGAACACGGAGCTCTCATGGCTCTCTCTAGACGAGCCTCTTTCAGTCTGGGCTGAAAAGCCTCGCAGACACTACATGCCACGTCCCTCTCAAGGGCCATGGTGGCATGTGGGACGCCCAAGCACTGCACGCAGAGGGTATATTTATCCTCCTGTGGGATGATGGCGTTACAGGCCGTACAGGGGTGGGACCCCGACATGGGCCTGGCTTTGTGCATTAGCACTGGGCAATGCTCTCACTGCGTTTAAACACTGGTAAGTGCTAACGTAGTGTGTACACTCACTAGCGCTACAGCCGAGGTATTAACACTGCGTACCTTGCACCAAGTACCGTGGACACGAAGTGCACTGGTTACCGTGCAGTGTATGGGCACTAGTGTAAAACCAGACTACTTATGCACCGTTTACTATGTACACCACGTGCAACGTGTATGCTGAGCCCCGTGCACACCGAGTATCCTATTTCACTAGGTACCGTGCAGCACCGTACAGCAGTACAGCAGTACTTACGCAACGAGCGCAACGTGCACCGCGTGCACTGCTTGTCCTGTGCGTTCCAAGCGGCGTGCGCACTGGGTACCTGTGGCAATGTGCCCCGCCCCTGTGTGCATTTCTGTGTTATATGTTGCGTGTGGTGTGTTAATGTTGGTGTATAGATATTGCTGCTCGGGATATAAATGGGTGTGTATTGCACAAGTTATTTAAAATGTATAATTGTATTTAGGCACGGGGATTGCACTTCACTTCACGTGCATTTAAAGCAGTTAAGAATACGTGAGCACGGGATTGCACAGATTTAGTTCACGTGCTGGGATTCAAATGAATAATTAATTGGTAATTGAATCCCAGCACAATTGTATATATAGATGCATGTTTCAGTCACTCAGGGTTGTGTGTTCGGGTGTGGAGAAGGAGAAAAAGTAAATCAAAATAATGTTTGTTTGTCTGTTAGTCCACTGTTTAAGTGTTAATCCGTTTTGTTTGCCTATTTATTTTGGCCTCAAGTGCCGTGTCCTGTGTTTTTGTTCAATCTCACGCAACATATAACAAAGAAATGCACACAGGGGCCGGGCACATTGCCACAGTACCGTACCGTACACTACGTCAACTGCGTACCGTGTGCACCGTGCATAACCGGTGCTAGTACTTGCACACCATGCGCATTGTGCGTACCGAGCACTGGGCACACCGAGTACTGGGGCACTACGTACACCACGTACCGTGCGACGCTATCGTGCACTACCGCTGAGGCACTGAGCACTTCTGCACCAAGATAAAAAATATCACGGGCTATGCGTGTGCCGCAGCACCGGGGAGGCCGCTACGCAAAGTGCGTATCCTAACTGCGTGGTCAACACACACACCTGGTCAGCACGAAGCGTGTACCAGGGGGGGGACGCAGGGCCGAAGCGTTCTTAGAAAGATATTAAAGGAGAAAGAGAGTACACCGTAGTTTACACGGCCCGACTCACCGCAGTGGTCGGGCTCGGCCGGCAGTTCCACTAGACAGCGGGGATGCGGCATGGTCTAGCCCCGTGGAGGAGAGCGCGGCTGGGGGTCACTCGACAGCAGGGATACGGCAAGGCCTAGCTCTGAGGAGGACACATATACTCTCAGGAAGAAAAGACAACCATTCGCGGATGACTGCACAGACAGTCGCTCACATACGACAGACAGATATAAAGAGCGGCCTACCACGCAAGCGGGGAGGCCACTGAAAGACAGAAAGATAAAAGGACTCGGCCTTTTTTAAGTCGTTGATTCCAGTAAAGCAGCAAGCCAGCTTTCAGCACGAATGCCAGGCAAATAAAATGAATCGCCTCGAAGCTCTTTTTTATCAACACGCTCAGCTCAACACAGAGGTCTTACCGTACCGTCTTGAGAGGGAAAAAGAGGGATATCTTCCTGTGAGTGACGGTTTTATCCCTTTGGTGGGCGGGACCGAGTGTGTCATCCCAGGAAGGGGCCTTCGGCAACTCTGGTAGAGAGAGCTCAGCAATACCTATCTCAAGGGCAGGAATATCCCATACCTAATGTAGTGGTGGTCGTCTTCGAATTGAAAGAGAACTAATAAACTAGAGCAGGAGCCGTGTGCCCTTTGTTAATTATTTAATAACTTTTCAGATCAGCACTGACTTTAAATACATATTTCATACAGTTCTTCTTTGATATGTATGTTATGTTCTAAAAGTATGAAGTTGTGGTGGGGTGCCCCGCCCCTGTGCGTGTTTTGTGTTTTATGTATGTGGGATGTTTATATGTATATGTGCTAGGGCGTAGCATACATTGTGGCAACTGAGGCGGTGGCCTCGGTAAAAATGGTCTCTGTACATTTAAAAAAAAAAAAAAACAGGCAGACGTTACTAGGGCTGTGTGAGGAGGAGGTAATAAGACTGAGAACAGATCATACTTACTAGCCTTATATTTAGGGCCCTGGAAAATTCACGGTATCACAAATTTCACAGAAAAATATGCCTACCTACCATGAACAATATGCATTGTATTTTCCTTCCAGTATTTTCCATAACTCTTCACATCCACTGTTAATTTCATACTTTTATCAAGTAGAAGCAGCGCGGGGCTCCCGAGTGGCACATCCAGTAAAGGTGCTCAGTGTAGAGTGCAGGATGTGCCCTATAGCGGGACGTCACGAGTTCGAGTCCAGGCTATTCCTTTGCCGACCTAGGACGGGAGCTTCCAGGGGTTGGCACTCATTTGGCCGAGCACCGCCTGTGGGGAGGGAGGGTTAGGTCGGGTAGGGTGTCCTCAGCTCACCGCGCACCAGCGACCCCTGTAGTCTGGCCGGGCGCCTGTGGGCTTGCCTATAAGCTGCCCAGGGCTGTTGTCCTCTGACACTGTAGCTCTGGGTGGCTGCATGGTGAGTCTGCAGTGTGTAAAAAAGCGGTCGGCTGCCGGCACATGCTTCGGAAGACAGCGTGTGCTCGTCTTTGCCGCTCCCGAGTCAGCGCAGGGGTGGTAGCGGTGGGCTGAGCCTAAAAAAAAAAATAATAATAATTGGACATTACTAAATTGGGAAGAAAACAATAAAAATAATTGGCGACCACTAAATAAAACGCAGTACACAAACAAGAAAATCAAACTTCAGAACAAGCAGGTCACAATCACAGGATTGTTTAGAAAGAGCACAGAAATTGGAGAAACAAATAATGTCAATGTGTTAGAATTAGTGGAAGACTTTGTGCAGCCTTTTCAATGAAAAAAATCCCTAATTGTGGATCTGTGCCTAACAGTGACACACTCAGTGCCTTTTATAAAGAAAAACACAAAAGCTTCGGTTTCATCATTTCAGGTTTGTAGTTAATGTTGCTCCCGTGTTTAATATTTTTAATATTAAAGATAGCAAAATAGTCTGGGAATTACATGGTCATTGTAATTAATGTATCAACATACTGTAGTGCCCAGTGCGATGGCGTGGTTCAAGCAGAGGCAATAGGCAGGATTCTTAGTAATAATTGTTCTTTATTAAGCTGCTCAAACAGCACTAACAAGTGCTAGAACTAGGCAATGTCGGAGACACACACACAAGCGAGAGGGGGAGGCCACCCCTGAACGGAGACAACCAGGTGAGGGTGGCCATGGCAACATTGTGAAACACACAGTAGGGGAGACACGGGGGCACAACAGGCAATAGAAACGTGAAAGGCAACCAAATAAACAGATTCAATAACTCTCAATAAATAAATAAACAACAACAACAACAACAAGGATAGTGCGGTTTGCTGTACCGCACGGCATTCTGGGATGCCACTGCAACAGTTCTTTCTCAGTCCTGCAGATGGCAGCAGCAGGCGCGCTACAATACGTTTGAAAACTCGAAAATGTCGCTGAATATGTCATTCAAAGTTGTTTTTAAAAAATCAATTTTGTCTGCTTGTTAGCCTACTTTTTTTTTTTGCAGCCAACACAGATCATTTTAAACTACTATTTCCAGCAAAGGTTTGTTTCATTTTTAAAGATTTTTGCAATAGCGACTCGAGTTCCAAAGTTACCATGTACTCGTACATCCTCAGACAGTCCGGGATATATGAAGATTGAGGCAGGTGTATTTGCAACACTTTCGGCTATGTTAATATATTTATATAGTAACAATGTACTTGTGATATTTAAGTAGGCTATGCTTCAAATACACAAAAGAGACTGTAAATGTCCAATAAATGAATGTACACAGAGTGCGAGTTGAGGTGCAGTCATAGATACAAGCAATCAAATGGCATCTAATGTTAAAAAAAGCGACATTTTGCCAAACACCTTTTGAAATGTAAACAGTGAACTTTTAATTGACTAAGCGAGTGCTTTGCTGACTTTGGATTAATATTACAAAATAAATCAGAGGGAGATCAAGTTGAACAAACAAATATGTATTTGATTTGCAGAGTTAAACATAAATGTTTCATTAACAAATATTTTCTCTGCTTTGGCTGTCTCGCAGGACTCTGTGATTTGGGACAAGACCCCCACCCTCCTACAGAGTGCATTTATTTTGTCCTTATTATTTCATTGAAGTTAATGTTCTCAGTGATTCAGCACGAAAAAGCCTTTCATAATTACCCACCAATTCTTCTGCTAATACATTTAGCTCCTGGTCTGTAAACTTTATAGTCCTCACTCTGTCCTCCTTGGTCGCTGTCATTGTGACAAACTCAAAACCGTGCTTAATTTTTCTTTCAAGCGCCCTTATATATACTATAATACAGTGTGTGGAAACCTCATGCATAATTCCGCAAATGAATCATTAGAGTGCTTTATTTGTGCATATAATTAGCTTAGTGAATAGAACGGTCAAGCCTTCCTTTTTGCGCGCAGTATATCAGGTAACAGCCGTCTTGCTTTTCTAAGAGTGAAAAAAAAACAGGTGGTAAAGATCGGTATCATAGAAACTATCATATTCAGGGGTAAATGAAACATTGCATTACAGCAGGGGTGTCAAACTCAGTTCCTGGAAGGCCGCAGTGTCTTCTGGCTTTCGTTCCACCCGAGCTCTCAGTTACTTAATTGGTCTAATTATTTGATTAACTGGACACATTTAACACTTCTCTTCAGGCCTCAAAATGTTTTACAGGTAGTGTACCTTGAATCAAGTGCATTTTTAAAACCATTAACTGTAAAAGACCTTGAAAAATATTAAATATGTCAAATTGAACAAATAATGAGATCAATTATGTTAATTGAGAGCTTAAGTTGGAGTGAAAACCAGATGACCCTGCTGGAGTTTGACACCCCTGCATTACAGGGACGCACATGGAAAGAATCCACACAGGAAGAAGACAGCAACTTTGTGGCTGCTGTACACTGGAAAGCCAAGTCTGAGCCTGTTCTATGGCAGCATCTAAACAACATAACTCCATCAAAAAATGCAAAGTATACAAGCCCACAAATACAGAACAAACTTATACAGCTGGTCTTAGAAAATACATCAAAGTGAATCTACTTTAGCATTATGGCAGATGAATGTATGGATGTTTCCACAACTGAACAGTTGTCTGTTTGTTCGATACGTGGATGTGACTAGCAGCAGTGAACCTCAAGTTAAAGAAGAATTCATGGGTTTCACTGAGCTTAAAAGAGTTGATGCTGCAGGCATTGCAGAGACACTGGTCAGACAGGTAGAGATGAACAACTGTCGTGGGCAAGTGTCATGGCTGGAAATGTATCAGGTGTCAAAACAAGGATAGAAAATAAATACCCCAGGGCAGAGTATGTACACTGCCGTTCCCACAACCTAAGCATAGTTCTGTCTACATCTTGCACTCAGCTGTCAGATATAAGAAATGTATTTGACCACATCGAAAAGCTTACATGGTTTCTTCTAGCAAGCCCCAAGAGAGACATTTTCATGAAGATGACATTGCTGACATTGTCACTGAATGTTGTGATGTCAGACTAGGAAGGAGAATGTACACAGGCAGTACTCCGGGATATGGAAGCGCTGATGTGCACGTTTAATAATAAAATAACAGATTTAAACAAACAAAACACTTTGTAAAACAAAACACTTTGTAAAACAAAACGGTACAGTGGCCAAAACAAACAGACAAACAGACACGGAACAAAACAAGGCTCATGCTAGTCTAAAAATAGCATAGGTAGAAATTGTTTTCTCTTTTTGTTTCACTTCTACTTATCTCACGATTCACGTCTCTTGAACACACTAAGCCAAAGCTGCAGGTTTTTATATTGATGTGGCTGTCCTCAAACTGGCAATCAATTAACCAGTGTGAAGACAGCCACTTCTACACAAGTATTTTCTAAAAGAGAAAGTTTTTGACTCCTTCTCTGCCAAACAAAAATCAATAAATAATAACTTGTTTTTAACACAAATACATTTAAATAATAATAATACAAAACCCACACATGGGGCGGAGTGTACCCCATAACAAGGTGTATTACAGCTGTATCAGAATCAAGAAATAGATTTACTTTGTCAATGGTCTAAAGACATACAAGAATATGAAATTAAAACAAAACATTGTTTAGATGTGGTGTGTACATACATACATCTCTGATTTGTAGCAGGAAAAAGCATTTCTGAATTGTTCAATTAAAATAAGTGTTTTTCTAAATTTTGTATTACTATTATTATACTCAACAATAAAAGGATGTAGGCCTACTGGGCAAGGCTGGTTTGTGCCCTTTGAAACAGCAGACCCAGACACGGAAACTACAAGTTAAGCACTTTTTTGCCACTTTTAATAATAAAACAAAACACAACACAAACTACAAAACAAAACTCTTCAAAATAAACACAATGCCACTCCAAAGCTATGGCTATCTGATGCGCTCTGCACTCACTCGCCATGAGAACATAAGAAAGTTTACAAACGAGAGGAGGCCATTCAGCCCATCTTGCTCGTTTCGTTGTTAGTATCTCATCAAGCAGCTTCTTGAAGGATCCCAGGGTGTCAGCTTCAACAACATTACTGGGGAGTTGATTCCAGACCCTCACAATTCTCTGTGTAAAAAAGTGCCTCCTATTTTCTGTTCTGAATGCCCCTTTATCTAATCTCCATTTGTGACCCCTGGTCCTTGTTTCTTTTTTCAGGTCAAAAAAGTCACCTGGGTCGACATTGTCTATACCTTTTAGGATTTTGAATGTTTGAATCAGATCGCCGCGTAGTCTTCTTTGTTCAAGACTGAATAGATTCAATTCTTTTAGCCTGTCTGCATATGACATGCCTTTTAAACCCGGGATAATTCCGGTTGCTCTTCTTTGTACTCTTTCTAGAGCAGCAATATCCTTTTTGTAACAAGGTGACCAGAACTGAACACAATATTCTAGGTGAGGTCTTACTAATGCATTGTAAAGTTTTAACATTACTTCCCTTGATTTAAATTCAACACTTTTCACAATATATCCGAGCATCATGTTGGCCTTTTTTTATAGCTTCCCCACATTGTCTAGATGAAGACATTTCTGAGTCAACATAAACTCCTAGGTCTTTTTCATAGTTCCCTTCTTCTATTTCAGTATCTCCCATATGATATTTATAATGCACATTTTTATTGCCCGCATGCAATACTTTACACTTTTCTCTATTAAATGTCATTTGCCATGTGTCTGCCCAGTTCTGAATGCTGTCTAGATCATTTTGAATGACCTTTGCTGCTTCAACAGTGTTTGCCACTCCTCCTATTTTTGTGTCGTCTGCAAATTCAACGAGTTTGCTTACTATACCAGAATCTAAATCATTAATGTAGATTAGGAATTTCCTCCAGCTCCATTTCTAACAGACATACTTGTTGAAGCAAGTCCTGGATCGTGTGGCGCTTTACACAAACTTGGTTGAGCTCCTTTGGGTTTTATAATAATAATAATAATTTCTTTCTTAGCAGACGCCCTTATCCAGGGCGACTTACAAGATATCACATTATTTTTACATACAATTACCCATTTATACAGTTGGGTTTTTACTGGAGCAATCTAGGTAAAGTACCTTGCTCAAGGGTACAGCAGCAGTGTCCCCACCGGGGATTGAACCCACAACCCTCCGGTCAAGAGTCCAGAGCCCTAACCACTACTCCACACTGCTGCCCTTTTCTCGGATTTCCCACATCATGCAGTTGTCACAGATTACTGGCTTGAAGACCATGTTTTTTTTTGTTTTTGGAAGTTCAGTTTAGCTTCTGCAGCTGTCAACCTGCTTTCAAACTGCTTCTAACTGCGCTGTACTTGTCCACGACTGTACTTCTCCCACGCTGTCGCTTCCACATGCTGTCGCTCTGAAAACTGACTGCCTTTTGTTTGTTACTGCGTTGTGCTGCGTTGTGCTGCCGGCTCCGCCCCTCCCCCGTGTCTCAGAATGGCACGGTATTTGAATCAGTTGCTCCACGTTTCAGCTTGTTATCAGAAAAAGACACAGCTGTAAGACTTTAAGCTGCAATGTTTTCTGATTAAAGCAATTCAAGATGTAATTTAAAGATATAATTCCTCCTTTCTGCTTCTAACTGCAACTCCATCTCTCTCTCTTACACACTTACCAACGAACACTCTTTGTGCTCCTTTTATGCCATGTGGCCAGGGGTTGATTGAAAATTAACAATACAATCACCACCTGGCCACATTCCACACTTTTCCAATCAAACAATTAACAATCAATCAAACCCATGTGGCTGTGCAAACAGTTGCCATCTTGGTTCCAGGCTGTCCCTTCACCAAGATGGCCACCAGCCACCAAACACACACACATGTGCACACCCATGTGTAGAGCCTCTGCTCTACCACACCTATCTGCATTTCATGAGTGATGAAAACATACAATGTGTATTCACAGTAGTGCTAACTTCATGTAATAAGCAAGTCCAATAGAAAATTGCTTAAAATTGACATGATATTAATCTTGAGGAAAATTGCGTGGGTGGGGGGTATGGTATTGAGGGGCAATGTTTTGAATGCTAGCATGCATTTTTCCTACTTTATTGATACCAAACATACAAAAGCATATTAGACTGCTGCAAAAAAAATGCTAAAGTATCCCCCATCTTCATAAAGTTTATCAGGGTACATTTAACCTCGATCAGAGGCACAGATAGAATAGGAGAGGTGACACAACTTGGTTCATCACAGGACGTGCAAAGACGCTTGGATGAAGACATTCTTGCATTGTACAAAATAAACAGTGTAACAACCCATATTAATACTACCACATGGGCATGAAATAATACAAATGCTAGTCATAATTTGAATAGTATAGTAGTTACAGTGAATTCATAGGAGGTGTTTAATGTTGGAGAGCAGTAATGAAGGACTACAAGGCTGTTGCTATTGCACTTGACTCTGTTTCTGAGGTTACTGTAGCATTTGAGCTGTATTTTAGCTTACTGCATGACATGGGTATGTGGGATAGAAGTAGAAATAGGGCTACACTGTCTTGATCTACAATGTGAGAAAATTGATTTTCAGTTGGGAATTACAAATCCCAAATGCAAAATACAGTCCTGTGATTTAACGTTAAAAAACAACTTATTTCACCATATGCGCTACAGGAGAACTCACATCCTCAACACAACTCAGGATATATGCAATATATACATTTGGTACAAGAGCATTTTTGTGTGATGTACTCTCGTACTGTATTAACCAACTGTGGAAGGGTAGTGGACAATTCACTGGCACACAGGAGACAGGACTTTATTTGTAATGCCACTCAGGCGCACTGTTTTATTTTAGAGGGCGCTGTTGACTGTGGCCTGAATACCGGCAATGGCAATCAGGTTCACAGGAATACCAACACAGGAAAACAGTTCACAATGCGGATGCACTCACAGGTAATAAAACTACAAAAAAAAGGTGCTGCACTCTGCAGCTTTACCCCGACCGTCGCTAACTGTACGGCCTGGGTCTCCATCCTACGCTCACTTGTTCCCTCAGTGCGTTTAATGTTGTCAGTGTTTTTTTAAATCTGCAGAGAATTAATTTAATATGTTGCCTTGTTTTATTTTATTTTTTGGTGAAGGTGACATTAAGATTTTCGCTGCCTCATCCGTAATATTATCACCTTCTTATCCATTTAGTGCAGAAAATTTTGCGACTAAAGAAGAAATCATAAGAAATAGACCACTGAAACTGAAGTTGAAAAAGCAGGAAATTTCAGTGAAGTGGTGTACAAGTGCAAGTGGTTTCAAACTTGATTTTGTTTATTACCCAAAGGGAGGCACGTTGTTGCTTATTTTGTATTGCTGTGTTTAAGTTACTTATTGTTAAGTGTGAAACTTGGCATGGAAAGCTCGTGAAAATGTCCCAAAAAACGGTCTCAGTATTTTACCGTGAAAGTCTCAATTTCTTGTGAGATTCCAGGAAATGCTTGTGAAATTAACACCCACTTACACATGTAAACACTGATTGCACTTGGAAATGTTAATGAACTCATTCAATTGCCTGACGTAAAGCCTTTATAAAAGTCATATGGGAACATGGAAGTTATCATGGTCCAAAGATGGGAGCAGGTAAATTATTTTTATATTTGCAGTATTTTCCTTATTAGATTGGTATTGAGGGATAACCCAAATCGTGTCTTGTCTTCTGTACAACCATGCATAATGCAAATTATGCCATGGATCTAAATGTGTTTGTAAAGTTTCATACGAAATGCATCAAGTGTCATCCATCTCAAGGGATTCGCAACAGTGGAGGAAGGCAGCATGATACACAAATGGTCGCTTTTGAGCGGCTGGCTACCACCGCGTCATGGGCGAGTCAACTGGGACCCTGCCTGATCGGGGAGGCTCAGGCAGATGCAGTTCAGGTACCACTGGCGGCTGAGGTAGTTGTTCCTCAACTTTCCTGACACAGGCAGCAGCCAATCCTGCCTGTACACCTCCTGACAGTCCTGGCAGAGATTGTGCAGTATACAGCAGGCAGTAATTATTTGGGGAACAAACACCTCACTCCGCTCATCAGTATCCGCCACCTCCCTTTCAATAGCCCAAACGCCTGTTCAATGACCACTAGGATTTGGCTGAGTTTATTGTTAAATTCTTCTTCAGCAGCTGTGAGCTGTGTGGAGGGGTAGGGTTTCATAAGCCAGGGAAGAAGGGGGTCTGCAGCATCACCTATATGATACAGGGGTACTTCTTGATCTGCTATATGCTCCAGTGCCTACAAAACAATACATAAAATGATTACATTTATTTTTTATATATATATAATATTAGTGCTTAATTCAGCAGACATATTTAGAAACTGTACAGAAAATATGCATTCAATTGATGTAACAGTAAGGGTTAATCAGGACGTTTGTTGTAATACTGCAATGTTGCCTTTACATTGCAAAATAGTAATCCATTTTAAATGCTTGCCTGTGGAAGTTTGTCTTGATGCACATACAACCCCAATGAACGCAACACTGCAGCATCATGTGCAGATCCTGGCATTTGTGGCAAAGTGGTTAACAGTGTGCAGGTGCAGGAATGAAGCAGTGATCAGTGAGCAGACAGACAATGATAATCCAGGTGCAATGATATTTTATTTGTAAATCCAGTGGTATTTATTATGGACACAAAACAAAGTAAATAATAATGAAAACAAGCAATACAGCAACGCGTATTGCTTCATTGTAATCCATGGGTTGGTCCTGAAATAATAACAGCCCAGATCTTTTTACACCCACACGAAATACAATCACTAGTCCACAGTGCTTGCTCTAGTGCTCGTGGTGCAAATACAGTTTATTGTGAAACGGGAAGCATCTTTTTTGAGGTACAGTATCGGGTGTTCTACTCTGTCTACCTTTTGGGACAAAACCGCACCCCAACCAACATCCGACACATCGGTGTGGAGGATGAATCTCTTGGTGAAATCTGGTGTGATGAGAGTGTGGGTCTGGCAGAGTCTCTGATTAATAGTATCAAACGCCCCCTGACATTCTACTGACCACTTAATTGAATTCGATGCGCTCTTTTTGGTGAGGTCAACTAAGGGATTGACCACTGTGGCATACTCAGGGATGAATCAACGGTAATAACCAGTTAACCCCAGTAGAGACCTCATCTGAGCCTTGGTTTTGGGGGTTGCTGCATCCACCAAAGCCTGGACCTTGGTGACAACAGGTTTCACCCTTCCATTCCCCATTACAAATCCCAAATATTGCATCTCTGTTTTTTCAAATGCAGATTTTCTCAAGTTGGCTGTCAGCCGGGCTACCCTCAGAGACTGAAGGACAGCCATAATCCTAGCCAAATGCTCTCACCAGGTGGAGCTGTAAATCACCACATCGTCAATATATGCTGCCGCATACTCACGATGTGGGTGTAAGACCTGGCCCATCAGTCCCTGAAAGGCAGTGGGCACACCATGTAGCCCAAACGGCATGGTTGTGAAATGGAACAGCCCTTCAGGAGTTGAAAATGCGGTTTTCTCTCTAGAAGTGTGGGTTAAGGGGATCTGCCAGTATCCCTTTGTTATGTCCAGAGTGGACATAAACCTAGCCGTTCCCAGTCTATCGAGAAGCTCGTCGACCCGAGGCATGGGGTAGGCATCGAACTTGGCAATAGCATTTACCTTATGGAAATCAATGCAGAAGCGGTTGGTGCCATCCTTTTTGGCCACTATCATAATTGGACTGCACCACTCGCTCCTGTAGAGCTCAATCACCCCAAGTTCGAGCATTGCCCATACCTCTTTGCTAACGCCACTTTGTCGACTTTCTGGGATCTCTCTTGCACCATGACACCTGGGGGAGAGA
The DNA here is from genome assembly GCF_902713425.1 of Acipenser ruthenus. Taxonomy (NCBI): domain Eukaryota; kingdom Metazoa; phylum Chordata; class Actinopteri; order Acipenseriformes; family Acipenseridae; genus Acipenser; species Acipenser ruthenus. The sequence goes on along the minus strand of NC_081190.1, from coordinate 42,360,763 downwards.
TAATGGCATATTCAACATGTTTAGTTCTACCGGGCAAATCAGAAAAAAAAACATAATTGAATTAACTTACATAGCCCTCGTTGCTGATCTGGAAATAACTGTTCCCTCATTGAAATGTTTTTAGTGCTAGAGGTCTCTAGACCAGGGCCTAAATAAGGCCTTCTTTGCCTGCCAGGGCTTTAATAAATTTACGTGATCAATTTCTTGTTCATTACGGCAATCATGTTGTCTAATTTCATAATTCACCTTTCCTATAGCCCGACTCACCTCATATGGCCCCTGCCATTTAGCACATAATTTCGATACCGATGAGGGAAGAAGCAGCATTACTTTGTCTCCTGGTTGAAAGGTTTGAGCACATGCTGCACTACTTTTTTGGACAAGCCTTTGTACTCTTCCCACCCCTGCGCTCAACAGATCGAGGCTGCCGCGAGGCTGTCGGCCGTACTAGAGCTTGAAGGGGGAGAACGCTGTCAAACTCTGCGGCACCTCTCTCACTGAAAAAAGGAGGTAGGGGAGAAGCAATGCCCAATGTCTTTGCTCTTGATTCACAAATCGTCTCAGCATCTGCTTTAGGGTCTGATTAAAATGTTCCACCAAACCACCCGTCTGTGGATGATAAACAGATGTCCTGATGGGACGAATTTTTTGTATTTTATAAACTTGCTGCAATGTGTTAGACAGAAAGTTAGTTTCATGATCAGTCAAGATTTCCTTGGGTATCCCTAATCTTTGGCTATTGCAGCTGCACTAGTGGACCTCAAATGGAACTTCGTCCGGGTATCGTGTTGCATAATCTACCACCACTAATATATGCGTATACCCGGAATCAGAAGGTAGCAAAGGGCCCACTATGGCCATTGCAATTCGTTCAAAGGGGGTGGAAATAATCGGTAGTGGGACCAAAGGGGAGGTGCACACTCGAGCCGGCGTTACTCTTCCTTCAGTCTGGGCTTTTTACATATTTCGTTACTTCATTATAAAGTACTACCCAATAAAATCGAGACAATATCTGTTCCCTCGGTTTATCAGCTCTGAAGTGCCCCGCAAAAAGGATATCATGCACCAGCCTCATGACCTTGAGCCGACAAGACAGGGGAACCATCAACTGTGTTACAGGCTGTCCTGTGTCCGTGGCAAGGTTTACCCTATACAATAATCACCCCTTAATAATGAAGTGTGGAAATACTAGTGCCCCAGCGCCTTCAACATCCTTACCTTCAATAGACCAGACCTGTCCCCAAGTGTGCACTAGTGAGGGGTCGTTGTTTTGGCCCCATACTATGTCCGCACTTGAGTGCCACATGCCAAGTATATTGAGAGGGGCTGGAGTAGCCTCTGCCCTGGATGGCCCAGTAACCTCGTCCTCTCGGTCTCTCTGCGTTTCGACCCCCTTTGACTTGCGTTTGTTGCCATCAGAGCATTCTACCATCAGACCCCAGCCTTGTCTCATTAATGCTCCCTCCCATTTTCCGATCCATCTCTCTTTGTTAGATTTTCTTGGATGAAAAAGGGGGGAAACATTTCAGCTTGAAAGGGAAAAACATCACCAATCAGTTCCCTTTCTTTTCTGCCACATTTACATGTGCGGTCGAGACTGACATTAATTTAATCAATTCTTTGTAGTTTGGCCAGTCTCGGCCCAGAATTACTGGGTGGGGTAGCCTTTCCGCCACCCCAACTATTAGGTTGTGTTTTATCTGTCCTACCGATAAGTATGCTTTTACAGTGGGGTATGTCGATACATGGAGATACAGGCGACAGTCACCTGACCTTGTGGCTGCCACGATACACCGCCCAAGAGAGCTGTCTGAATTAAGGTCTGCTCACACCCTGTGTCCACTAATGTGTGGGTTTTCACAGTCTCTAAAACAACATTAATAATACAAGGCCCCTCCCAATCATTTTCCCCTCGCTTACCCGCCTCTGATGCCCAATTGCAAGCTGCCACGTCACACTCCATCGCAGATGGACATGACCTGGCCTGGTGTCCCGGCTGGTGGCATCTAAGACAGGTAGGGGAAGGAGGGAGCAGAGGGTAAATATTTGTCTCGTTGCTGGTATAGCAACGGGGCAGGGGCAGCAACTCTACCCCAGCTGGGGGCAAACCTTGTTCTCCATGGAGGGGAGGCAAGGTTGCCCATTGGGGTCGGCGGTCTAGGAGGTCTCAGTCCCGGTCCTGGTGATGGTGGAGCGGAGAGAGGTGGTGGTGCTTGGCTGCTTTGTTGTGCTGCAGCAGTGAGTAGGCCGGCCTGGGCGGAAACCAGGGAGTCCTCGAAATCCTTGGCTAGTTTCACAGCTTCTTCCAGGTTGTCACACATTCCACAGCAAATGTCCCTAAACCTTAATAGAGTAGGCTTGTTACTCAAAATGAAATGGAAGTATTCGGCCACACAAACGTTACAGATTTGGGACATACTTAATCAAATTTTTATTTTACACGAATAACAGTCATTTAAGTTAATTCTGGAGATGTTTTCGATAACCATCTATACAAAATAAACATTCTTAAACTGTGTTAAGAAAAATTTATGTTAACAATACATGCATCATAGTACTCTTTCCCATAACATGAGAAAACAATGACTTTATTATGAAACATGTATATATCTTACCTTCCCTTGCCACCACTGCCTGCAGAATGTACAAAGCCCAGAATGTCCTATTGGTGCTGTAATAGGAATGTGGGTGGCGTCTATAATCCAGTACTCAGTGGTTGAAACCAGCCTGTACAGAGCTATAGCCACTCTTGGACATGCCTTTGTACTCTTCCCACTCTTCAAGTGGTACAGGCGTCCAGACATAATTAAATTCTGGCTGTAGGTCTTCTATGAGTTCCACTCTTTTGTGGAAGGTTGATCATGTGCCCTGAAAGGGTTCCATCCACTGTTGATCCGAAAAAGAGGAATGCAGCACAACCTCTTCTCACCAGCAAGACAGATGATTATGTGCTCAGACTACCCTATTGCTAGGCATAGCCAGTGGATAAGGAGACATAGGGTTCTGTGGGTAAAGGATGTTAGAGGGTTCAATCGCTGTGAACAGTGCCATGGCATCCACTGTTCCCAATCCAGACAGCCTTGGGTGCAATCCAGGTAGGTGTCTTGCACGCATTGCTAGAATTCTGCATCTCTGCTGGTTGTCAGCCATGGTGAGATAACATACGAGGGCTGAACAGATTCTTTATATATGCTGCTAATATGTTTTCAATTGATTCATTAGGCAAAACAGGTTGTAGTAATTAAGATATAAGCCCCAGACTGATTATGTGTGGAAAGCAGTGTGGCCGTCAACAGTACAGCTAAGTATTTAAAAAACAGTCAGCAAATCAGATCTTTAATAACGATTTACGTCAACACAATAACACGTGGATTCTCTCTCGTGAAACTGTTCTCTGCTCATGTAAACAGTATTTGGGGGACTTTCACAGTTAACAGCACGAGAATCTAAGTGGGCCATCAGCATGGCTAATTTAAATCTGATCCCCCTCCCCCTCTCCTTCATTTGCATCGCATTCGGGGAAAGGTAGGCTAGAAAATGAGGTAGAAAATGAGAAGTTTTACATGTAAACACAAAAAGGCACCATGTCCACATTTATTTCACGAGACACAAATGTCTCAAGAAAAGTCAAACACTCATGTAACGTGACCTATTGATAGTCTCTATTAAAATGGAACTAAAAGTACAGGAAGGGAGCATGTGGTTCCAGCGGAATCAAATGGAGGACACAGGAAGTCGGCCACCTTGACAGACAGACCTGGATGGTAACAACAAGGATTATTTGGAACTCTAAAGGGAATACAGAAGGATAAAAACATGGCAGCCCGATGGAAGAAAGGACTGGTCAGAACCTGATAGCAAAGCTAAGTTTTCATCCTTGAATTATACTGTTGAAGCAGTACTTTTGATTAAAAGAAGACTATTAATATTATTTATTATTTATTTCTTAGCAGACGCCCTTATCCAGGGTGACTTACAGTTGTTACAAAATATCACAGTACAAAGTAACACATAACAAAATATCACATTACAGATAAGTAGTACTGGAACAAACTCACTCATAATTTAAATATTAGTTTGGCTATTCATTTGTTTTTCAAAAAGTAATAAAAGCCATTATATTGCTCTGAACGCAGGCAGAGACAGCATAGCAGCAGGGGCAGGGGGCGTGGCCATGACCCTGTGTGTGTGCCTTTATTTTACAGCAAGACCTTACAATATGTAACACGTTAAAATAGAAAAATATCCCAGGAGTAAAGAATATGTTGTGTAGGCCTTACTTTACCCCAGTGCATTAACTACAAAACAAAAGATGCCAAACATCAGTTCAAGTTAAACATTGTTTCGTTTATTCACGAAATACAGTACTGTGCAAAAGTTTTAGGCAGGTGTGAAAAAATGCTGTCAAGTAAGAATGCTTTCAAAAATAGACATGTTAATAGTTTATATTTATCAATTAACAAAATGCAAAGTGAGTGAACAGAAGAAAAATCTACATCAAATCAATATTTGGTGTGACCACCCTTTGCCTTCAAAACAGCATCAATTCTTCTAGGTACACTTGCACACAGTTTTTGAAGGAACTCGGCTGGAAGGTTGGCCCAAACATCTTGGAGAACTAACCACAGTTCTTCTGTGGATTTAGGCAGCCTCCAGACAGACTCTCTGTGGGGGCCATACCATCACTTCCAGGACTCCTTGTTCTTCTTTACACTGAAGATAGTTCTTAATGACTTTCGCTGTATGTTTGGGGTCGTTGTCATGCTGCAGAATAAATTTGGGGCCAATCAGATGCCTCCCTGATGGTATTGCATGATGGATAAGTATCTGCCTGTACTTCTCAGCATTGAGGAGACCATTCATTCTGACCAAATCCCCAACTCCATTTGCAGAAATGCAGCCCCAAACATGCAAGGAACCTCCACCATGCTTCACTGTTGCCTGCAGACACTCATTCGTGTACCGCTCTCCAGCCCTTCGGCGAACAAACTGCCTTCTGCTACAGCCAAATATTTCAAATTTTGACTCATCAGTCCAGAGCACCTGCTGCCATTTTTCTGCACCCCAGTTCCTGTGTTTTCGTGCATTGTTGAGTCGCTTGGCATTGTTTCCACGTCGGAGGTATGGCTTTTTGGCCGCAAGTCTTCCATGAAGGCCACTTCTGACCAGAATTCTCCGGACAGTAGATGGGTGTACCAGGGTCCCACTGTTTTCAGCCAATTCTGAGCTGATGGCACTGCTGGACATCTTCCGATTGCGAAGGGAAGTAAGCATGATGTGTCTTTCATCTGCTGCAGTAAGTTTCCTTGGCCGACCACTGCGTCTACGGTCCTCAACGTTGCCCGTTTCTTTGTGCTTCTTCAAAAGAGCTTGGACAGCACATCTGGAAACCCCTGTCTGCCTTGAAATTTCTGCCTGGGAGAGACCTTGCTGATGCAGTATAACTACCTTGTGTCTTGTTGCTGTGCTCAGTCTTGCCATGGTGTATGACTTTTGACAGTAAACTGTCTTCAGCAACCTCACCTTGTTAGCTGAGTTTGGCTGTTCCTCACCCAGTTTTATTCCTCCTACACAGCTTTTTCTGTTTCACTTAATGATTGTGTTTCAACCTACATATTGAATTGATGATCATTAGCACCTGTTTGGTATAATTGTTTAATCATACACCTGACTATATGCCTACAAAATCCCTGACTTTGTGCAAGTGTACCTAGAAGAACTGATGCTGTTTTGAAGGCAAAGGGTGGTCACACCAAATATGGATTTGATTTAGATTTTTCTTCTGTTCACTCACTTTGCATTTAGTTAATTGATAAATATAATCTATTAACATGTCTATTTTTGAAAGCATTCTTACTTTACAGCATTTTTTCACACCTGCCTAAAACTTTTGCACAGTACTGTAAATAGTACATAAAAGTTGACACCACATTTTATTTATTTTTTTTACGTTTTTTTCATTCCTTGCCATTGCCTTTTCTTCACAGTAAACAGTGGCCATTGACACATTTTCATAAAGTAATAAGCAGCACAACACGTTTTTGTCCCAGACGGCTTTCCATGGAGATCACAAATATTTGCTGTCTAAAACTTTTAAATAGAGGCTCAAGAGTTGCTGTGTTGATTCTGTGTTTTTTTATATGTATTAATCTCACATATCACACAGAGCTCTTTTTCATTTGCCATTTTTTGCAACTGTCGCGCAAATTCTGGTGATATGGTAAATAAGTGGAAGGTATTTTTGTAGTTTTTAAAAATGCCAGCCTCCCTACATCGTCATCTCCTGATCCCAATATAGAAATCTGAAGATTTGTTTGCAAGATACTTAAAGCACCTTTAATTTTGTTCTCTGCAGCAGAAAAGGCTGCCACATAGTAAGAAAAAAGAAACAAGGACCAGGGGTCACAAATGGAGAGTAGATAAAGGGGCATTCAGAACAGAAAATAGGAGGCACTTTTTTACACAGAGAATTGTGAGGGTCTGGAACCAACTCCCCAGTAATGTTGTTGAAGCTGAAACCCTGGGATCCTTCAAGAAGCTGCTTGATGAGGTTCTGGGATCGATAAGCTACTAACAACCAAACGAGCAAGATGGGCTGAATGGCCTCTTCTCGTTTGTAAACTTTCTTATGTTCTTAACACTTATTGGCCAACCTAGAAACATCATGTTGTTTCAAATGAGACTCCTGTATCACTGCGACATCTTTCTTTTTTTCTACGAAGCATGTCCAAACAGCTAGTGCGTTTTGAGGGAGTATTTAGGCCATTTACGTTCCATGATAGGATAGAGATATTAGTCATAAGTATCAAAAATCAAATCAAATGCCAGGATCAAGCAGATAGTGGTTTGTGTGAATGAAGTGTAGATAACAGTAGTTATGAGAGAACAGAGAGACAGAGTTCAGAGATAGAAATATGGTCCATAACCCAGCTCCCAAAGAAGGCACCAGCCCCCCCCCCCCCCCAACACCAAACTCCCCAAATTTGTTCAAGATTTTATTCATGTTTATTGAAAAAAATCATGCTTTTGGGAATGCAATTGGTTCGCCCATTAATGGGCAGCTAAACCAATGAATGAGATTGCAGAGGCTGTTCCATCAACTCAAGTTACATTTGAAAGGGTTTTTTCTAGTCTCAAGTTTGTGCTGTCACCACAAAGAACAAACATGTCAGTGGAGATCCTGGAGGACATTATGGTGATCTGTTGCAACAGAATTTTCATGGAACAAGTGTGATTTTCTTTCCTTAGTTATGTTTATTGTTTTTGTAAAAAGTTAAGCTGTTTTTTTCTGAACCGGAACTGAACCGGAGAGCTACTTTTTTGAACCGGAACTGAACCAGAACGGAAATTGACCTGATGCGGTTTGATACCTGCTTTATGATAATGTGTCGTACTGTTTCCTTTCAAGGCACCCCTCTCCATGACCGATGCCCTGGAGAAGCAAGCAGGCACCAACCAAGGGACAGACTGCCAGCTCACTGTACACATCCGAGATGTGAGGTCCTACCCTACTTAAGCTAAGTACCAGTGGCCAGATCGGAAGACCAAATCAGAGTAGGGAGGACCGAGATCGGGGTGTACGCAGTGAATGACCAGGGACACAGAGGGATTGTGGAGATCAAGTGCTGTTTGTTCTTCCGTTGCAGGATCCTGTGTCGTGGTACTGCAGAGGGGGGAGCCTGAAGGGAGCGAAATACAAGCCATACACCGGGACACACAAACAGATTAGGAGGTTCTTAGATTGGAGATCTTCAACTTTACCTGTCCTTGTAGGCATTTCTACCGGAACAGTGTTTGGCGACTTAGATTAAGTACCAGACCTACAAACTGAGTTTTCTAGACCTTTTTGAGGCCCAGGTGAATATACTGGAAATATAATTTCATTAAACTGCTGTTCAGGACTGTGTTGTGGTATTATATTGCGTGGAGTTGAAGTCCCAATTTTTAGTCTCGTTTGACCCAACGCTACAATATAGTATCAGTTGGTAATCCCCCTGCCACTTTTTCTGCTCTAGCGACATTTTGCCCAATCTGGAGACTTTTTACTGTGGGTCTAGTGACTTTTATCAAGGAGGAGTTGGAACACTGAGTAGGAGGGTGTTTCTGTATTGTCACATCAATAAAAGAGAATGCAGTACAGTGCAGAGAAATGCAGGTGCATCACTTCAAAGCTAATTCCATGAAACACAAGCTGGTAACACAGCTCTTAATCAAAGGAGAACTTTTTTTTTATTATTGATCCTCATTGCAGAGAAACAAAAGTTACAGGCAGATTGTTTTAAGTGTGCTCTGGATGCATCATAGCACTGGCCAACGCCAGCATTCAAGCAGACTGAATAAGGTCTGGTATCTGGTACATTCGGCAGCACTGAGCGAGAGTTTTTGAGGACATAACAGATATGTCTGCCAGCATAGAAGTGGTTAATGAGCATTATGATTAATTGTAAAACATTGTAGCGAGCTGGCGGATCACTCACGCTACCGCCACCTGTCGGACAGTCTTACCACAAACACAGCAACAGGAGAACCTGCTGTGACAGAGCCGCCAGGACCCGTGCCATACAGACAAGGTTCATTTGCTTGAGCGACAGAGCGGTGCATGCTGGGGGACACTGTTGTGATTGTTTGGCAAAGAGGAAACCCTGTGCTCCTTAAGTCCCAAAGCACTTCTTACCTATTCTCAATTGCAGAGGTTCTTCCTCCACGCAGCTCTACAGTAGTGGAGGCAGACCAACTATTACAGAGGTGGATACCAAGGGAGACTCCACACTTTCCTTGTATATCCTGCAATGCCTACAGTTAAGATTACTGTAGTATAAAAACTCAAAATACGCTAGTTTTGTGGGTTTGTGTCGCAAACTTAACGTTATCTTAACGTCATTTTTTGCTATTTCTTATTGGTCTGCAGTATTTAGCAATACAGTATATGTTGTATTACAGTTTGGATGAGCTCTAATGGGTATTGTCTCACCAATAAAATCAAAGAGATCTTATATAAGATCATTCATAAGGTTTATCCTGTAATAAGCATCCTTGCTAGATCTTACCATTGTGTTTATACAAGGATTATTTGGAATAAAATGCATAGATATATTGGTTGTGATAGCTGTTTTTTTTTCCCCAAAAATAATGATTTGGAACCGAAGGTTGTATATATAATTAATCTGTTAATTATTTTGGATAGTATTTTTCATTTTATTTCAGAGAGAGATGGATCCATACATTCACACTATCAAGATGCTTAAAAATAAGAAGGCTAAAAGAACATATGACATTTTTAATTCTTAAGTTATGACTTCAGTTTTTTCTCAGTTTAACCTGCAAATTGATGCTTTACATACTGGTTTCCCTTAATTTCCAATACCTTCATTTAGTATTCAAAGAGGGTCATTATTCCACTTTGGGGAGGAGTCCACAATAGGATAAAGACCACACTACTGAAACGGTGTGATTGGCTTAGACGATTTGTGAGATTTATAATATTAAATATAATATGTATTTCTTTATGGCAGTGTATCCCATAAGGAATATAAACCTGCTTTTTCTCTTTGGTACACTAATCAGGGCCTTTAGTTAGATGGCAGTTAAAGGTACCAGCATGCAGTTACCCTTGAAAACATTACAGACTCTTAGCTTAAAGGGTCACTAAACACAAAACCTCTCCTTCAGTATTGCCTTTCCTCTGATGAAACAGATGATCTCCCAGCATGATATGTTTTAAGCCTTTTCTGGTGAGGGTCATAGTTTCATGTGGGATTTAAATTTAATTTAAAACCATACGTCCTGTATACAGGTAAAAATGTATTGCTCTGCAAACTCAAGTCTAAAAATACATCAGGTAGCTGCTGAGTAAGTCTATAGACCTGAGATAATGGAGATGAAACATAAATACAGAAATCAAAACAAAAAGAGAACAAATGTATACAACTGAGAGACAGTATTATTATAAGATGGGATGAAAATAGCTAGTTATATACTGTTAAGGTTTTTTATATGCATCTTTATGTCTGAATAATAATGTCCTTTCAAGCATTACTTGTGAACCCTCTTCAAGCCCACAACACACCTTTCATTCTGATCTCAGAAATGCTTTGTATGTGGCTTTATTATTAAGCAACTCTTAAGCTCATACAATACATTACCTTTTCTTTGAAACAAACATGTTTTTGCTGTTTTGAACATCCTCGATTTCCAGATACATAATTAAATGGAAACTGTTTCAATTTGTAGCACTACAATGTGCTCACTACAGCAAACAGAAATAGACTCTTAATCCTGAAGGTGGGATATAAAACATGTTGTGTCTCTTTGCAAAGTGAAAAAAATGCTGTATAGAGCAAATAAAAAGGAACACTTATAAACTGATGTTCATCGCTTATTCTGACAATACCTACAGGATCCTGCCTGAACTCTTAAGAAAGCCAATTTTTCATATAATTTATTTTCATCCTAATCAATTGATATGGTTTGCTTGAAAGGACTGTTTGTTTAGCAGAATGTATCAGCACTGATTAAATGTGGTCAATAATATTGGTAAAAATCTATATGTTGAAACTTAGCTGAATCAAATTTTTAATTGACTGTTCTCAAAAAGTACCTCATGTTAAATCTAGCCCAGTACAGAGAGACAACAAATAATGTACTTTTTTTTTGTTGTTGTTTAAAAATGTAACCATATATTTAAAACTGTACATTGCACTTTATAATTTGGCAACTACTGTCGTTGCTATTGTAATAGTATATGTTTTGAATTATAACAATTGACATGTGATTAGCCATTCTGAAGATATTGCCTGCATTAGTCCATCCATTTTGAGGTCACATTGATAAAGCCTCATTATGTGACATCATGCTTAGCATACAGGCATAACATGGCATTAATATTGTAGTGCAATGGCCATTAATGCATCCAAAATTAGATGTTATCACATTGAACTATAACTAAAAGTGCTAATTTTGTTAGATGCACATCGATCAAGGGAAGGAAGGTGAATTGGTTTTGCAAAATCAGATTTTGCAGTTGTGTCCAGACTGTTTGGTCTCACAAAACTACACCATTAGACGAGGAGGCAAGGAATTGAAGCTTGTGCAATAGTGACCATATGCAGGAGCAGATCTAATGATAACTGGAAGCTGAAAGCAGTTTTATTAGGAGATTTCTCAGCACATCAGCAGCACATCTCAGGTCTGCTGGGACTTTCCAAGATGACTGACAAGTTAGTAAAAGCAGTTACCAAAAGTCTCTCAGTGGTGGTATAACACAACCTTGTTGGGTTGTAGTGAGGTTAGCCAATTTTGGCTTAAAGCCGGCAAAAAAGCAGATAGATACTTTGATACTGGCATGGTAAAGGTGTGCAGGAACCTAAGTATGCTTTGCTGCATGCATTTTATCATTCATTTAGTGCTAATTATGAAAAATGCAAGACAAGAATTGTATTATGACAGGGCGGCTGATGGTGGGCAGGCAAACATGAGCTACACGAACACAAAAAGTAGATTTAAATGCAGGGTTGTAAACTTTTATTCATAATAAACAAAAACATTAAATATAAAACAAAGGTATCTTTATAATCAGGTATATAAGCTCCTTGTAGCAGGGCTACCAGAGGACAACAGTTATCCTCTCCCATACTGTCCTGCTCTAAACTGACTATCACAGTCACTATATGCTTTTATATGTAATTCAAAAGACTGGGACAAGCAAGAAGTCATGTTCTGAAGGGAGTAGAATCAGGTCCGAAAATGCGGAAGACTGATCCAGGACACAGGACTCTGCATTGATCCGAAAGCGGGTCTTTGTTTTTATTGTGCTGCTTGAAATCAACTAGGAAACAAACTGAAGCAAAGAACCACCAGCTGTGCCTATGGAAGGTCCCATAACTGTACAGAAGAATTGCAACAAGAACACTTTTACAAACTACATAACTTTTCAATTGCAACGCATTCTTTCAACTGTGAGTTACGTCTGATCAGCTGAACTATTTCCAGTTGGAAACCTTCCGACAAGTCAAAGATAATGTTGCAAGGCTTTTGGAAATCAACAATTGCCTCCCTTTGAAAATAACTATTGTTTTGCTGTGAGCCGACGCAATACAATGCCTACTTCCCAAGGACAACCGTCTCCTTTTCTTTCGGTGGAACTTCAGATGGAGAGATGGGAGAAACTGCAGTTTTCTCATCACCCTAAAAAGACTGGCTTCTTTGTTGAAAATCAATAAGTATTCAACATATTAAATATAAAACATTTTATGATTTAGAAATTAACTGTAGCTAATTGTATCAAGTTAGTGAATAAGTTGTTCTAGGACTAGAATATAACTTCCTGTTTTGGATTGTGCAAGAAATGTATTTGTTTGTTGAAATGTGTAACTCAAAGGAGTTGCCTAATAAATGCAGAGAATTTGATCATTTGAGGTTGATAACATATTGTCAGTTTGGTAGATCATGTCTAAACTAAATTAACACGGTAAAACTAACACAGTAAAACTAATTTGATAAATTAGTTACTGGAATGTTGGATTCCGTTCTGAATGGGAAGTTGAATTAATTCTCGTGCATTTTGATATGAATATGATTTATTAAAATGAGAAACGAGTAGTGAAAATACTAATGCAAAGTAGACCACTTTGTGTGAATAACCATAATTAATATTAGTATCTTAGCCATGTATGCTAATAATGTTGAGGTCGTTGTAATCGTTTGACTAAAGAATCAGTGAGCTGAATACTATTCACGAATATCTCTAACCAATATCCTTTACCTTCTGTAATATTAGATTTAGTTTTATATTTCTGACACATTGTTTGAATGTCGATGGTTAGGGGAATCCGGGTTCTACATGATAATGAACTCAAATAAGGTATACAGTATATCTGATTTCCTACACTTTGGTGCCCAGATATAACACACTACACTAGCCTTACCACATTCCACATATATATTTTTAATTCCCTCCAATTAGGTCAGGCCTTCCATTCAGCACACACATTTTCACTTTGGTTGGCCTGCCAGTTGAAGGGAAGTGCACATAATTTACCTTTCTGGGATGAGTATTTAACCTAATCCCTGCCAAAAAAAACATATACAAGTGAAATGTGTCTGCCCAGCCACGTGGACTTGCAATAAACATTCACTTTCAACACTGTTTTGTCTATTTGTGATTATGTGGGGTCATTTAAATTTTGTCGGGAAATTGTAATCTAGTGAGATTACGTAATAAATCAAGATAAATGGAGGAGAGTATAAAATACAAATGCAACACAATGCATCCGTATATATATATATATAAAAAAAAGTATGGCTGTAAGTAAAAGCCTTACAACTATATTAAACACATTTTAGAAATCATTGTGGTGACGTCAGGCCAGAAGCAGGAACAAATGCACTGAGAGACACTGCAGGTACAAAGCGCTGTTTTATTTTGAAACAACAATAAAATAAAACACTAGAACAAAAACCACTGACAAAACTAAAGGTTTAACAAAACAAATCTCACACACTAAATACGACCCTAAGGTCCGGCTGGGCAATAGCCTTCACAGATCCTTAAGCTAGCTGTTATTTTTACTTTCGGTTTTGTTTCTATCACTCGTTCCTCCTCTTGAACACCCACACAGAGCAGGTACAGCTGCAGGCTTTTTAAACAGTTGACCATCTCCCGATTAGCAACAATTACACAATTAATTAACTCGGGAGATGGCCACCTTCTGCACAAGTTTTTTAAGTGGATGGGGCTTCCCATCCACGCTGCAAAACAAAACTACGGCTTCTCGTCGTCATACATACATACATTATATATATATACACACACAATAAATCATAATAGAAAATACAAATACAAAATAATAAACTGCATAGGGCGGAGGGGTACCCCATTCTAAAATAAATAAACAATCATGTACAGGGCCCCTCGCAATGATATTTCTAGTTCTGTTTTAAATGTTACCTGTTAACTCCAATTAATAATTGGCTTCTGCTGCAAAGTCCGATGGGAGGTACAGAGGTATAAACAAATAAGCATTTTTTCTGAAGGTTGCAGTTAAAATGAATGCTGCATATCAGATAAGTGGCAGGCAATTGCTGGTCTTTCCAGGGCTTGGTAGATTTCGACTATAGCCCAAAACAACAGCCCATATCCGTTTTTATTACATTAATTTATGTGGTAAAAAACTAGCAGTTAAACTGCAGTGACAAATGCATACCGGTATAAAAGTTTGTTAAGATTCTTCTCACAGCATGCTTTGATGTCTTCTTATCTCTGACTGTCTTACCAGTTTAGATTTCAGAAACACTGTTCATGAAGCTTTTATAACTTGAGTGTTTTAATTATATTCCCTCTGCATATAAAAATGCAATTTATCTCGTTAGATTTGTGAAAATGTTTCATGGCTGGTTGATGAGCCATGCTAGAAAATATAGAGAGGTAGGTGTGACGACATATCAAAAGGCTACGTTTGTGAAGGATTGGGGGGGCTATTTCTCCTATATAGTGAGGTCAATAATTGAATATCTGAGGCTTAATTGGTAATGTAGCAGTTTATATTTAAGGGATCATGCCCGTTGATGATAGTTCCCTTTGGCTCGGGACACATAACTCCAGTTACAGTCAACTAACACATGGTAAAGCCTTCATTGAGAGGGCATTATGGGTATTAGAATTTTAAGAAAATAAACTTTAAAACCTACATTTAAGAAAAAAAACGTTAAAAATAACTTTTTTACTTACTGCTTATAGTTTATCTCAACGGTTTCAGACATGCAATATTATTCGGTTTGTTGTTGTTGAAAGATACTGTCTGTTGCAGGTACAGGATTGGTTGCTTTCATTGGTGCAAAGTTTTGATTGGCTGGTTTAGGGGATAATAAAATACATTGTTTTTGTTAAGTATTTACATCAAATCAAAATGAAAAAGTAACTGAAACAGGGAGCCTGTTCCAGCACTCACTTTATAAGTTGAAATAAAAAAAAGAAACATGAGAATGCAAACAATACATTTAAAATATTAACCCTGGGGCTTTCTTTTAATAACAAATGTAAGAATTTCATGTTTTATTAATTTTAAGTTATTCAAGCAATCGAAAAGTTTACATAGAATAAAGAAAAAAATAGAATGTTCACCACCCTCCCTCCCCATAGTGAAATAAGAAAGTGAAACCCAGTGCTTGTAGTGATCTCTAGGTGGTTCTGCTGTGCTTCGTGCCTTGTCCAGTGCTTGTAGTGATCTCCAGGTGGTTCTGCTGTGTTTCGTGCCTTGTCCAGTGCTTGTAGTGATCTCCAGGTGGTTCTGCTGTGTTTCGTGCCTTGTCCAGTGCTTGTAGTGATCTCCAGGTGGTTCTGCTGTGTCTCGTGCCTTGTCCAGTGCTTGTAGTGATCTTCAGATGGTTCTGCTGTGCTTCGTGCCTTGTCCAGTGCTTGTAGTGATCTCCAGGTGGTTCTGCTGTGCTTCGTGCCTTTTCCAGTGCTTGTAGTGATCTCCAGGTGGTTCTGCTGTGCTTCGTGCCTTGTCCAGTGCTTGTAGTGATCTCCAGGTGGTTCTGTTGGCTTGCAGGCTTCATCTCCTGTTAATCTCCGTCTACACAAACAAAACAGAGCTCCGACATGATTCATCTTCAGTGTAAGGGGTACATACTCACATAGCTGCATCCCTTTTGTACTGCCAAACTTCTCCCTGTAAACAGCACGGCGCCACACTCTATCCAATCGCTGCGTACCCCACAGCGGATCACAATATATTTGTTCAGCAGTCTTACAGCTATGCCCTTCCACCAAAATGGATGACTTCTGATTCGGTCCTACCATCGAGTCAGCCCATCCCTGTGAAAGCGTACCACCAACCTAACTTAGTACCCTTCCTGATCGAGAGTCAGATTTGCAGCTCAGATTCCTTCTCTCTCTGTCACAACCCCGTTCAGATTTATAGACCATGTTTTATTTGTTCTCGCTCAAAAAAAAAAATAGTGAGTGGTTCAAACATGACCCATTTGCATTTCCTCTTGGAGAACTTTTAACTCCAGTAGCATATTCTATCGAGAACAATGCAAAACTGGTAAACAAAACATTCATTAATAATATTTCTACTGTGTCTATGATCTCAGGGATCATCCCAAAGGTAAAATTAATTTTAAAATATGTTTTTGACCTGGCCTGGTTTCAAACCATATGCTGCAGTGTAGAATAAATGTTGGTATTGCCATTCAGCAGACTGGTAGAATCTGTTCTTCTGCACATTTTTCAAGGTAATTTATATCCCTATGGACAAATTCAAGGATAGATACCCCTTTTGTTATATGCAGGTATTTCGCTGAGCAAGCCAATAAATGAGTGCTCATATGCCATATATCACTGGCACCATTAAAGGATTATAGGACATCACATGGTGCTTTTGAAATTAATCACTGCTTAACAGTATGTGATCCAATGTGTATGACGTTTTTAGACAGAACAGCTGCACCGCGCTTACTGTTAATTAAAACAATGGACTCTATAATGAGGGGATAATGAGTGATTTTGTGTTGCTGGAGTGCTTCTTTTAAATATTGACCTTATTATGTTTACTATCACTTTCCTGCAGATGTACGATGGTAGGCATGCTTGCATACAGTATACTGTGCATCCAAGATGTTGTTTTTATTTTTAGTAAAGAATATGATAAATGGTTCCAAATGTTTCACTATCTACCTTATTTTAAACCTTACTGCATTACATAAAATAAGAAATTTGCCATAATTCATTCAGAAGGCTGAGGATCTTTTAGCTGATCAGAGTGCACGTTTTGCCTGCTGTACTTAAGCTTTAAAAAAAGGTTTTAGGAAAATATTCTTCTGAGATTTAAAATAAAACACTTGTGATTAAGTCAGTTAATTGAATTAATTATTGTTGAGAGGGTTGATAAAAAAGTACTCTTATATTAGTTCAACATTAATTAGAGCCAGCATCATGTCCATATAAGTTATTAAAAGTACCTGTAAAATGTATTGTCCCGTGCACATATATATATATATATATATATATATATATATATATATATATATATATATAGTGAGGAAAGGGTAGTGGCAGCGCTAGGGGAGAAACTAAACAACCCAGAAACCCGAGTGCCAATTGATTGGGAGGGGTTACTGGATTTATAAGGAAGCAGGGCTGAACAATCAGGCGTGGTATATTCGTGGGGGACACCGCCCTATTGTTCTGCAGAAAAGAAGCCTACAAACTCCAGTGTGTTGGTAGAACATCGTAAGGTAAAGTGATCGTTTGTATTTAGAATATAGTTGAGTGTTTAGTTTAAACGGAGCGCGATTTTCCTCTTGTTGAGGTAGCCTTTTGTTTTGTGAAAGTTTATTTATTTTTCTTTTGTCGTGTTGCTAGTCGAAGTTTATTTTTTCTTCTCAGCAATGTAAAAGAGGCCCGCGGTGTTCCGCGCTGTGCGGTTGTGCGCCGTCACAACAGCAGGGTGTTTAAAAGAGGCCCGCGGTGTTCCGCGCTGTGCGGTTGTGCGCCGTCACAACAGCAGGGTGTTTAAAAGAGGCCCGCGGTGTTGCGCGCTGTGCGGTTGTGCGCCGTCACAACAGCAGGGTGTTTAGTTTTATGCTTTACGACCAGGAAGTGTATTGGTTATACACGTGCTGCAGAAACAGTGAATAATAATCAGAAAGAACGGATTTATTAGACTGGAAGTGCAAGACATTGTTTATTGTAATACAGATACAAGACACATTGCATATGGTTTACACAGGAAAAGTGGACACTTGCTTTTAGTTGGGACACAATTTGCTTCTGTGGACGACCAGGAGTTGGCTGCAGGTGTTCCTTCCCCACAGCCCGGATATAACTTGTTCTATCTTTGTTCACTTCTCTGGACGTCTGGGGTCATCTCAATTGTGTTCCTGGGATTCTTCTTTAAAGGGGATCCATCCTGTTTTTACCTGTGTTGCAGAACTACTCCAGCAGAGGGAGTCTGTTTTATACTTACCTGTGTTGCGGAACTACTCCAGCAGAGGGAGTCTGTCTTATACTTCCCTGTGTTGCAGAGTTACTCCAGCAAGGGGGAGCCAGCTCTGTGTTCACCTTTGTTACAGGACTACAGCAGAAGGAGCCCATCCTGTACTTACCTGTGATCCAGGACAGCTCTAAGGAAGAGAGCTGGCCCTGTTCTTACCTGTGGACTGACTCACTTCGGCGGAAGGAATCTCTGTACTATTCTCCTGTCTCCATGTCTACAGTGGCCAGTGTGGTTCGCACCAGTGGACTCGGTCCCATCTAAGTGGATCGTGCACAGGCCAAAGCCTGTAGAAGTGTAGTAGCCTTGAAGTAGCTTAGAGAGGGTTGAAGAAGTGAGTTAGTCAGTGGCCCGTACAGGGCATTAGCCTTTGGCAGAACTTGCTTATTGTGTAAATATTATAAATAAAATATACTTGACTGCAAACGTATCGAGTCTGTGCCAGTGGTGGGAGCGGGAAACCAGTAATCAGCAGCACTACACTACTGGATCTGTTACTATATATATATAATATAATATGCTGTTATATTATTATTTGTATTATTATTGTTTGCGGCACGGACGTACAGTCGCCGCCATTGTGTTATTGTTTTGTATTTTTGATTTTAAAACCTTGTGAGGATGCGTGACTGATCAGCTACTGATTGTTTAACTAGCTGACAGTCACGCATCCATATTAAACTCGTGCAGACTATGGCCGAGGGGTAATAAGATAATTAATAGCTAGTTAAACCCTCGGCCAGAATATAAAAGCCTGCAGCTTTCTTTGTTAGAGGAGTGTTCGGAGTAGAAAACGAGAGTAGAGACAGGAGGTAAAGAACTGAAAATATACAATTGCTAAGCGTGCTGGTTTATACACCAGCACGATACTTATTTGTTTGGCCAACGCGTCTTTTGTTTTGTGTCTTTTTTGTTTGATTATTATTTAATAAAATACAGAGCGCCGTAGCGTCTCAGTTTCGCCCCGCTACTTCCTGAGTCTTTGTTTCTGGTCTGACGTCACCCCTGCAGCCATCCTGTTCAAAGACCTTACTGTCCTATCTTCCCAGATACTTTGAAATAACTTTCAGTACCTTTTCGGGTTTATGAACTGCTTCGGGCAACTCCGAACTCTGTGGTATGTTTACATTTTTGGCTGCAGTCGTGGAATTAGTGTCTTCATTCTTTCTAGTCAGGTTGTAGCAGATGCTCCACGATAAGTCAGTAGATGCACTTATTATTCTCCCTCAAGAGCTCCCCGAACTAAGTTACAGACAGTGGGATCTATGTACTAATATTACTTACGTGTTCGTAAATACTGCAAATTCATAGCCTTCGTCCTTTGTAGAATTTTTGCGTGCAATGTACTAAACAGCTCTTTCTCGTGAACAATTACCTTAAAAAGAAACCAAAACAAAATGTATTTAATGCCATTGTTATTTAATATTAATAAATACATTTTTTGGTTTATTTTATGTTTTAAGGTGCTTTATTTTAAAATAACTAAAAGCCTGGAAACATTTAAATAGGAAGTTTCACATATAAACAGCTAGTTGAATCTATGCCAGTGTGAGGCATGCATAAAATAACAGGTACAAACTGAAGTCATAAATTAGGAAAAAATGATCATACATCAACAGTAAGTGCGAAACTTCGATATTATAATGAGATTCTTACATTTGCATACAAAAGTATTTTGGAACAAATAGTCGTAACTAAACTACCGCAACAGGGATGAAACCGAGTTACGGGAGTGAAAATGACTTTAGTACATCATGGGTAGGTCTACAAAGTCACAAGCCTACGAAAAGTCAAGATACGAAAGAAAAATCAATGATACATAGAGTCCAGTAGCTTCTCAGGTTATTAGGATACAGTCTGCTTGGTTCAGTGACTGCAACAAGTCAGTACAGTATGGCACCAGGATGGAACCAGGGCGGTAACCGGTCGGTTTGGTACCATCGCTACGGTACGGCACCAAGTTTAGAACTGGAATGGTACAAGAACGGTAACCGGTCGGTTCGGTACGGTACTGTCGGCACGGGATGCACACCTGTATAAGCTTCTGGCAAACCACAGAGTCAGTACAAGTATGAGACTGAGGGAAGCCTGCTTGTTAGAGCCTTGTGACGGGGTGCCTGCCCCTTATATGTGTGTGTGTGTGTGTGTGTGTATATATATATATATATATATATATATATATATATATATATATATATATATATATATATAATTTTGTTATGATTCATTTCAGTTTTTTTTGTACAGTGGCTCTCAAAAGTATTCACCCCCCTTGGACTTTTCCACATTTTATTGTGTTACAACATGGAATTAAAATGGATTTAATTAGGAGTTTTTTGCCACTGAGCAACACAAAAAAAGTCCATAATGTCAAAGTGAAAAATAAAATCTACAAATTGTTCTAAATTAATTACAAATATTAAACAGAAAATAATTATTGCTCAACCAATGAGGCACTAAAATTAAGCAAATGGGCGGAGATTTGTGACGCATGCCAAAATGATAGCTCATCAGAATTAAAGCTTGGCCAATCAGCTGACTTGTTCCTGTATTAGGCTGCCAAAAAAACGCTTGTTAGGGGAAGCAAATACCCTGTAGACAGCGGCGACCTTATAATCTTGTGTATCAGCAATTTCAGCTTTTGTAATGAAGGACAGCTGACGCTTGATGGGCCAAAAGAAAGGCTCTCGCGGGCCTGATTTGGCCCGCAGGCCGTCTATTGAAGAACCCTGCCTTAATTAGGTCATTCTTAATTATTGATTGATTGGGCTCCAGCCACAGACTATAAAAGCCTGGAGAAATCCTTTGTCTGGGTGGAGTGGTTTGGAGAGACACATAGACTTGTCTATAGTGTTACAGAAAACAGTAATAAAACAATTACAGTTCAGAACATTTTAACTTGGAACTAAGCAGCCTGTGGCCGCTGTGGGACGTGACAAACAAAAGGCTGTGTGCAAAATAAATGTGTAACCTAATACAACGTTAATAGAGATCGCATTAAATTAGCAAGTAATATATGCAGATAAAAGCAATAAGTACTGATCTGTTAGGCTCTCCTGTCAGGTTCAGTTCTCTGAAAGGAAAAATGACGCTGGGATCAGTGCGTGAAGTCCTTTTATGCCCTCAGGGAGGGGCATGACTGCATCACAGGCTTGGCGGAGCAGCTTTGATATATCTTCTTCAAGTTTCGGGGTCTTTAGGAGGTAAACACCCATTAGGTAATGGTTACATTTCATACTTGAAAAGGAACAATAAATACATAGCTTTAACGCAGAGGCAGCCTCCAATCCAAATTCTCCACTCAGCCACCGCTGTACGTTCGGAGGAGGCAGATGCATTCTTGTCCACTCTGTAGTTATGATTAACACGTCTCTTAGCCAATTATATTATTCCATGTCTTCAGCTGGCTTGCACAGAACACTGAGTAAAGTCTAAAGAAAATTGCCAAGGGTGGCATGCCTCCCCTCCCCTTTGCCTGTTTTAGCCAATCACCAGAAGTGTGCCCTCCCACACTGAAGGCCTTGGATGCTAATACACGAGAGTGAAAAGAACGAAGCGTGGTTTACAAGGATGTAGTAAATGCCTATAGATTGACTGATTAAAATGTGTATACATTTTTTAAAATGATAATTAAGAATCCTGTTTTTGTTTGTTTCTTCGAACTGTAATGTACCTTGCTCCGGAATTAAAGTGTGGCTGAATTACTTCCTTTTTATTAAAAAGATTTGTCTCATATGTACATAACAGTATGCAATTATTTTATTGGTCATTTATTTAAGTTTAGCAAATTAAGTTGATAGGATGTGCTCTATTTTTGTATGCCTTACTCCGGCTTTAACAACTTTGTTTAGAAAATATATAATGCTAAGTATGTTAAAGTGGCATGGTCTTGATATAATAACATAAGTTCTATATTAATGTTGCATACAGTGCATTTTTAAACATATGCTGGCAGTGTGTAACAGTTACGTTTATTAGAATAAACTATGATGGGCTATTGTTTTCTCAGTGCTGGCTAATGGAGAAAATGCATTTAACAGCCCAATTGGGGTAAAACGTTAAGATATGAAAAGTGTTGTCAGTCAGAACACAATAATAAGATTGTATTGCTGCTGGAAGCTTAACAGGGACCTCTATCCCTTTTTTTAGACTCCCCATTTTTTCTGACCACCATCCGCCACTGACTCAGACATAGTGACGATTTTTATTTCCGGGTACCAGAATTTCAGCAGCACACCATCCACTGGATTGGAATGTAAACAAAGACACATTATTACAGATATTACAGATAGGTGAAGCTGAGAGCCTTCAACTCCCGAGAAGTAGTATATTGGACATATACGGACACCCTGAAAGGCCTTATTACATTTATAATCCACGTCAAACAGTGGATTAAAAAAATAAATAAATAAATAATTTTTAGGGCAAAAAATGTAGTTTTTTTTTAAATATCCTTACACCAATAAAGTGACTACAAAAGTAGTCCCATTTATAACTTTGAACTACATACTGTTAAGCTGAGTAAATTGATTTAATTGAAACATGCAAAAATTAAGTAAATATTTATTTTTGATGTGTTGAAGCTGTGTGGTCCAGTGGTTAAAGAAAAGTGCTTGTAACTAGGAGGTCCCTGGTTCAAATTCCGGCATCCTCACTGACTCATTGTGTGACCTTAAGCAAGTCACTTAACCGCCTTGTGGTCTGTCTTTCGGGTCAGACGTTGTAAGTGACTGCTGATGCATAGTTCACACACCCTAGTCTCTGTAAGTTGCCTTGGATAAAGGTGTCTGCTAAATAAACCAATAACAATTGTACATTGCCATTGAAAAGATCCACCAGGATGTGGAGTTGAGACGGCACAGACGGCACATTTTTTTTTTTTTCTCAGTGCAAGACGCTGTTGTTTCAGCAGAACGGAGGGACAGGAGTAAAAAAATAATAATAATAATTTAATACCGTGGTGGATAATGTGCAGAAGTGTCTTTTTGTGTTTTTCTGTAGTGAGGGATTTCTTCTTTTTGAGGATTTCTTACATTTCCATAAAATTCCCTTAGTATTTTCTTAAGGTGTGCATTTCCATACTTGAGATATGTATTTCAGTTTGTTTCTGTTTTAGCCAGTCCTGAAAGATGACAATTGCCCACTTTGTCATTTTTTGCTATTTTTCTCCATTTTGCCATCTTCTAGTTCATTTAATTGTTCTTCATCTAAATCGGCATGTCTACTTACTAGTTTTGGGATTTTTTTTGGAGGTTCAGTATCTTCAGAGATATCCATATTTTCAGGTAGTTGGTCACTTAGTTTTATAGTTGCTGTACCTTAGTAACTGTAAACAAGATGGCTGGCAAATTCTGTGAGGCAGCGCAGTGATTTCTAATAGTGTAGTCTCCAGCTAAGAGAACACCCCTCGGGAAGTAAGCAAAGTGTTCTTATAGCTGAAGTGTTCTCTAAAATGGAGTTAGCTACCAGACACAATATAAACCAATAAACAAATAAATAAATATGTATTACTTGTCATGACGCACACGCATCAACATATGAATTTAACTTTATAAGTAAAAGCAAAACAATTGGCAAGTGTATATTAATAAACTATAATAATAAAGTAACAGACAAACCAACATTAATAAAACTGAAGCAAAACAACACGGTCAAAAAACTTAAATCGCTTTGTACTATGAAATTAGCTGGCTGGTGTGTTTCGTGCTATCACAATGGCAAAGGCAAAAATAATAGCTGTTACTTAGGGTTAACTTAATGTTAATAAACTAACTGTCAGACTAAATTAACACAGCACCCCTACACATGTTACAAAATACTAAATGTATATATGACTGCAAGTGTCTGTGTATGAGTTATTCGCTTCTACTCATGTCTATATTATCCACATACACAAACGTTCGCTGTCCTATGACCCTATAATAATTAACATATCATACAACAGTCAGGTGTATATATGTAAACAACTAAGTTTTTGTAGGATGGCCTGCTTTCTTGATGATTGTTTTATGTTAGTAGTGATTTGTTTGTTTATGTTATTTCTTGCCGGGGCTCCCGTGTAAAAGAAAAGAATATCTCAAGGGTTCTATCCTGGTTAAATACATACATATGAATATGGTTCTAAGAAACGGGTTTTGACATATAAATGTATTAATTTAAAAAATCCAAAGAAATAAAGAAAAATGCTTACATTTTCTTTCTTTTTTTATATTAATGCTGTCAAAATGAATTTGACAACAGGTTTTTGTATATCTTGTTTGTCAGAGTTGGTGAAATTTGTAACCAATCATATATTGTATTCATTGTGTTGGTGTATCAGAATATGAAAATGTGACCACTGTGTCAATAAAGGTAAAGTTTCCATACCGCAATTTCTCTAGCTTCATTTTTTTGTACAAACCAGTTAAAATATCCTCATCATAACTGCTGATTACAGAAGCATCTCTGCCAAATGCAATCTTTGTTTAGTATCTTAATCTTTTACTGAGCATTATATTGTTGTAGTCTATGAAAAAATATGTATAGCACATTTTTTTATAAATGTATAAATTACTGATATTTGTCTTTTCTCAATGTGACGGGCAGGGAAGGAACTTTATAGCTGCTCCCTTTGATTTGTCAAATACTGCAGCAGGGCTTACAGTCTGGGCTACAGCAGTTTTCTGTTTGCTTTAGTACTTGTACTGTAATTATATATACATCTAGAATACATCTCATCTAGAATTTGGTTTCCCAAAAGATCAAAATTAACATAAATCTCGTCAGTCATCTTTAATGATTTTGAAATACATTTTTTTAAATTCTATATTAGATGTGGATAGTCATGTTTATTAATTCTAGTGGTGTATAGATATTTACAAATGTTTCACCCCTTTTTGAAAAGACGTTCCAACCCATGGTGATATGCTGTAATATTCACACACCCATGTGACCGTTTCTGACCAATCAGGACTGAGTATTTAAAAGACCCATTACTATATATATATATATATATATATATATATATATATATATATATATATATGTGTGAATAAAACACAAATAAATGACCTAAATTGTGTTTTTCATTAACCCTTTATGCTCCTGTGTACTACATACCCATATTCAATATAGAGATAAAAACACTTTTTTTGTTTTGTTTTGTTTTGTAAAGTCCCTCCACACAGTCACCTTTTTTGTTTTGGAATCTGAAGTCCTGATCTGGTTACAAACACTGTTGCCTTTTTCAGTCTCTGTCTCTGTGTTTCTATAAACAGGAAGTATGGCTGTACTTGACTCTGCTCCGCTATTACACACACAGTTCTAATAGTTGCTGTTTTACAATGTATGTATCTGTAATGGTGAAAGACCGACCACACCACTCAGTAGCACAGACTTGCTGCTGTAGCCCAGAGTAACCACCATTACCCTCCTCTCTTCTCTTCTCTCTCTATGCCTGCTTTTAAAACCCCCCGAATTCCCGTGGACAGGTCATCTGACTTTTGATCATTGAGATCATGGGAAATGAAGTTTCTTTAACCCTTTGCAGTCCTATGTCAGACCAGGTACGACATTACAATTGTCCATTTCCGGTCCGATGTCCGACCCTGTCAGACATCATCAAAAAGACGTGAAGCACGGGTCTCTAGTCGTTTTTTCTCCGGAGAAAGCAGAGAAATCCATTCAATGGCCGAGTGAGACCGATAGGAGCCGAGAGTAGCCGGAAAAAAAGGAGGCGGATCTGAGCAATACACATAGCCCTGGCACTACAGAGATAACACAGTCATAAACAAACAAGATAGATAGCTTCCGCATCCAGCGCTCAAAGAATAGCATGGATATTTGCAGAGCTTTCTTTTTGAGATATTATAGTAATACAACAATGATTTGGATCACATTATTGAGGAGTTTGGTGATAAAACAAGCGATCAGGAGATGATTTATCAGTTTGCACGACTATGACGAGGTATGTGAAAAATACAGCGAACAAGGGGTGGGGCGGGGCTGGAGATGCAGTACTGAGTGTCCTGTTGATATGCAGTGCCTTTTAAACCTGTTTTACTGTGAAAAAAAATACTTTTAAACAGCAAGTGTGGAAATAAATTGGACCTGAAGCGCCTGAGACGTGCTGAATAAATGGACCGCAAAGGGTTAACACACAGAACTAATACAGAATACACAGCTCTACCACCATGATAAACGTCTTTCTTGTTTTGAGCACAGGGGCTTGATATCAGAATCAGTTTCTGATACCTTCCTCATGTGCTCATCACTGACCGTTTGTTACTATATATATATATAGTGACAGACTGGGGGGAGGAAGAGAAAAAAATGTAGAGGCCAAAAGATCCCCCAGAATGCCACAGGAGGGAGCCAGGATGAGAATCACCTGGCTCCAATCTGTAATGATTATCACCTGCCTGTGATTAGCAGGCAGGTATATAGGAGGTCAGAAGCAGTCTTCAGTCTGGGAGAAGAGAGACGCTGTCAGTGAAGCGTGACCTTGTGTTATTTAAAACAGTGTTGTGTGTGCGCGTTTAAAAAAGTATTTTGGACTTGTAAACGGCTTAGCCGTCCAGTGTTCAGTTAAGGACTAAAAAAAAAAAAAAAAAAGTTTAGTAAGTACTCCGAGAGGGAGTTAGGTGTTTGTTTTGTTTTTGTTTTATTTTCTGTTATTTCTATTTAAATAAATCCTGCATGAAAGTGCAGAAAACTTTGAATATCTGTGTTTGGGTCTGAATAATTAAATAATAATAAGGGCTATCGAACCTCTAATAAATAATTTATTGTATTTTTTAAATATAGTGTGCCCAATTATTTTACCCCAAATTTTCTCCCCATTTTGGAATATCCAATTCTTTTTTCTCCTCACCGCAGCAATTCCCCACACAGCCACGGAGATCCGAAGGTTCAGTGGGCATCCTGCAATCCCACGACCAAGTCAGCTTCCTCTTTTACATTCAGATGTGACTAAATCTAGAAACAACTACTTCAAAGTAACTCAAGGTATGTAAACATAAAATTATATTACCAACATCTGAAAATTGATGTGTAAATAAAACAATTATGTAACATAATGGCACTCACATAAAGTACTTTACCAATTTCTGAAAATACATGCCTTAGTACAGAACCATCGAAATGTAGTTTCACTGCTACTGAAGATCATTCTCGAAGATCATTCTGCGTTTCAGTGCTTTTGTTGGCAACAGTATATTGTCCCGTGATTAGTTCATGCAATTGAGATGGAAACAAATATTCACGGTTTAATGTGTGATTATTGAATTTCCCATGTGATTGCATGTGATATCCTCATGTCAAATTCATGATGATATTTTTTGTTCCTGTATCACACTGATCTGTATAACAAGCACCTTTGTTTTACCCCCGATAGGCTACCCTGCACCAGAACATATCATTCTGAAAGAATAAAGAAACATCACATCAAAGGCAAGCCATAAAAATGTTCTATAACTACTCTGTATCAACTCACAACCTTTTGTCCACATTTCACTTGAACACTATTCATAATCACCAACCGTTTCAGCTCGAGCAGCTTTTGAAGTGGATACTACAGTGCTTGATTTATCTGTGTTATGTACTATGTTTTTTAATACTGTATTACATTTTACTCATCCTGCAAGCTGCTTGAATTGAGCTTATCTAATGCATTTATCTAACTTTTAACCTTGATCAACACCTCTTTGGCATGCAATTAGACATCTTTATGTATTTTTTTAACACCTAAAGATAGCCTTGAATTTACAGTTGTGTAGTCCTGTTAATTAATCATCGGCCTGGGAGTTTGAATGATGATTAGAATATCATTGCAAAATCCTTGAAAATCAAAGAAAGAACAATATTTATAATTAATTGGCTACTACTAACGTCTATATTTAAAATTCTGTTTGAATGGGAATGATTAAAACAGAACCTTTATACATTTACAGGCCGGTTTTCAGAGATTTAGCTCTGCTCAATTTGTACACTGATATGCTCCTTACTATGTACTATTTTTGTTATCCTTGCCTGGATTTGCTCTGGAGCATTTATTCCTATGGTACAGTAATAAATGTCAAGCAGGAGCAAACAGCAATATTAATGAAAATATGTTGAAAGAAAACAAATTAGACAGAAATGAAAAAAAAGACGAGCATCTCTAATTCTTTGTGTAAGTCTGTGACAAGCAGGCTGTAGTGGATGATGTCAGGCCAGAAAGAATCACAGAGATAGTAGTGATGAATGACTCTAAGACGCAGCAACGCTCAGTGTTTTAATAAACAAACAAAAGGTTTTAAACAGAAAACAGGACACGGCACTTGAGGCCAAAATAAATAGACAAACAAAACGGACTAACACTTAAACAGTGGATGGACAGACAAACAAACACGGTGAGTAAAAGAAACTTAAATTTACTTTCTCCTCAGTTTTAATTTTTAGTTTTTGAACTTCTCTCCTCTCCACACCCGTTCTCCACTCACCGAACACACAACCCCGAGTGAGTAAAGCGTGCATCTATATATACTGTTGTGCCGGGATTCAATTACTAATTAATTATTCACTTGAATCCCAGCACGTGAACTAATTACGTGCAAACCCGTGCTCACATATTAAATATTTTAAATGCACGTGAAGTGCAATCCCCGTGCCTACATACAATTATACATTTTAAACACTCGTGCTCATTACCCAGCAAGCATTCTTCCTCTGCTGGTGGAGATGGGGACAGCTGCCTCTTGGGCTTTGGATTCTCACGGTCCCCCCTTCTGGGCACTGGATGCACAGGCTTCCCCCGCCTGGGCGCTGGCATAGGGGCATCCCGACCAGTCGCATCCCCCTTCCTCACATCACCCGCACCAGCTCGGTGGCAGCTCTAAGCAGTCCCTCCAGCGGTGATCCACCTTTCCGCACCAGCTGCACCAGGGGAACAGGTTCTCTGGCTCCTTTGGCCGCTGTTGCTGTTGGGGCGGTGGGAGCAGCAGTCTACCGCCCCCTGTTGGTTGTAGAGACTGAGGCAACCCCTGCTCCTCCCTCTCCTGATGGACAGGGCAGCGGGCCACATAGTGCTCACCTCCGCAGATGGGGCATAGTTGGGGTAGCTGTCCGAGGGGGTACCAGGGACAGTTCGTGCGGGAATGCCCCAGCTCAGCACAGCAGTAACACCTGGGCTGCTGTTCCTCCAGCTGGTGTTGTGGCTGCTGCCTTCTGCTGTTCTTTCCCATTTTTTTTCCCAAACAAACAGTACTCCTTCTGGCCTGAGTCTCGGAGGCACTGTTGTCCCGGTTCTGACACCACAAGTGACAAGCAGGCTGTAGTGGATGACGTCAGGCCAGAAAGAATCACAGAGACAGTAGTGATGAGTGAATCTGAGACGCAGCAGCACTCAGTGTTTTAATAAACAAACAAAAGGTTTTAAACAGAAAACAGGACACGGCACTTGAGGACAAAATAAATAGACAAACAAAACGGACTAACACTTAAACAAACAGTGGACGGACAGACAGACAAACACGGTGAGTAAAAGAAACTTAAATTGACTTTCTCCTTAGTTTTAGTTTTTAGTTTTTGAACTTCTCTCCTCTCCACACCCGTTCTCCACCCATCTATATATACTGTTGTGCTGGGATTCAATTACTAATTAATTATTCACTTGAATCCCAGCACGTGAACTAATTATGTGCAAACCCGTGCTCACATATTAAATACTTTAAATGCATGTGAAGTGAAGTGCAATCCCTGTGCCTAAATACAATTATACATTTTAAACACTCGTGCTCATTACCCACATTATATCCCGTGTACCAACTACAATACACCAACATTAACACACGCAACATACAACATAAAACACAAGAATACACAAAGGGGCGTTGCACATTGCCACAAAGTCCCTGTTTGTGGTTTAATGAATTATAACCAGTATGTCTGCCTTTCCCTATGTTATTACTGTCTTCATGTTTATAGTACTGTTTCTCAACAAATGTTTTTCCAATCAGTACAGATGATGTGTATTTTATTTTTATTATCAGTATCGGTGTCTACCCAAGATGAAATGCTTAGTCAAAATGTAAACGGTTTATATAGACAAATGTGTTGACAATAAGCACCTTCGTTGTTGTTGTTGTTATTATTATTATTATTATTATTATTATTATTATTATTATTATTATTATTATTTAACATAAAACCAGCATGTCACTACTTTTCTTGATTGAACTATAATTTCATGAAAGACTATGATATGAGGTTGTATAGTCATACAAAAAGTAAAGTATTGAAGCTTAAACTGTGCACTGTACAAAATAATCTGATTAACAAATACTTTCCCCAGTTTATTTAATATATCATTTATGTCACAGAATACTATATTTAGGATTAGGACAGAATACTAAACAGTAATTCTTAAAACTTTTGGATGCACATAATCAAAAAACAGCATTTGTAAATCTCTTCGGAAACACACATATTTGTTTTCTATTTGTGTGCCATTTAAGATGTTAACAACATAAAGAACATTAACCTCAAGAAAAATCTATAATAACTAACCATGATAAACTTTTTTTATTAAAGCCAACATAAAGGTTACCCAAGGCCTCTGTATAACTTTGTCACTTTGCCCATTATTTGATGTTTTCTTCCTTCTTTTTTCTTTTGCATGTAAGACACGTATCAATTTTTGACTTGAGAAACGATACACACGACAATCAAATAATCACACGAAAACATAATCAACCAGCCCCTATTGCTGTTACTAAAATGCAGCCACACCTAATAAATAAAACAAAAAATGTCAAGGTATGAATATTATTATTAATGCAGAAAGATTGTGATTCACTGATTAGTATTCAATTATATGACAAGTTGAAAACTGCAAAGTTCATGAGCAGCACTCATAGGCTGAATCGCCAGAGGCCTGCTTCACCCACCCTCATATCAGAGTGCAAACCTGCTCGATCGAAATCACACATGCGCACAGGTGGATGACAATTTTGAACCTGTAGTCAGACTGCAACCTCTGACCTGCTAAACAAAAAAAATATATTTATGCACAGCGGTTTAACGATAATATATAATACCATTAAACAATCAATTGAAGATTATTATTTTCTTTTACATTTATTTTTATTCATGTGTACCCCCTATGACCCTTATATCCATTCTCCACTGGCACATCCGACCCGTGAGGTCTCGTTACGGTATGGGTACAGGCTATTTGTCGAGCCGAGCAAGAACCAAACTGTGAAACTCCGGCCTCACAAGACATCTGAATCTGGCTCGAAGCCGGGCCAGGGGCGGGGTTAAGGATTTTTGTCATTATGGTGCATCAGTCAGAACACTCCAAAACAACAAGCAACATGGCAGGCAGCAAGCATGACGAGAGAAAAGTACTGCCTTGGGACGCTGAGGAAGTGCAGGCTCTAGTTTCTCTGTGGGCAGATAGAAGTGTTCAGGAAGATCTGGAGTCATGCGTCACAAATTAGAAAGTTTATACCAGAATCTCTGACGATTTGAAGCAAATGGACATAAACCACGGATACGGTACACTTATTAACTCACACACTCAAAAACACAAGATTCTACCAAATTTCTCATCCTTGACCTTTATTATACAGTAATCCGTCGCGTATCTGCCCGTCACATATCCGCCCTACCCGTTTACCCGCCATGATCAATCGCTTCAGCAACATTAGTTTATTATTGAACAGAGAAGATAAGTTCAGAGATTGTAGATCCACCAGTTTTTGTACACTGTGTTGTATGTGCTCCGTGCGCAACCATTGCTGGAAGTGTCACGTGAGCTGTTCAGTGTGTGTTGACTTGATATGTATAAATCCTGTTCTCCTGCGGGGGGCGTATCAACTTCAACCTCCGTCTCGCTCTCCTGCCTGTCACTCAGCAGCGAATGCACGCACCCACACTGCAGACGGCTACTCTGTCACAAGCATTAATACCCTGCATCTTTCTAAACAAGGGATTTAGGGGAGTTCCCTTATAAAAGCTGAATCTCAAAACAATAATTGTGTGAATATAATGTACCGTCGTCCCTTTTCTTTGCAGCGCCAGCAATAAAGTCGCTGTCTTTTATTTATTAACCACAAACAACTGTAGCTGGCTTCCAGTCTCACACTGTAGGCAGGTACTGTTTCTCACTCAAAAAACTGTCACACACTTTTTTAACGGCTCCTCCTCCACCATTCACACACGGAGCCGTGCAATCTAACTAACCCCATTCACTCCCGGCTGCGCATACACACTTGCATGCATACCAGTTTAACAATACACACAACGCGTACAACACATAACAACCACAGCAGCGGGTCTTCTGAGCCCCCAGTTGTCCGGGTTGCTACAGTAATAATTGTTACAGCTGGTATAATGGTATTTAAAACATGATTCATTTATTCAACAGATTACTGTATTAATATAAAGAAAAAAATGCAGAAAATAAAACAATTATAAATGTATTTACAAAAATATACAATTACGGCTCTCGTTGCGCTTGCACCTTGAAAAAAACAACTATCCTTAAATGGGATATCTTTGGCAAATCATATTTTCAAAAACATTCTATTTTCCCTTTCAACAGAATTAATTTAACTTTATTAAGTCGATATAATATAATAATTAAAGAAATTCCTAAATATATTTACAAAATATAGCGCTACAAGATACAGCTGTACCATTGGTCTATTAATGAAAGCCATTTGCGCATCTTTAGGCAAACTGAGTTAATTAATAACAATAATTAATAACAACTGTCTTTCGTTGTGTGTGACGTCTGTAGCACGGCTCAACTCTGCAGTGGAAAAATAACCCAGGCTCCTCTTAACCGCATCGTGAGGGCTCGGTACAACCTCAGTGCGGCTCGGTTGTACAGTGGAAAAGAGGAATTTGAAGTACCCCAGGCCTACTGTACACTAGGATGTGCTGGAGTCCAAGCACAAACGAGTACTCATAACGAGTATATATTTTTTCTGAGTACGAACAATACAAGTAATTTTAGTTTTACTTGTTAAAAAAAAAAAAATTATATATATATATATATACAGGATGATTAAAAAGTAAATTGACCACATCAGTTTTTCTACTGACAGGCGCCGTTTGGTCCGTGGTCCTGACAAGCATTGATTGGTCTTCTGATGTTTACCAGCACCGCTTGAGTCTTCTCGTGCTTACAAGCACCGTTTGGTCAATGCATAGGCTCCCCTGCTGTGAGTTAGGCGTGTATTCTTTGTTTTGTAGTTAATTCACAAGGGTAAAGTAAGGCCTTTTCTTACTTCTGGGATATTTTTCAACTTTAATACAGTGTTACATATAATGGCTTTGATAATGTTTTGAAACGAATATCCAAACATGAAAATTCCATGTTCGTCCTAGCACTAATATATATATATATATATATATATATATATATATATATATATATATATATATATATATATATATATGTAAGTAATATATAGGGCAGCTGGCTCTTTGAGCTAAATATATATATATATATATATATATATATATATATATATATATATATATATATCCTCCAGTGTCCAATCTGCAAACCAGGCCCTTCCTGTATGAAACCATTACATATCTCAATATTTCTCTTTATTAATATTCATATTCCTTTTATGATCAAATTAAATGTTGTCACTTCTTTACTTACGAAAGGAATACTGTTTAATCTTCCTTATTTTAAGCATAAGCATTAGCCTGTGTAAAATGCGCAGGGGAGTTTTCAGATTGTCAGGAGACGCTTTCTAATTATCGTTGATTGGTACTGAAAAACTGCATAGACGAGGCAGGAAATGTCATCATACAATTACCATGTTTTTAACCGGTTCCTTTCTGTTTTAAGTGATAGCTGTCGGCTTAAAACATGTTAAAAATGACATTTGGAAATAAAGCTATTTGGAGAAACTTAAAGGGATTGACCCCACCCCTAGCCCCTCCAGTAAATCGAGCCCTGACATTTGCCTCTTTTGCTGAAGGAAAAACATATGTTTTTTATCAATGTGTTGTTTATGATTTCCATTACACAAGAGTAGATGTTAAAACTTCATGCTGATCTGAACTCGGCTCTTGCCAAGATAAGCACCAACTAAGACGTAGCTTTACAGTAAACTAATGTGATCCATATGTGTCTCCATCAATTTGCGTTTCCTTCCATATGATGATGTAGATATCCTTCTGTCTGGTGTTAATGGCTGAAGTGTAATGCTGGCTCCAGGGATCAGCTTATTGCCTCCCTAGCGCATCAGCACACACAACGGCTGCGATGCTGGCTCCGGGGATCAACCACAGTGCGGTCTCCCCAGCGCATCAGCATGACAACTGTCTGGATTGAGCTAAGTAGGGTATATCTCAGGGGTCTTCAAGTGGGCACCTTCCATCCTTGGTGTTTCATCGACTAGCCCACGACACCTCAAGAGGGCTCGACAGTGATTCTGGTGTCCCAGCATCACCCCCCTCTGTCACCCACTCAACTCAGCCCAGCTTACTTACCTGTACATCAGCGTTTCTTTCTTTCTATTGTGCTTGAGATCCCCAGCCAGAATCTTTCTGTCTCAACCACAGCCAGTTACTGCTCCTCTCTGCTGCTTCAGATAAGTTCTTCACTGTGCGACGTAACTCTTGGCCACTGAATCCGACGTCTCTGAGAAACCGGGTCGTAGAGTGTGCCACAAATCCTCGACAACCCACCTCCACTGGGTAAACCCGGACTCTCCATCCTCGCTGTTCCGCTTCAGCGGCTAGTTGAGCATACCGCAGTTTCTTCCTCTCATATGCCTCATCTACAGCATCCTCCCATGGCACTGTTAACTCTACCAGGTGAACAAGGCGTGCTGATCCAGACCACAATATCTGTTCGAAGGTTAGTGGTGGCAAACTCAGGTGGAAAAATAAGCCGTTGACCAACATCTGCCAGCATTTTCCAGTCTCTAGCAGCTTCCAGTTGTCCTGGGCGAGGATTGGTTTCAACACCTTTTCTTGGTGGTTGCTCGCCTGGGCGGAGGAATATTGTCTTGTGTGTAATGTTTTTGATGGAACAGGTGGCAACTTATTGGTCATGTTGCGCTTGTCTTCCAATGCTAAGGCCAAACATCGCAGCACCTGGTCATGGCGCCAAGTAAACCGTCCTTGGCTAAGAGCCACCTTACATCCTGTCAAAATGTGCCTAAATGTTGCAGGTGATGAACACAAAGGACATGAGGGATCCTCTCCTACCCAGAGGTTTAGGTTCTGTGGTGATGGGA
This sequence comes from Acipenser ruthenus, assembly GCF_902713425.1. Lineage (NCBI taxonomy): Eukaryota > Metazoa > Chordata > Actinopteri > Acipenseriformes > Acipenseridae > Acipenser > Acipenser ruthenus. The sequence goes on along the minus strand of NC_081190.1, from coordinate 42,325,533 downwards.
GAACATCATATGTTGACCTGATGAGGAAACTGATCCTGCTCTGTTCCATTGACCATAGGTCTTGCCAGCCAATCTTGCGTTGTTCCACACTCTCGCATCTCATCCATGCTCCCTGCTTGGCCTGGGAAATGGCCTTTATAAACCTCATCTTCTCCTCCTGCTTTTGCACCTCATTGACTACCAGCTTCCTCCTTTGAGCTGGGGCTGCCTTGTGCCATGTAGGAGGAGCTGAACTGAGACCAAGACCCCCTCTTCCATGATGAACTTGCCCTATGATATCACCAATTCGAAGGGCAGCCTTTGCATCCTCCACAGCTTTCTTTGCCACCCACTTTCTTCCAGTTTTCAACACAGGTGCTGCCTCCATTACGCATTTGTCGCATGACTCTCCTAATGTCATTTCCAGTCTGACCTTGGCGCACTTAAACTCCTCGGTTAGAGCGGAGACTGGTAGCTGCAGTATTCCTTTACAATAAAGTCCCACTCTGCTGAGGCAGCGTGGAACTCCCAACCATTTCCTGATGTATGAACTGATTAAAGCTTCCAGCTTCTCCACTGTTGCCAAAGAAACCTCGTACACAGTGGACACAGCAACCTCGGCAGTAGACCAAACTGAAAGCACCAGAGTTTTAGTTTGCCTGGTAAAGCGTTGCTGTCTATGCAGCAGTGTGGAGTAGTGGTTAGGGCTCTGGACTCTTGACCGAAGGGTTGTGGGTTCAATCCCCAGTGGGGGACACTGCTGTTGTACCCTTGAGCAAGGTACTTTACCTAGATTGCTCCAGTAAAAACCCAACTGTATAAATGGGTAATTGTATGTAAAATAATATGAATCTGTATAATGTGAAATAATGTATAATGTGATATCTTGTAACAATTGTAAGTCGCCCTGGATAAGGGCGTCTGCTAATAAATAAATAATAATAATAATAATAATAACCCTTCCACTGCTTGTTGTCTAACTTCTCCCACCCAAACTGTGTCCTTTAGATCCCCGTCGTACCATCTCCCAACACTCTTCACTGGCTTCTCAGACACTGTTGGTATTGCCTCACCATTAATGAAGAACGTTTTATCTACTACTTTACCTTTAATTATAGAGATGTTCCTTGATTTAGTGGGCTTGAATTGCATTTGTGCCCATTCAATGTTATTGGTTAATTTGCCCAATAACTGATTCGTGCAGGCTACTGTTGTAGTCATGGTTGTCATGTCATCCATGTATGCTCGAATTGGTGGTAGTCGCATTCCAGAAGCCAAGCGCTCTCCTTCTACTACCCATTTTGATGCCCTAATGATTACTTCCATTGCCATGGTAAAAGCCAGTGAAGAAATGGTGCATCCTGCCATTATTCCAACTTCTAGGCATTGCCATGTAGTGCTGAATTCTGAAGTTGAAAAACAAAATTGCAAATCTGCAAAGTAGGCCTTCACTAAATATGTTATTGTCATTGGTACACTGAAAAAATCAAATGCTGCCCAAAGTAGTTCATGTGGCACTGAACCATATGCATTAGCCAAATCCAGGAATGTCGCATGGAGCTCCTTCCTCTCCTTTTTAGCTGATTGAATTTGTTGCCAGATCACATTGATGTGTTCTAAGCATCCTGGGAAACCTGGAATGCCCGCTTATTGTATTGAAGTGTCAATGAAGCAGTTCTTTAATAGGTAAGTTGATAATCTCTGAGCAATAATGCTGAAGAAAATCTTGCCTTCTATGTTTAATAGAGAAATAGGGCGAAACTGATTGATGCTTGTAGAATCTTTTTCTTTAGGTATAAAGACTCCACCTGCTCGGCGCCACAGCCTGTTTTTCCCATGCCACTTCCATCAATTTCCACAGAATTCATAGAACTCCTGAAGCACTCCTGTACACTCTGTACGGAACTCCATTAGGCCCTGGAGATGATGACGCCCTTGCTTTTTTCACAGCTTGCTCTACTTCTTTCCACTTTGGTGCACAGTCCTCCATTTGGTATTCTGGTGGATTGATAGGTGGGATGTCTGAAGGAATTGACATAGGCTCCTGCCTTTTTGAATCTGTATGTGTTTCCTCCAAATATCTCTCCAGCTCAAACTTAGATGCTTTTAGTGTGCCATTCTTCTCACTGGTGAATAACTTCTTTACAAATTTGAATGGGTCTTTATAAAAGTTAGTTCTCGCACGCTCCTTCTTTTTGTAGCATTTCCGTAGGCACTCAGCTCTGCGCAATGTTGCAAGCTTATCTTTTATGACCCTTTGTAAAAGATTGAGTCCCTCCTTCTGCTCTTCTCCATTGCTTCCTCAGCTGTCTCCTTTCTCTAACTAAGCGTTCAATCTCCTGCTGCCGTCTAGACTTTCCAGGAATAGTTTGTACTTTTTCCTTCCTTTTCTTAACACCAAACCTCTCACTTCCATATGCGTAGAGGATGTCCCCAAATTTATCCAGCTTCTTTTCAACTGTTCCACTTAACCTTTCCAATGCAAAGCAGAGATCTGTGTTTACTGTGTCCCATGCAGTTTTCTCACAAGCTCTTGGCCATTTAACTCCAGGCTTGTGCCCGTTGAGGTTCTTTTCTCTCTTACTTTACTTCTATTAAACTAATAGCTGTGATAAAGTAAAATAATTATAAAATACCTTATATAGCTACCACAAGTATGCAACAGATTTTCTTAAATTTTGCAGGATAAAATATTCTTCTTCTACTATACATTTAACACAGAAATAAAAATAAGTGGTCACCAAATTAAAAAGAGATTTATCCTGCCTCTTATTTAGATATTTTTTAAAGAAGGTCAAATTAAACAAGGACGTGATTCTTTTTGTGTAATTGTTTTAAACTATTTGTATCATGTACAGTCAACTATGAATGTAAATATATATTTTTAAAGAAATTAAAAGTGCATCTAGATACCTGAAACTATTGTATTTCATTACAATAAAATGTATACTTAAAGAAATGAAAAATGTTCTGAAACTTATTTTTACAACATAAATTATTTAGTATTATTCACTAACATACATTTCTTAGAGAGTACCTGTGGTGAACTGAACATGAATATAGACTTATTTCAATAGAAAATATGTTTCCAAATACTTTTGTCATATTTTACAGCCACTCCTATTGTTGTGATGGACTATTTTGATGCACAAAGCGCTGTAAACATGGCACTGTGATATGACATGACAACGGTGATTTCCGCAATTGTCTCACTGCAAAAAATAGAAATCTGAACAAATGTATTTATCTTTTATTCTGACTTTAAATCTTATCATTGTTATTTTAAGATTTATTTACTTATCAAGCACCGAGTGTGTAAGACTATTTCACTTGTTTTAAGGATGTCTGTCTTATGTTATCTCACTTAGATATAACATCTTACTACAGGGCAATTTATAAGTGAAACAAGCTATATTCTTGAGAGAAAAGCTGCAATCAACTTTGATGACAGGGAGTTCAAGATATTAAGTCTTGTTTTAAGAATAAGATTTGTAGTGGTTTCTTAATAAAAGCAACCTTATAAGTAATAATCTTAATATAAGCAAACTTAACTAAGATTTAAATAAAAACAAATCATAATCCAGATATGAATCAAACTGCTTTTATTCAGAAATATATGAATGGTTGCATAAGCATGCATTCATGTATGCATCACCATTAACATTAATTGACAAAAACCACAGACCAGTATTGTCTGAGGTCAATACATAGTGTGATAAGCACATAATTCATTACTGTGTAATGATCACATTAGGTCTTTGTGTGTGACAAGCACATAAGTTCAACTGTATAGCAACAAAACACATTTTTGACCACATGAAATATCATATGAGGTGCCCTTCAAAAATACATTTGCTTTCCCTCTGCAAACTTAGAAGACTTAAAAAAAAAACTTCTTACAGTAGGCATCTCTAGTGCTTTACCCATTGTTTAGGAGTCATTAGTGGATCTGTGAAGTGCAATGACATCTCCAAGATAATATTTCACTGGAATGTACATACTGCTTTTGAAACTGAATGAGTAGTAGGATGTAAAATCTACTAGTTTTTCAGCATCTACCAACTCAGTTGCCTGGGCAAGGTTTGGGACGTCAACTTCATATGCTAGAAAATCTCTATTCAGGTGCAAGGTGTCATAGGGTTGATATTCGAAGCAATAGAATGATGAGTTGTGTCTTGTATAAGTCCGAATTCAGGAACATTATCATTTACTTTGGTAACAATCAAAGACTTCTTGCATGTATGGGGGCAGCAGTGTGGAGTAGTGGTTAGGGCTCTGGACTCTTGACCGGAGGGTTGTGGGTTCAATCCCCAGTGGGGGACACTGCTGTTGTACCCTTGAGCAAGGTACTTTACCTAGATTGCTCCAGTAATAACCCAACTGTATAAATGGGTAATTGTATGTAAAAATAATGTGATATCTGTAAAATGTGAAATAATGTATGATGTGATATGTTGTAACAATTGTAAGTCGCCCTGGATAAGGGCGTCTGCTAAGAAATAAATAATAATGTATACTTATTTCCATTTAGAACAAGCCACTTGACCGAAACAACATGTTGCATTTTGTCAACACCAACAAAGTCTCTCATTTTTCCCTGAACATGCTATATATTGTTCACCTCCGAGACTGAGCCCAATTCCCTCTCACTTGAAAAAATGGGGTGCTGTGGGCCATTCACATTTTGAGAACATTCAAACATGTGATTATGCTTCACTAATGATTTGCAGACATTTTTGAAGTTCAACTTTGAAGACCATTGCTTAAAAAAACAGTGTTTTGATTCAAATCGCATGCACATATGCCTTACCATTGGGCCCAGTGACATAATTTGTGTGGGAAGATGAAGCAAATAATGTGCTTAGGTATTATATTGTTATCTGGAAAAAGCTGCTTAAAATATTTCAAATGCTGCTCAATTAGTAACCTGAGTCTTGATATGGTTTGAAAAGAAATTACTGGAGCAAAAAGTATCTGGGTAATCTCTATCACCTCAAGAATGAGTTGCATATACAGACGTGCTCAAATTTGTTGGTACCCCTCCACAAAAAACGAAGAATGCACAATTTTCTCTGAAATAACTTGAAACTGACAAAAGTAATTGGCATCCGCCATTGTTTATTCCATATTTAATAGAAATCAGACTTTGCTTTTGATTTTTTATTCAACATAATATTGTAAATAAGAAAACAAATGAAAATGGCATGGACAAAAATGATGGGACCGCTAACCTAATATTTTGTTGCACAACCTTTAGAGGCAATCACTGCAATCAAATGTTTTCTGTAGCTCTCAATGAGACTTCTGCACCTGTTAACAGGTAGTTTGGCCCACTCTTCCTGAGCAAACTGCTCCAGCTGTCTCAGGTTTAATGGGTGCCTTCTCCAGACTGCAAGTTTCAGCTCTTTCCATAGATGTTCGATAGGATTCAGATCAGGACTCATAGAAGGCCACTTCAGAATAGTCCAATGTTTTGTTCTTATCCATTCTTGGGTGCTTTTAGCTGTGTGTTTTGGGTCATTATCCTGTTGGAGGACCCATGACCTGTGACTGAGACAGAGCTTTCTGACACTGGGCAGTATGTTTCGCTCCAGAATGCCTTCATAGTCTTGAGATTTCATTGTGCCCTGCACAGATTCAAGACACCCTGTGCCAGGCGCAGCAAAGCAGCCCCAAAACATAACCGAGCCTCCTCCATGTTTCACTGTAGGTATGGTGTTCTTTTCTTTGAAAGCTTCATTTTTTCATCTGTGAACATCGAGCTGATGTGACTTGCCAAAAAGCTCCAGTTTTGACTCATCTGTCCAAAGGACATTCTCCCAGAAGGATTGTGGCTTGTCAATATGCATTTTAGCAAATTCCAGTCTGGCTTTTTTATGTTTTTCTTTCAAAAGTGGAGTCCTCCTGGGTCTTCTTCCATGGAGCCCATTTTCACTCAAAAAGCGACGGATGGTGCGATCAGCAACTGACGTACCTTCACCTTGGAGTTCAGCTTGTATCTCTTTGGCAGTTATCCTTGGTTCTTTTTCTACCATTTGCACTATCCTTCTGTTCAATCTGGGGCCGATTTTCCTCTTGCGGCCGCGCCCAGGGAGGTTGGCTACAGTTCCATGGACCTTAAACTTCTTAATAATATTTGCAACTGTTGTCACAGGAACATCAAGCTGCTTGGAGATGGTCTTGTAGCCTTTACCTTTACCATGCTTGTCTATTATTTTCTTTCTGATCTCCTCAGACAACTCTCTCCTTTGCTTTCTCTGGTCCATGTTCAGTGTGGTGCACACAATGGTACCAAACAGCACAGTGACTACTTTTCTCCATTTAAATAGGCTGAATGACTGATTACAAGATTGGAGACATGTGTGATACTAATTAAAAAAACTAATTAGTTTGAAATATCACTATAATCCAATTATTTATTATCTTTTCTAAGGGGTACCAACAAATGTGTCCAGGCCATTTTAGAATATCTTTGTAGAATAAGCAATAATTCATCTCTTTTCACAGCTTCTTTGCTTTATTCTATGACATACCAAAGGCATGCAAGTATACATGATAAAATAGCTTTTAATTTCATCGCTTTTCAGGAGGAATGAAGCATTATTTCACTGAGCTGTAAGGGTACCAACAAATTTGAGCACGTCTGTATATACATTTCCTTCAACATTATTCATCAAAAAAGGTAGTATTTTCAAGAATACCAGCATTTGACCAGAAGACTGTTTAAGTTTATTGTCATTTGATGCCAAGGTGTTAACAGTGATAGTGCATGGTCTGTCTCGAATATCAAGTGGTGAGTATGGAAAACTCAGCATGGCATCATTGAACATGTCCAAGTCCATCTGCACTGAGAGAATTAGATGTTTCAACACACATTTTATTTCCATTGGGGCAATGCCTTCTAGAACAATATGCATAATATCTTGTGGTGTTTGTTGTATAAGATCGAAGGCTGGAAAATCCACAAGTTTGCTTTTCCTATTAATCCCATAAGTAGTTTTGAGGCTATTTTTCAGAAAATCTGTATGGGCCTTCTCTATTTCAAGGCATTGTCTGATGTGCATGTCAAGTGTCCTTCTGACGAAACTGTTTTCAGTAAAGTCCCTCTGCATGTCTTCAAATGTATACTCGCAGTGCCTGCATTTGCTGTACGCAAACCCAACTCCCTCCTTAAATCCAGCAAGCTCCTGTTGGGCTAAAGTGTCACCACAAATGGAGATCAATGCACCAAACATGTCCATTTCACCATTGACAGTGTGGATCTTTACACCATGATACAACAAATCTAAGTCTTTCTGTATTCTCTCCCATATCACGTCAACACCACACTGAGTAAGGTAATTTGCTTTAGCCATGGCAAGAAGTCTAATTGCAGCTAGCTTAGACCTATATTTAGGATCTATATTTCCCAATGTATAGTAAACCATTAACAATTTGAAGACAATGTGATCCAAGGGGATTACATATTTCAATTTCATCTGTATACAAAATCAACTGCAAAGCAGTGGGTCTGACAGAGAACAGTGGGTGTGACTTGAAAAGCTCTCCGTCAACTATGTCGTACAAAAATCCATCCTTGCACTTCTGTGACCCGATGGCTATCATGGAGAGAATCCTTGAGTCAGTAAACAACTGTTCCAGACTCTGGAGTAAGGGTACGTAGTAAAAACATTTCTTTTTGATTGCAAGAACCCTTGAAATTCCACTTTTTACCCTGCATGCTGTGTGAGAAATTACTATTTCTTCAGGCTCGACCTGGCTGAATAGTTCCTGAATGGTGTGGTTCTGCATGTATGTAGTGGCAACTCTGAGAAAAGGATCTGTAAAATTGTCAAATGTTGCCATTGCCTCCGCTTGTAACTGCTCCATGCTCCCAGAATGCTTCTCGAACACCTTTTTCATTTGGTTCTTCAGGACGTCCACCAGTGAAGCTTGATATTGTTGCACCCCAGACACAATGTCATTGACACTCCTCTGAAAACAAAAAACAAAAACAAAACAGAAATCATTGAGAATTACGATGAATATATCACATTAGTTCAGTCACAACCCCCCCCCCCCCCCCCACCACACACACACACACACTTGACCACTTAAAACAGTGTTAAGTCTTCTAAAACTAAAAGTCCTCACTATTACTATAATATGGCCAAGCCTACATAATGCACAGAGGAATGACTGACTCAACATTAACCCCAGTTAATACAAACTCATGCTTATAAAAAAAATAAAAATACCTGTGAAAGACGGCATTTCTCCCGAATATTCAAGGCAAAGGCAGTTGCACGTCTGGTCAGATTCGCTTCACCTGATGCATGACACCCCTCCTGTATTGGCAGTTTTCAATTTTTTTAATATTTAAATACGCATATAGGAAATTTGAGTTGAATTTATCAAAGCACATCTTGATACTGTTAACCTAGCATCAGTTTTGTCATATTTCAAATTTTAAATAGTTTTAAATATTGGCAGTTTTAGACCAACACTGTAGCTAGTTAGCTTGCTACTGCTGAGATCACAAAGATGCACCTTTAATAGTAAAATAGCCAAACTTTTCTAGCTTAGTTATGTTCATCTTTTCTAAGCTGACAAACCATTGAAAGCAAAACTAAACAAAAGTGGTCGCGGAAAAGAGAAAAAATACCCTAACAGACTTACTGCAAAGCTTTACATTAATCAAGCCATATCCATTTATGTGATATTATTAGCTACAGTAGTTAGATAGCTAGCTACCTACCTACCATGTCTGTGTCTTGTGTCACCGAATCCGAATCCTGCTGCTCTGGGTCCTGCTGCTTGTCCCCAGCCGGTTTAACTGCGTCGCCGGTGGAATTTGATCCTCGTGTCTCTTCAAAGACAACAAATCCATGGGCGGGCTGATGAACAAGGTTTGTAGTCTGCGGGTCGTGTGTAGTGCAACCAGAAAAAATGGGTGTGTCAAAGTTCTCATGTCCGATTTGAGAAGGATCTCTGTCGGGTTGCTCAGTTAACTCTCGGTTAGTCTCTGTAGTCCCGCTTCTTGGTGGGCATCCAGTTGACAGATATAAGGCACGCGTACGTTTTATATGATAGTAAAAGGAGTTGAAAACCCTGTACTCTTCTGCGCAGCCATCGATACCACAAATGACACGAAAATCAGGACTGCGACCATGTGCTCTATTGCTGTGGTGGCTAAAAAGAGACTTTAAAGTCAGGGCCATAAATACAAAGTAAAACACCGCCAACTCATTGCAGCTGTCAAACGATTATCTAGCGCGTTGAGCCAAAAAATCTATCAGCTAGTTTGAAAGGAAAACTTCTTGAAGTGTCCCTAGGCACGGTATGTACTCTGCTGCGCACTGAAGTAAAATGACTTATTCTTGATCTCGCGCTGATCTATTTGGCTTATACCATCCGACACGAAGTGTGTGTGGGGGGGAGGGTAGTTAAGTAGCTAGAAATCAGTATAATGTATATATATATTATTTTTCAATTAAATTATCGTACTAAACTGTAAATAAAGATGGGAATCTACTTTTGAGTAGTTATTAAATCTCATGAAATACATCTCAGAGCAAACAAATGTTCAAATGTGATGTATTGATGAACCTCCTCACTACAGTAGTTTGAATTTTAGCTACCCACATTCTCACATGCGCAGTTGAAACTGCAGAGTCAGTCACTGAAAAAGTCGTTGGAACCGAGTGGACATAAGACGAAGTCAGAAGTGTTTGAGTGAAAGAGAAATAGTTACTGAACTTCAGTTTGCGTAAGCAATTAGGTATTTTATAGCTACTCATTTTTTAATTATTTTTAAATTTAGCTATTAGTTAAACTCAGCTAGCTAGCTACCACTATCAACCAGTCAAGGAGGTAACCTAACACTTTCTCCTCATCTAACTTTAGTCTTTCTGCCTAGAAAAGTCGGAGATGGGCACTTTCAAGAAGTTGGATGACACAACATTTACCATTTTAAAAGGTAAGATTTATTAGCTAGCGCTAACTGTAGTGCCCTGTGCAGTTAGCTAAATGAACACAGGCTTTGCTAACTCAGCTAACGTTGCTGTGTAACGTAGGCCTTTCATGTCTGGCGCACTGCACTTCCCATTCTGTCTCATTTTGTCTTTAACAATAAATATTAATCACAATACACATATTTTGACGTGGTATTTATTTGATCTCCCTTAAAGAACGACCATATAGAAAATATCACCAACTCAAGGATTTTGAAACAGGAAAAAATAATAAAAAAATACACTCAGATTTGAAAAAAACACATTTCAGTAAACTATAGTAATTGAAGAAATCACACCATGTGTAATTAACTTTTTATTTTGCTTGTTTATTTAATATATATTGATCTCAAAATACCGCGTCAGACAAAAATGGCTGCGGTGGCAGCTCGAAATGGCGTCAGCTACTGCTCCGTGGCCACGGTATAATATTTTTTAATCTTAATTCTGCAAGTCGTGCCTCAAATTTGAATTAGTTTTGCGTGTTCACTAAAAAGCAAATTGTCTAAACTTTTCCATCTGGTCCGCTCTTCTTTGTGGGTCATTTAGAAATGTGAAAAAATGAAAATTTGCTTCGTCACTTGGATATTTTTAAATCTAAACCAATCAGGGCCATCGTAAGTATTGACATGATTTGTTGTTTAAGGTGACAGTAAAATCATCATTAAATATTTAGCCAATTGGTTTGGCGGATTTTAAGATATGAGGGCGTTAATGTAGTAAACGTTTTGAAAATTTACATTACGCCGTTGAACCCTATGAAGGAGGACGGGCGGTGATGTCAGAAAATGGGCGGGGCTAACGGTGACACGCTTTTCTGTCATTATGGCTTCTAACATCGAAAATGTATTTTAAAAAAATAAACTCGCTGCATTGTCTTTTCTTTTCTGAACAGTACAATGCATTCTCGTTTATATAAACTGTTAATAGTTTGGTTTTGATATTTACTAAAGAGATCACGAGTCTTTAAAAAAATTCCAAATTTACATATTTCGTATGTCTGACTCGTCATTTGGTAATTATACCCGTGGTGATGCCTTCAAGTTAATCTAGCTATGTGCTTCTTATATATGACCTGTAGAGGTAGCATTAGGACTGCTAATCGTGTGTAGTTGTGCTAGCTAGTTGTGAGCAGGGCTACAGCTCTGAATTGGCGCCATCTAGTGTCATGTGTTCATTATGTCATTTTGTTATTACTTTATGTGTAGTTCAACTCTACTGTTTTGTACTAACAGCTGCAAACATTAGTGAAGGCTTGTTGCACACCCTCTCGCGTGATGATATAAGGGATCTTTTTCTGGGCCCTGAGCACTTTCTGAGGAGAAGTAGTATCTGGCAAATGATTCATCCTGAGGTAAGGCAGCAGTTTATCTAGGTACAACTCAAAGTAGATCCAGATCTTTGTATTTATATAGTAGCTCTTTTTTTCTTGTAAAGACTGGTCATCCTAGATTGGCTAATGTCTTAATGCCAGCCCAATGGTTGGCACAACAAAAATTGTATCTGGAGTTGGCAATTTCACAAATATGGCTTGGAATAGGACATGTGAAATATGACAAAACTAATGCTAGTTTAACAGTATCAAGATGTGCTTTGATAAATTCAACTCTAATTTCCTATATGCGTATTGTTGTGGACTTGATTCTTTAAATGTGCTTATAATACCCTGTAATTACTGGTGCATTGCCCCTTAGTAGGACATTTCATTTGAAATTTGTTAGATGCTTATGGACCTTAAAGGTAGTTTAATGTCAAAATGGATCCAAGTCCAAAACAAAAAGGTGTAAGAGCGAACCTGACGAAGCATATGCGAAAAGCATCGTTCGTTCCATTTTTTACTATGAAATTAAAAATCAAGATTTGTATCTAAGGTCGGTCGTGGTCATTCAAGTGGTGTGCGATATTCTTTTCAATTTTTTGGATAATGGATCCAAGTCCCTTGTCATCTGCTGTGTAGTCAAGTATAATCCTCAACCTCAAATTAATGGGAAAGATGTGCACTATACAATTGATGCACTATCCAATCCAAACATGATTTTATTTTTGTGCTCATCATTTCTATTCCTTTGGGGTTGACGTAGGTAGCTGGATCTACACAACTGAAGGCATGGGAATTGGACTTATTAGCATTGGATAAACTTTGAGGTCGGAAAGCATCTGACATGGATTCATGAGTGAAATGTCTCTTATACATGACTTTGACTTTACATACTCACAGGAGCAGGCCTCAAACTCCGGACACCCACAAAGTCTTAGTGATGGAAGATCTGCATCCCCTTCGAATGAGCCACCCCAAATGAACCTCCAAGGAGCCACCCCCCTGAAAGGAGCAACTCCCAAGAAACGAGCAACTCCCAAGAAAGTTTTACAGCTACCCAGCCCTGAGTATGTAATCTACACAGACACCGAGTTGGAGCAAGTTCGCAAGCATTACTTCGAAATGAAGCACATTGGGAGAAAGTGGGGCTGCATTCTGTCAAAGGAACTTCGCTGCAGACTGGTGAGAAATACCATGACCAACATGGTCTCCATCCTGAGGGCAACTGTTGAGGCTGAAGATGTCAGGTATCCTTCAAAAGAAGAAATCACTGCGATGGCTAAGAGACTTGTAGAATATTATCCCATGCTGCAAGACAAGCCTGGTGGCTCTAAACATTCATGGGTGAGTAGATAAATGACTGCTAGGAAAATGAAATTCCTGATGTTTTGTTAGTTGAGATACTTAAACTGTATTTCTTGATGTAAGGAGAGTATTGCTCTGTACCATTTCTCCACTCTTTTCTGGAAGTATATGCACTTATGCACACATGGATTAGAAAGCGTAGGATTAGTCTAAGCATGATTCTCGCAGCAATCTAGTCAAATCTAAATCCAATTGGAGGATGGATTTTTAGGGACGCATTATGTAATTATGACATAATATGCCATAGGTAACACTCTTCAGACAACTTTACAAGAGACTTCAGAATATAAGGTCTCCACAAAGGACACAGGGCCCAACACCTGAGAGGGGCCGTGGACTTAAAAGGCGGCACATAGATTTTGGAACCTCAAGTGAACAGGGTGATGGGACATCAACAGAAGAATATGACGCTGACTCAAGTGCATCAACTGTGATACTGGATGCCTCTCCTGCTAGAAGCAGCACACCAGAAAGGGCAACCGCCGAACTGCAGAATCTTTCTGACAAAATCGGTAAGTGCACCACTTATTGTCTTGAAGGAGAACTTCGAGAAAAATGTAAACTGTATTATTATTATTTGTTTATTTAGCAGACACCTTTATCCAAGGCGACTTACAGAGACTAGGGTGTGTGAACTATGCATCAGCTGCAGAGTCACTTACAACTACGTCTCACCTGAAAGACAGAGCACAAGGAGGTTAAGTGACTTGCTCAGGGTCACACAATGAGTCAGTGGCTGAGGTGGGATTTGAACCGGGGACCTTCTGGTTACAAGCCCTTTTCTTTAACCACTGGACCACACAGCCTCCTGTAGCCTTGGCATATTTAGGTGCCGTTGCCAAGGCAGTTACTGTAAGGTCTAATGTCTGAAAAACGTACTTCAGTGGATTTTCCGTTCCGCTAAACACCCACAACACTTGTAAGACAAAACAAAAATGGTCTAACGTTTCTATTACATTTCACAGCGTGATGTACTTTAAACAAACAACCAGTTTTTTTCAAATCTTAATAGTCCTTTTAATAATTATTTGTTGAGGAAACTAAAGACAGTGACGTATTCAACGAAGGGGCTTTGTTGCAAAAATATAAATCGCTTGGTGCGAGTCACCAAGCGTTTTGAGACGGACGCATCGGCATAAACATTTCAAAGTAACGAGGCATATAACACAAGTGGGGAGCCTGATAAGTAAGAAATGCACTTTATATTTTCGTAATATTAGGCCTTTAACTGACACAATGTTAGCTGAACTGACACAACTTAATGTATTAATTACATAATTGGCCTTCCTTTCATCTGGTCATTTTACTTTCTTATATTTAGTGATGCAGATTCAAAGTCTGATTTTTTATTTTTTTTTCCCCAATAATAATAATAAATGACCAGATGAACATATATCATAAATTAAAATGTTTTATTTTAATAATAAAGTATTACTTATGTTTCGGCTTCTGTTTCATTTATTAATGCGAAGGGGTGCTTTCTTTTTAGTATTCAAGCAGAACGGTCGTGCTGTTATAAGTCATTGACTGTTTGCATAAAGAGCATGTCACCGTGCCAGGGTTTCCATCTGCAGGAAGAAAACACATTTGATCCTAGTGTAAAAAATAGAAGAAAGTGGGGACATGAAATAAAACAAAAAAAGAAAAAGACACAGGGAGTCTAGCCCGTGTTGATTTAGGGGAAACATTTGCCTTAAATAAATAAACAAATGTTAATCCTACTGTCTCTGTGTTCACAATCTTTATATTTTTGTTCTAGATCTTTTAGCTCTGGGAATATCTAGACACTTAATCTTCTCCATATTTACTGTTGCTTAAAAAAAAAACCTGTCTGTATGTGTATTAGGGGGAGGGGCTCATGGCACTGCTTGCTTCTGAGTGCTCACTGTTAAAGAATCACCCGCGGCTGTGTGAACAATGCTTAAACACGCTCTATGGGGGACAATACCTCATCTTTCTCTTTCAAGACGAAAACAGATCTACAGACCAGGATAGCCAACTGGCTCAAGCAAGGCACTACAGAACCCTGCAGGAAGTGTACAAGAGACCGAAGACGAATAAAGACGCAGTTGCCCAACTGCTCGACTTGGAATTTGAGGCAAGAAGAGCATTCATCGATTCAGACACACTCAAGGACCAGGACAGGCCTGCCAAGATCATTGAAGCGTATCCATGCTTTAAAGACCTTAACCATGTCATTCATAAACACTTTCCCAGTCTCTGCACGGCATGTGTGCTCATCAGGCAGTGACAGTTGAGGCTGGCTGGGGTTGTCTGCTGTGCTTATTCTGGAGTTGATTAGGATGGGGGTGAGTGGGGGGAGGATTGGTTTGCCATCTGAGGCATGATGGTGTGTGAGTTGGACACAGAGAGACAGTGTGTATTTGTGTGTACCTTTGTGTTTGTGTGATCTGTCTAGTTGTCACAAGTGCCTCAATGTTCTATGCAATTTCATTCACTATTTTTGTGGTTTCAAGGGAGATAACTGTATTCATTGAAAGGCTAACACACTACTGAATAGGAAAATGTCTTTACTTAGCCTTCCAAAATCACTGTTAGTTTAGAGCACCATCGTGCACTGTAATACAACTTGAAGTTAAAGCGATGTTACACTCTATTTACATCTTATAGTTGTTTTGCACTTGGATTTGATATAGTCAACTACCTCAAGTAGTTTTTATGTGCGTACCTCGCTTCTTTCGATGTTTAGATGCAGCTTTTGGTCAGCTTGTGTTGCCCATTGAAGCCCATTCATTCCGTAAAGATATCACTCCAAACTCCAAACACTCGAATCAAGGCTATGTTACGCCAATGTTGCTTCTGAGTAATTTGTCCATTTTACTTTTTTGATTCGTTATTTATAAACCCACTTTTGAACATCATTTTATTGCAAGAAGTTCCAATCCAAATTTCAAGTTTTCCGGTTTCTCTCTAATAGCATTGCATGCCTGAGGCAACACATTGGACCGATTAGTGTCGACAGTGCGAGAGATCTACTTGCGCATTTGTCAGGAAATAAGTGATGTATTGAGTATGTTTAAAACAGAACAGAGCATTTTATTTGGAAACTAAAACGGACAGATTTTACGGTATGGTTGGCAAAGTATTTCAGAGTTGAGTTTTAGTGTTATGGACTTTTTTGAAATATGGCGTTTCCAACAGAAATTGAGATAATCTAAATATACGATCAATGCACGTAAAAACTGTCTAGGGTGGTGTACATTGAATACTAGTGCTAGACAACTATAAGATGTAAACAGACTGTAACATCCCTTTAATTAACCAAAAAGAGCTCTTGATTTTCATTTTTCCTACATGTGGAAGCCTCCTGTTTTACTCGTTTATTTTGTGAGTGGAGAAGACTATTGTGTCATTTTGTTTTCTTTGTGTACTGAATGATTTGCAGGTTCTCGGCGAACTTTGTAGGATTGTCAGCAAAGACAACACTGCTTACATTAAGGAGGTGAAGGAGCGCTGGGACACCTTCCAGAGCCAAGCGGTCTTTTACGGTATTATGAAAAAGATGATGAAGCCACCGATGACATTTAACACAGGTAAGATCTACATTTCCTTGCTTTTCATCTATGTAATACTGTTTTCGTCACATAATTCAGAGTAACATGTGAAGTGTATGACAATGCAGAGGAACAAGCCATCAACATGTTGAAGACCCTGCCAGCCATGTTCCCATCTGCAGTTGCTCCGCCCAAGAAGTTGGGACGAGAGAGTGAGGCCCTGCTTCATGTCCTGATGGTAAAATAATATCTCGACCCTTAGTGTGACATAGATTCCCAAACATCTGTCTTTAGCCTTGTGTTTTGTGATTATGTTTCAACACCCAGACTCTGTCCTGTTGTTATTTTCTCTTATACCTTCATTTTTTTGATCAATTCATTTTCCTGTTTAGCCCTCAGAGGATCCAAACACTTATCTTCAGAGGAGGCCCCTTTCCTGCCCTGTCCTGATTGTGGATAAAGAAAACTGCATGGTGGCAATCGGGACCACCCCAGTAGCAACCTTCCCCAAGAACCCTCTGCATGAGGGAGCCCTTTATTTGATGGTGTATTATTATGCCCTGCACATGACCTACCAAAAGTGCATTTCTACTCTGCTCTCAGTCCTTCAAACAGAGGTACTGCAAGATGAGATCCATGAGAGGGACACAACTTCGTCCTACAGGAAAGCCATGGCTGAGTGGAAGAAGTGTATTGGAGAGTAGGTTTGTCTTCAAAGCGCTTGCTTTATGTGCCATTGTTCTGAGTTTGTTGGCTGATCTGGTATGAGAAGATGTATCTCCGTTTATAGATGTTACTAAATAAGGCCTACTTCATTTAAGTTTTTTTTATTTTTTAACTCAAGGACGCTATCCTCCTTTCTCCATTGGATTTTGCCCTTATGAGCGTCTCTCTCACCCCAGACTGACTAATCTACCGTAGCCTGCCTATGGCAAGCCGTTTTAAAATTTAATCCTTATTTGCTGATATCAACAATTCAGTTCTTGATGTCAACAATTCAATTCTTGATATAAAAAATTCAATTCTTGATATCAGTATTTGCTGTACATTCTTGTTATCAAGAATTGAATTGTTGATATCAAGAATTGAATTGTTGATATCAACAGTTCATGCAAGCTGTTTTAACATTTATTCCTTAATTGCTGATATCAGCAATTCAATTCTGGATATCAATAATTGAATTGTGGATATCAAGAATTGAATTGTTGATATCAAGAATTCAATTCTGGATATCAACAATTCAGTTCTTGCTATCAAAATATGTGCACCTATTTCTGATATCAACAATTGAATTGTTGATATCAAAAATTCAATTCTTGATATCAAGAATTGAATTGCTGATATCAGCAATTAATGATTAAATGTTAAAACGGCTTGCCATACCTGCCTACCTCATTCCATTCAGACAAACCTCACTTCGGACTCTTTGCTGACGTGAGCGTGGAAGTACCTACTGTACCATCAAAAGAGTAGCTGCTGCACTAAACACTCTTAATGAGAATATTATCGGGGCATATTATCGTTCTATCGCCCAGCCCTCCTTAATGTAAAAAAAAGTAGTTTGAGACTCTTGCCAAACATTGTCTGTTGAATCATTGAATAAATGACCATCTGGGGGAATTCAGTGTTGTTGGGTTGTCATTTATAGAAAAGGATAAGTCTTAGGTCATTCTTGCTTTAAGTGGTACAGTCTTATTGTGAGCCTTTTGTGCTTATTTTTGTTCATTATGTAGCCTTGTTTTGAGACATTTTTCCAAATATTGAGAGGAATGAATTTTGGAAATAAGAGCAAATTGTTTCTTCTAAGGGGTTTTGTTCAATTATAGAATTACTTCACTAATCTGTCCTTGCTTAAATCTAGACAAAATTGCTTGATATTGATCCCTTTTCACGTGTTTTAAGATTTTAGGGTTTTCTTGTAAACTAGACATTTTGTCTTATTTTAAGGAAACTTACCAAGTTAAATTATCTTACTGCAGTGCAGTTTTTTGAGACTGATTTTTTGCAGTGCTCTGATAGCTACACCCGAAGCAAAGTTATTTGCACGCAGATATACAAATATCATGGATGAAGAGAATAATTCCAACATAATGCAATGGTACCTGTATGAGCTGATATTGTTAGACTACAGTCGTCTAAGCTCTTCAGGCAGCAAGCAAGAGTGAGGATTCAGACGAGGATAGCCACCAGTTTGTTTTAGCAGCAGTCAGTGGATAAACCCGCCCGCAATTCTCTGTGATTGGTTGAAAATATGAACGTTGACTGTTCAGTAATTTGCACAGCGCTGCACAGCTGCTTTTTAATGCTATTGGTCATTCAACCTTCCCTTTAGTCACATCAATTGCCATTGCACTGTTATAAGTTAGATATGATAGTAACACAGCAGCCTGCATGAAAATACAATATTCTGTTACAGGTGCAGCGATGCTCCAGGAGAAAAAAAACAGGACAAAATGAGCATCCCAAAAAAGGTTTTGGGGTGGGACCCGTGTTCCAAAAGTGGGACTGTCCCATCCAAAATGGGATGTCTGGACACCTTATCCATTAGGTGGCTAGTGTACCCTTTCTTTTATAAAAAAATGATGACACTTTTTTATGGAGCTTGAAACAGTACTACAGAAAACAGAGGTGTCACTTTAGAAGTACTCCCAGCGGTTCAAAACCCCTGCTGTAGACTATACAACTACCCATGGTATAGCCTCGAACTTCGACTGCTTAAGTCTACCTGCCTCAAGTTTGAGCGCAAGTGGAGGTTGTCCGGACTAACGGTTTACAGAGAGCTCTGGACAGATCATCTCAGTGGCTACAAGCGTGCACTCGCTGCTGCCAGGGTGAAAAACTTCTCAGAAATCATATCCATGGGAAATGGTAAACCCAATATTCTCTTTAAAACCATTGACCAAATCCTGCATCTAGCCGCTGATAAATCCATCTCCCATTCATCCTCCTCTCTTACCTGTCATGATTTCTCCTCTTTCTTTCAGAACAAAATCGACACAATTCTATGCTCTCCTACCACAAAAGTATAGTATTTGACCACCTTGACTCCCCTCCATTTGCCCCTCCTGCTCTCTCCTCCTCTCCTCTCTCAATTACTGATATCTCCAGCATATTGCTGAAATCAACTACTGCCACGTGCCCCTTGGACCAAATCTTGTCCTTCTCTGTGCCTCTGATTTTGCTCCTTCCATTATGCACACTCTCAACCTGTCTCTGGACTCAGGCTTGGTTCCCACTGCCCTCAAGATTGCCCGAGTAACACTGGTGCTCAAAAAACCCTCCCTTGACCGGGCTGTCTTATCTAATTTCCGACCTATATCCAATCTTCTCCTTTTTTTTTGCTATGCTCTACCATGCATAAACATTACTTTGTTTGGCTTTTGCTGCACTGTAACTATGTTTTTGCCTTAGTACAGTAATCCTTTATGAGGAGTATGAACATAAAATAGACTATAGATGTAGAGTAGAAAAAAAGTGGAAAACACAATTAAGAAATCAAGACACCATCAAACTCCCCACAGTGTAAGATGCTTTGGATAAAGACGTCTGCTAAATAATTCGCCTTTTCTGTACGGAACAAAATACAGTTCCAGCAGTATACTTCTTTTAATTGACAGCTACCAGTAAGCCAAGGATACTTTTCATAATTAGAATTTTGGAAGTGGCGAGTATATCACTTTCCTTCCTGTGTCAGTTTGGGTATTTGTGGTGTATGGCTCCATTTTTTCTGAGAAAGTTCTTCTTGAAAATTGATTCGTAACCAAATTGACTACAATGTCTCCGTTGTCTTATGACATTTTTTTTTGTTTTGTAATTTGTAAGAAACAATTCGATATTTTACTTCAAAGTTCTCAATATAATTCTCAGTAACGGTTTCTATAAAAAGCATTATCGCACAAAATTCAATTATTCTTACACCCTTACCCTAGCATGTATAGCATCAGATTGTTCATCTCATTCTGTGTATAAAATTAACAGAAATGGAATATACAGAATGGGGTCCTGAACCATTCTCTGTGTCTACTTGGTTTCTGGTCACAAACTCCCCCACTGACAAAGAATGCTTTTAAAAAGAGTCGTAAACTAAATAATGGACAAGTGGTTTATCTTCACCATCGCTGAATGAATCCTTTGGCGCTGGCAGTTCTGAACCTTGAAGAAAGCAATAGGAAAATATGCTGGAATCATGTGAGAATCTATGGTCTGAAGACTTGCTGAGAAGACCATGTTCTGAGAAGGCTAAAATCAGCTTTGAAGAGTGCCCAAGCTCTTAGCTCTACGAGAAACTGAACCAGTAAAGGGGACACTGCCTTGATCTGAAAGCGGGTCTTTGTTTCCGTGAAAATGAACTGAAGCATAACCAGCAGCTGGGTCTAAGGTCATGTACTAGCCATACAGAAGAAATGCAACGAGAACACTTCTATGAACTACATAACTCTTCAACTGCAACGCATTCTCTGAACTGACTTACATCTGATCAACGCCACTGTTTCCAGTTGGAAAGCTCCCGACAAGTCGAAGATAATGCTGCAAAACTACTGGAAATCAACAAGCTGATCTCCATTTGAAAATAACTTTGTTTATTGCGAGCCAACGCAATACAATGCGTACTTCAAGCAAAGTACTGTCTTCTTTCGTTGCAACTTCAGATCCAGAGAGAGAAGCTGCAGTGTACATCACCAAAGAAGACTGACTTATTTGTTGAAAATTTTAAATATTTTATGACTGTAGCTAACGCTATCAAGTTAGTGGATAAATTGTTCTAGGAACAGAATATAACTTCCTGTTTTAGAGTGTGTAAGAAATGTTTGTTTGTTGACATGTGCAACTCAAAGGAATGCAGAGAATTTGATTATTTCTGAGTTAATTTGAATATATAACCAATTGAGGTTGATAACATATTATTAGTTTGGTACATCACATCTAAACTAAATTAACACAGTAAAACAAATTTGCTAAATTAGGTACCGGAATGTTGGATTCCGTTCTGAATGGGAAGTTGAATTAATTCTCGATTAATTCTCGATTACAATGAGAAACGAGTATTGGCAATACTAATGCAAAGTAGACACTTTGTGTGATCAGCCATAATTAATATTAGTATATTAACCATGTATGCTAATAATGTTGTGGTTGTTGTAAGAAGTCAATGAACTATATACTGTTCATGCATATCTCTAACCAATCGCCTTTCCTTTCTGTAACATTAGATTAGTTGTGCACCCTTTTCATTATTAAATAAAATATTGTTTTATATTTCTGACACATTGTGTGAATGTCGATTTATTGTTAAGGGAATCCGAGCTCTAAATGATCCCGAAATTAAATAAGGTATATCTTATTTCTTACATTTTGATGTCCCTGAGTGAGCGACTAGAGACTCATTTATATTTAAATAAATTGTATACCTAATTCACTACGCATGTTTATGTCCCATCTCTGCTCATTAATGATTGAACAGCTGTAAAACCAGGGCTGATCTTTGACTTTCCCATTGGTTAACACCAGAACCGTCACGGTTATACTCATACCTAAAACCGCCACCGGCAGTCATTATGACTGTTACATTTTAAACAACATCAATATTAATAATGAAAAACAAACTATATCGGATACGACTGTATGGAGAGATCTGTGTGGAGAGACCTGTGTGGTTTAGAAGAAAGGTAGTTTGTAAACCTTTTTTGTTTGGGCTTGTAAAGTTTTTTTTTTTTTTTTTAATCGGTAAATAGTTTAGCCGTCCGATATTAATTAGAACTGAAAGAAAAAAAAAGTTTAGTTAGTACATGTGAGACTTAGGTTTTTTGTTTTATTTTTTGTAATTAATGAAAGTGCATGAAACTTCTTAAAAAGTACAGTTTTGTGTCTGGATCTGCTTAAAAAGGACTATCGAACTTTTAAAAATAGAGAAATCCTTCACTATATATATATATAAATAATTGAGAGGAACGGTAGTTCCTCGCGCCAAGATATCAGCGAGAACTGCCAGAGACTCTGTACAGCAAGGATAGTTTACGTGTTATCAGGGTACTGGCGCAGCAAAAGTAAATCAGCCAAAAGCACCATTTCACTTTTAGTTTGCAGTTTTCAACACTCTTAAGTGAAATGTAGAAAAGTCAATACCTGTCAAAATGTAATTTTTTTCCAGATTTTTGCAGACCCCAGGCACTTTTATCCACACATATGTATATTACAGGACAGCCGAGTTTAATGACAATTACATAAGAAAGAACATAAGAAAGTTTACAAACAAAAGGAGGCCATTCAGCCCATCTTGCTTGTTTGGTTGTTAGTAGCTTATTGATCCCAGAATCTCATCAAGCAGCTTCTTGAAGGATCCCAGGGTGTCAGCTTCAACAATATTACTGGGGAGTTGGTTCCAGACCCTCACAATTCTCTGTGTAAAAAAGTGCCTCCTATTTTCTGTTCTAAATGCTCCATTTGTGACCCCTTTTCTTTTTTCAGGTCAAAAAAGTCCCCTGGGTCGACACTGTCTATACCTTTTAGGATTTTCAATGCTAGAATCAGATCACCGCGTAGTCTTCTTTGTTCAAGACCGAATAGATTCAATTCCTGTCTGCATACAATATGCCTTTTAAACCCGGGATAATTCTGGTTGCTCTTCTTTGCACTCATTCTAGAGCAGCAATATCCATTTTGTAATGAGTTAACCAGAACTGAACACAATATTCTAGGTGAGGTCTTACTAATGCATTGTAAAGTTTTAACATTACTTCCCTTGATTTAAATTCAACACTTGTATATTATTATTATTATTATTATTTATTTCTTAGCAGACGCCCTTATCCAGGGCGACTTACAATTGTTACAAGATATCACATTATACATTATTTCACATTATACAGATATCACATTATTTTTACATACAATTACCCATTTATACAGTTGGGTTTTTACTGGAGCAATCTAGGTAAAGTACCTTGCTCAAGGGTACAACAGCAGTGTCCCCCACTGGGGATTGAACCCACAACCCTCCGGTCAAGAGTCCAGAGCCCTAACCACTACTCCACACTGCTGCCCCAGTATATATATATATATATATACTTAGAGAAGCTCAGTTAAGAGTATCGACAATAAACAAAAAGGATGCCTTGTACAAAACCAAAATACCAACAATCGTATTCCCCTTGTTCTTACATATGACCAAAAAAGTACAACACATCATACAAAGAAATTTAAGCATTCTTCAAGATGATCCTTCTACAGCTCCTTTTTTCAATAACCCTCCTCTAATGTCATACAGAAGAGACAAAAATCTAAGAGAGCATCTGGTCCACAGTAACATTCGACCCAATCTGGACAGTCTTAAGGGTACGTTTCCATGCAATAGGTCACGTGGTGCAACTTGTAAATACATTCACAGCAACACAGTAGTTAAGGGAGCAAAATCCTCATTTACTATCCATGATACTTTTACTTGCATTAGTAAAGGAATAGTATATTGCATTGGCTGCATCAAATGTAACAAGCTATATATTGGTGAAACAAAACGACGCTTGGCTGATCGCTTCGTGGAACATCATCTGAGAAGTATACGAATTAACACCCCTACCTTTCCTGTCGCCAAACATTTTTAATTGTTTTGTATATTTTTGTTTGATGTGCAGTACAAAATAAAACAAACAGTAATTCTAAATTAATTTGCATATATATTGCAGCTAAGGCATGCAAAGTTAGACTGTAAAAATGGTGAGCCAACTCCAGGACCACGATATATCCGAATCCGCAGTATAGCGAGAGGCAACATAACGAGGCGTCGGTGTATACGACGAATAAAACCAAATATACATAATGAAAAGGATGTAATGAACCAAGTTTATTATAAAAAAAGGTACTTGACAACAATGAAATAACAGAGGATTGGCAATACACAACGATGTGTATTGCGCAGTTAAATAACCACAGGGTTCAGTCCTGAAATAATAGACACAGTATTTAAACACACACAAAACACAAACACGAACACAAGTCCAGAGTGAGTGCTGCAGTGCAAGTGGTGAAATCCAATTTATTTAGTGAGCATGAGTGCAGTGAAGTCCGGGTTGGGTGCTGGTCTTAAGCGACAGCTCCCGGATGTGTTAGCCGTCTATACAAGACAAACAGTACAATTACACGGCAAACAAAACAAACACGAAACACTCACGGTACATATACAGCCCTTCAGCGGTTTGTCCGTAACCATAACAAAGGAAGAGTTCACATCGTCACATCCCCTTTTATACCATCAAACAATCAAACAATTGTACATAATGTAATAGCCAGTATCAAGCTATAATTTCATCCTCAGGGAGATCAAAAAGGGTAATGCAGACCCTAAATACTCTCCCTTCTTTTCAGTACTCTCCCGCTGTTCCTGTGTTGTTCAGGAAGGTTAGGAGCCTGCACTCTTCATCGTAAGAAATGCCCCAGAAAATTCATGAAATCACGAATTTCACGGAAATCGTGTATTTGACTGCCTATCATGAAAAATATGCATTTTATTTTCCTTACAGTATTTTACATTATTGTACTTTTCACCTCCCCTGTACTTTTATCAAGTAGAAGCAGTGCTACAGCAGCTGTACACAGACTGGCTCAATGCCATGTATTTGGTTACTACGGCAAGAGGGTCAAACAAATATCGGCTTCATGATTGGTGAATTCCTCATACTGTACAATGACATTTCTACATACCACTAATGTACAGTGTGTATAAAGAAAAATACAAAATCCCTCCTAAACCCTCCCCCCCCTCCTCCTCCCTCCTCTATCTCCTCTGATGACTTTGCCTCTTTCTTCTCTTCTGAAATCTCAGATATCCGCAAACTCTTTAACACCTCTCCCTCCCCCGCACCCCCTCCTGCTCCAACCCCTACACCCACTGCATCCCCTACTAAATCACCCTCCTTCTCCACCTTCTATACCCTCTCAGACTCTGACCTCTCCTCCCTGCTCCAGGGTAACAAACCCACCACGTGTGCCCTGGACCCTCTCCCCACTCACCTCTTTCAAGCTGCTGCTCCTGCTCTACTTCCCTTCATCTCCTCCCTTCTCAACACCTCTCTCCTTTCTGGTCTCTTTCCCTCTGCCTTCAAATAAGCCTCTATCAGTCCCCTCCTCAAAAAACCTACCCTCGACCCCACCTCCCTCCAGAGCCTCCATCCTGTCTCCCTCCTACCCTTCCTCTCCAAAACCTTTGAGCGGGCTGTACACCGCCAGCTCTCTACTTTCCTGTCCAACCATTCTCTGCTCGACCCTCTCCTCTGACTTCCGCTCTGCTCACTCCACTGAAACCGCCCTCCTGTCTGTCACCAACTCACTAAACTCTGCCCGAGCTGCCTCTCTCTCCTCTGCCCTAATTCTCCTCGACCTCTCTGCTGCCTTTGACACTGTCGATCACTATTCTACTATCCTCTCTCTCTGACCTGGGAATCTCTGGCACTGCTCTGGCCTGGCCTGGTTCTCCTGCCTCTCCAACTGCTATCTCCTCCTGGATGCACTCGCATCACCTCAAACTCAACCTCTCTAAATCTGACCTCCTTTTCTTTCCCTCCTCCTCCTCCCCCTTCTCTGATCTCTCTATCTCTCTTCCTCTGGAATCTACCACACTCTCTCCCTCATCCTCAGCTAAGAACCTCGGAGTCACCCTGGACCCCTGTCTCTCTTATTCCCAGCACATCTCCACTCTGGCACGCACTTTCCGATTCTTCCTGAGCAACATACGAAGAATCCGACCCTTCCTCACCAACTACGCCACCCAGCTCCTGGTCCAGGCCTTGGTACTCTCCCGCCTAGACTACTGCAACTCCCTCCTGGCTGGCCTCCCTGCGTCTGCCACCCGTCCGCTCCAGCTCATCCAGAACTCCGCTGCTTGCCTGGTGTTCTCTCTGCCTCACTTTTCCCACGCAACTCCACTGCTCCGCTCACTCCTCTGGCTCCCGATCACCGCTCGCATCCAGTTCAAGACTCTTGTACTAGCCTACAGATGCCTTGACCAGACTGCACCCAGCTACCTCCAGACCCTCATCTCTCCCTACACCCCCACTCGACCTCTCCGCTCCTCCTGCACTAGAAGACTGGCTCTACCTCCTTTACGCTCCCCTGCCTCCAGAGCCCGCTCCTTCTCCACCCTCGCCCCGCAGTGGTAGAATCACCTTCCTACAGATGTCAGGACTGCCCAGTCCCTGACCACCTTCCGGCGCCTCCTCAAGACTCACCTCTTCAGACAGCACTTGTAGAACTCCTCTGTTTTTCCCCCTGGACACTTATCACTCTTTCTTATATGCGCTTTACTTGCTCTTATCTGCCCCCTATTTTACTGCATTTAATCCTGTACTTTACAGTACTGTAATCTGTCAAGTGTTATTTAATCTGTAGTATTTTGTATTTAATTATATCCTGATGCAACTATCACTGACACTGTTATCTGTTCTGTTATTGAATCGTATTTTATCATACTTGTACTTGCTAGAACCAAAGTCATTGTATTTATCTTGCTCTTAATTGTATTATTACTTGTACTGTGATTCTTGAAATGTATTTGTTTACGACTGTAAGTCGCCCTGGATAAGGGCATCTGCTAAGAAATAAATAATAATAATAATAATAATAATAATAATAATAATAATAATAATAATAATAATAATAATAAAAGCTTTGGTTTTGTCATTTCAGGTTTGCAGTTAACATTTCTCCTGTGTTTAATATTTTGGGATTAGAGGCAGCAAAATAGGCTATAAATAACACAATCATTTTAATTGATGTGTTGACATAAGATTTACAAAAACTAGAAAATGTTGCTGAATTTGTCATTCATGGTTTTTAAAAAAAAGTATTTTGTCTGCTTGTTACTTTTTTTTGCAGCCAACACAGACCATTTTAAACGTCTTGTTTACAGCATTGCACAGGGGAGGGCATTGCACAGCGGAGCGCATTGCACAGAGGAGCGCATTGCACAGGGGAGCACATTGCACAGCGGAGCGCATTGCACAGGGGAGCGCATTGCACAGGGGAGCGCATTGCACAGCGGAGCGCATTGCACAGGGGAGCGCATTGCACAGGGGAGCGCATTGCACAGCGGAGCGCATTGCACAGGGGAGCGCATTGCACAGCGGAGCGCATTGCACAGGGGAGCGCATTGCACAGCGGAGCGCATTGCACAGGGGAGCGCATTGCACAGGGGAGCGCATTGCACATGGGTGCGGATTGCACAGCGGAGCGCATTGCACAGCAGAGCACATTTTGGCTGTGCTAACGTGGCCTTAACTTGCCAAGTGTCATGATACATACTGGGCAATTTTAAGGCCAGCATAAACTTGCTGCTATGGCCTGAATGCCGTCGCAAACGCTTGATAAATGCCCCCCTTAGTGTTCTACAGACAAACTCAATGCAAGTTCAAAGCCAGGTAAAGGCAAATATATAGAACAATTATAGTAATTCAACGTTGGAGCTAAAGAACCCAGGACCACTTAGTATTATTGCACACACCCTAAAATAGTAAGGGAAATGCAAAAAAATAAATCTACTACTACTCTTAAAGTTCATCAGGTATATGTGAGGCATCTTTTAATGTCAAGTGCCCACTGGTACTGTGTCATACCGCCATCCAAGGCTCATTCTGATGATATCTTCTGAATCGGGACATTTCATGCACACGTCTCTACAGGTTTGTATAGCCCTGTTGTCTTTTCTTCAAGCCCTCCTTCACCTGCTGCATATCCATAGAAAACTATACGAAACTAAGCATTTTTTATTTTCCTATTTTTTGTGTTATTCCCACTTGTCGGAAATTAATTCATACTTCAGATTTTCCCATTGTTGTTTCATTGAGAATTTTCTGGATGTTTTCTGAAATATTTCATTAAATTACTTTATTTAATTGATGCTGTAATGTGTATCACTCTCTAATGTGACAGAAAACTGAATCAGTGTATTGTATTTTTGTTCATGTTATACCTCACTGTTTATTGTCCAGAAGCCAAAAGCAGAGTCCTCCCAGCAGATGAGGCAAGACACTCATACAGCAACTCATGTGTTGAATACCAGCTGCTGTATTCCACATTTTCAAAAGAATTTTAAATTATATAAAACCACACTGGAAACAACAGAATACAAGAGAGTTGTTTTTTATGTTTGCTTTCCCCACATGGGCATCAAGGCCCTTTGTACTTAAAAAAAAAGACTACATACGTATTACCATAGTGTATTGCATTATTTTCATTCTTTACCTTTGCTGTTTCTGAATTAGTTCAATGTAAACCCCTGAAGGACCTTAACAAAACTAACAATCTCACTGTTTCCTTAAAGGGGAAAAAAGTATAACACTGCAAAAAATACTACCCTCAAAACAAAGTTATCTTTTTCATGATAAAAAAAAAATATATAATCTTTGCTGTTTTTTAACCAGTGTTGATCTGACAAGAAACAAAACATATAGGTAAACACATTTTTTGATTTCTCTACCTGCTATAAATGCTGAGCTTATGTTAGTTGATTAGTTCTTCATCCCAATGTCATCTGTGTCTCATATAAAAATCCAGTTAATTCAAATTCAGGCTGCACAGTCGAACCTGGTCAGACTGCAACAGGGCTGACAAACTTCATGTCTGCCATGGAGATAACCAGGCCTTTTGAAGGTGGAAATTAGTTTTCAGAAGCTGTACTGCACGCTTGATTGATTCCGTCTCAGAAGTCATATGACTTAATGTTTTCTGCCTGGGCTGCCACTGTCATACAAACATGACCTGATAACATATTGTCAGAAAAGCTCCAGAGAGCTAGCAGCAATCTAACATCTCTCTAGTGAGTGAGAAGCTCCATCAGAAATGTGAATATGTTAGGAGTTCTCCCACCCCCTGTCTCTTTCCTGTTAAGGAGGTTAACCTGTTCATTGCTAACGGCAGAGGAGATTAGAGTTTAGAGTAGGTTAGTGGCTACACTGATCTGTGATCATATAGACTTACAATCATTACGTAAGCCAGAGCCCGCTCCTTTTCCACCCTGGCCCCTTAGTGGTTGAACGACCTACCCATGGATATCAGGACTGCTCAGTCCCTGACCACTTTCCGGTGCCTCCTCAAGACACACCTGTTCAGACAGCATCTGTTAACCTCATAACTCTCAACTATACTGGACTATATGGCACCCAATTGTACCAGCACTTGCATCATCTTGTACTTGTACTTAACTGCTCCACACTATGCTGTATTTTCTTATTTTCTGTATTCTGTATTTGATTTTACTCTTAAAGGTATCCATATTCACGTTTTTTGAAATTGCTCTTATTTGAAATCATTTTAAGCATACCTAGAACCGCCATGAGCCTGACGGCTGTATTAAAAACAATACAATTATAATAATGAAAGGGCAAACAATCCGATTTAAGTCGTAGTTTTATCCAGCCATGTCACATAAAGCATCTGCACAACCGACATAATGTAAATAAGTGGGCATTTGAACAGAAATTAGTTAATATACACACATATTACATGAAGCGCAACTGCAAAAAATGAAAAACAACAGAAATGAGTGTTTATACAGGTATGTTATTTATACACCATACTATACAACCGAAACTCTGTAAATAAACAAGACAAAATTGAAAATAATTGGGTTTATATACTAAAACACGCATATACCAGCTGAGTGTGTATCATTTAAAAAAAAATAATAAATAATAAAACAACAACTTTTGAACAGAAATGTGTCTATATACATGTATATTATTATACAAAACTGCACAAACAAAATACATAAAATTGAAAATAAATGTGTTTATGCAGCCTATAGACATAAAAAGCATGCAAACTATGTGAATAAAAAAATGGACAACTGCGTTCATACAGACATAGTTGAAACACGGTAACAAAAATAAATAAAAGAAATGTGGTTTACAATCACAACAGCACAACATGTTCTCAAAGATGCCAAAGTGTTCTCCTAATTACTTTTTTTCTCCACACGATTTGGGCGCAGCTAATGTCTTGTTACTATTGCATTTGTCAGCAGGTTGATACCTTCAGCGCTGCTTTTCCTTCTATACAAAATATTTCTGAAGACTACACCGAAAACTCTGTAAATAAGTAAGACTAAAATGGGTTTATATACCATACAGTACTAAAAAATGCATACAGTATAGGCTACAGTAGGCAGCCAGATGCATAGGGAAAAAAAGTGATTGATTATTTTTATCTCACAGTTCCTTTGCACTTTTCTGTACAAAATGATTCTTTGGCTAGCTGCAATAGGTTATACACTAGGCTACATACAGTATAGTTACTCATAGTTATTGCCTATGCATTTCTTGCAATTGGTGTCTGCGAGATACACATTGTAAAACACATGCACAGTATTTCATTGTAAAGAATAAAATGCTGTAATGTATTGTAAAACACATGAACTTAAGTAACATCCACCTGCAAGACGAAGTATGGAATTGATGTTTTAGACCAGGTGGCATGGAATCCCCATTACACCTGGTCTAAATGCCAACTCCATACTTCGTTGTATTCATTTTCCTTCGTGTCAGGGCTGCAGACTGGTCTAATCAATTCAACACATCGCTGGCACTGCCCTGACTGATGAATAAAACATTTTAAAAAATAGAATACTGTACTGTATAATCAAAATGCTATTGTGTTCTGTATAACCATCAAAATGACGTGATCAGCCAGTTCTAGGTAGAAGTGTTTTATAACTTTTTTAAAAAATTATTTTTGTGATCCTGCCTTTCAAACACCGTCAGGGTATTTATTACATATATTTAGGAAATGTTAAGAACGGACAACCACAGATCTTTTAGACATGCTGAGTAATCGAAATTTTAAAAGTGAAACCCATCAAATTGACAGCTTTGGCGATTCTAGTGTTAAGAATGTATTCAGAACTTTCCCTGAAATATATAATGATGCTAATATGTGATGTTGACCTTAGACATTGATTAAACATTAACTTATATATATATATATATATATATATATATATATATATATATACCATACAGTATATAAATTATATATTTAACTGTATTGAAACATGTATTTACCTTTTTTAATTTAATATTAATTAATATTTTTATTATACAAAGAATTAGAACATAAGAACATAAGAAAGGTTACAAACGAGAGGAGGCTATTCAGCCCATCTTGCTCATTTTATATATGTATTTGTCATACAGTATATGGATATTGCTGGAGCAGACTCACGTAAATTAGTTGCTTTCAAAGGATGCTGGGGGTTGGGATTTGTGTGTGGTAACTGCGATTATTTGTTAATTATTGTAAATATTTGATTAGTGTTTTTGTGATAATTGTTCAAGTTACTGTTTTACATGTTTATGGTTTAGGAGTATTTGTGTGAGTATCTGCCAAATAACACCTTTGGTGTTATAAAAAGAGCTGCCTTGCTTCCTTTATTAATCCATAAAGGTGATTTTTAATGCCCTGCTGTCTACAGTATGTTTTGTATTATTATAATGTGTATACACAAATACATACTGTTATATTTCAAATGTATACATAATGCATTTTTCTCATATCAATTTACTTTATTTACTTCTCAATATATTTACTTTATATTTTAAAAGCATTAATGATATATTTAACGTATATACACATTTATATATTTTAAATACATAAAACATATATTTACCATATATCTCATATTTTTCATATCTAGAAAAGGGGCCAATTTTGGTGTATTAAAAATGTGTAAAATATCTTGATAAAATATTTTTATTATATTCTATTTAATTCAAGAATGTTGCTGGGAAAATAGAAGTATCATACATTTCTTATTATATATCAAAAATAATTTTTTGTTCAGTATGGGATCACTCAGTCATGTACTGTAATATATCACTCAAGTTAAACCTTAAAAGATAAGTATCAACAAATATTACACTATGCAGTAACTGCTGTAGAGGGAGTTTTGTTTGAAGATATCCTAAAAAAAGAGTTGATATTATAAAAAAATAACTTTTCTAAAATATATATATAGACACACACACACACACAAATGCACAATAGAGGCTGACATTTTTAATGTAACAGGCATGACTATTAAAAAAAAATTACATGACTTGGCCATTTTAATATCCATAGCTTCACTTTCCAGACCCTGGGTATGTACCTACAACAGGACCTGGCCATGCTTCATTGATAGCCTTGGATTAGAACATATATCCCTGTGTTTTTTTTTTTTTTTACCAGTACTTATACTTATCCCACAATGATATATTATGTGTGCTTCTCTGTTGTGTTTCTGTCTATGTTAATTACCATTAATTACTCCAGAAAAAATAGCTTCTGAAAAGGCTTTTCAAAGTCGAACAAGAGGAAATGTGGTGGAATATCAGTGTTATACATACCGTACTGTACACTTTCTTCAATTGATTTTTCATAATGGCGTGATCATCGTTGCTGCACACTTTCAGGATCATTTTTTAAAAACAGGTTTGCTAGTCAGCAGGGCAAATACTTAAATTGCACTCTACCACTCTATGTTATGAATCACTATAAAACTGTTTAAGAAGAGAAATGGAGAACAGTAGATGCGTTTAGCTGCTACAGCCTTCATTAGCTTGTAATTTAAAAAATATATTTTTCACACTGCTAAGACTGAATTACTGACCACAACTAGATAGATACTGGTGATTACTATGCAAATTTAATTAATACTGCCGTGTACACATTTTTGTATTAACTTAGCCCAACATAGCGACCCTCATATTATGCATGCCACCTGTGGCGGAGTGTCCCGCCTCTATATATATATTTATTATTATTTGTATTTTTGTTTGTGGCGCAGGTCAAAGCGCCACGTATTGGTTATTGTATTTATATTTTAAAAACTTTGTGAGGATGCGTGGCTGATCAGCTAATGATTATTTAACTAGCTGACAGTCACGCATCCTTACTAAACTCGTGCAGACTGTGGCCAAGGGGTAATAAGATAATTAACAGCTAGTTAACCCCTCGGCCAGAGTATAAGAACCTGCAGCTGTCCGTGCTGCGGGAAGAGTGTACAGCGGAGAGTACAGGGAGCGGAGAGAGCGAGGAGAGAGAAACTACATTTAAAAACAACTGCTAAGTATCGTGCTGGTGCTAAAACCAGCACGCTTATTTGTTTGTTTATTTGTTTGGCCAACGTGCCCTTTTGTTTTGTTGTTTAAATCTTTTCTTTTGTTTTATTATTTAATAAATACGCTGAGCGCAGTAGCGTTCAGCTTCACCCGCCCATCCATTGTTTTGGTTCTGGTACTTCCTGGTCCGTGACGTCACCACACACACCACTCAACAGCTGCTCAGTCACATATGGTGTCCTGCGTGGGACAAACAACACCTCCAAGAGCCGGACCAGGAAAGAAAAGGATGTTTTTTTTTGTTTGTTTTGAATAGTGTTTTGTGATTGAGAAAAAAAAAAAAAAAAAAAATTGGGATGGAAGGAAGGAGGAGTGTCGCCTAATGGCCAGAAATCCAGGGCGATACAGCCAGCCATCGGAGGTGTGCCCCCTCTGTGACCAAAAACATCGATTTGCTAACTGTCCCTTCCGCTATTATGAAGAGGAGGAACTAGCGCTCAGAGGGGGGGAGCCCATGCATCCAGTGCCCAGAAGGGGGGAGCCGGTGCATCCAGCGCCTAGAGGGGGGGAGCCCGTGCATCCAGCGCCCAGAGGGGGGGAGCCCGTGCATCCAGCGCCCAGAAGGGGGGAGCCCGTGCATCCAGCACCCAGAAGGGGGGAGCCCGTGCATCCAGCGCCCAGAAGGGGGGAGCCTGTGCATCCAGCGCCCAGAAGGGGGGAGCCCATAGGTCCAGAACCTAGGCCTCCAGCAGCACAGGAAGAATACCTGCTGCCTCTGCCTCCGCCATGTCCACCGCTTCCACCAGCAGAGGGTGAATTCCTGCTGGTTCCGTCTCAAGCGCTGTGTGAGGACAGCTTACCACTCCCACCTCCACCAGCAGAGGGTGAATACCTGCTGGTTCCGTTTCAAGCGCCGTGGGAGGACTGCTTGCCCCTCCCACCTCCACCAGCAGAGGGTGAATGCCTGCTGGTTTCGTCTCAAGTGGCGTGGGAGGACAGCTTACCACTCCCACCTTCACCAGCAGAGGGTGAATACCTGCTGGTTCCGTTTCAAGCGCCGTGGGAGGACTGCTTGCCCCTCCCACCTCCACCACCAGAGGGTGAATGCCTGCTGGTTCCGTCTCAAGTGGCGTGGGAGGACAGCTTACAACTCCCACCTCCACCAGCAGAGGGTGAATACCTGCTGGTTCCACCTCCACTGTCATGGGAAGGACTGCTCCTGTCCTGCCTCGCACCGCCCAAGGATGCCTGCTTCGCACCGCCTGGGGCTACCTGTTGCTCCGCATCGCTTGGGGCTGCCTGTTGCTCCGCATCGCCTGGGGCTGCCTGTTGCTCCGCATCGCCTGGGGCTGCCTGTTTCTCTGCATCGCCTGGGGCTGCCTGTTGCTCCGCATCGCCTGGAGAGCCACCAGTTACAGAGTATGAGGGAGAAGTGGAGCTCCCGCTGCCGCCTCCATGGCAAGGGGACCCCCTCCCGAGTTCGCCTTCGGAGGGTCCGCTGCTGCTGCCGTCACCTCCCGAGGGTCCGCTGCTGCTGCCGTCACCTCCCGAGGGTCCGCTGCTGCTGCCGTCGCCTCCCGAGGGTCCTGCTTCACCTGGGGTCACTACCAGTCCTGCCATGCGGCAGGAAATACTGTGGCTGGAGCCCCATGAAGGGGAGCTGCCGGCCACAGAAAAGGGGGGAGAGGTCAAGAGACCAGCTCCCAAAGCCGCACTTTCGTGGCAGGAGAAACAGTGGTCGGAGCCCCACGGAGGGGAGCTGCCAGCCATGAAGAAGGGGGAGGAGGTCTGGAGACCACCCCCAAAATTTCCTTGGCCAGAGGAGCCGGGCTGTGCGCGGTCCACCGGGACGCTACAGCTGTTTGGGTGGGAGGAGGACATCCCACCGTGGCCTCCAACTTTGGCCCGTTGCTGCCCTGTTCCTGGGCCGAGACTGCTAGCCGGGATTTTGGGGACTAAGGGGGGAGGTGGCCAAAAAGGCCATGTGTGCTGCGCACAAGGAGGGGCATGTGTGGCGGAGTGTCCCGCTCCTATATATATTTATTATTATTTGTATTTTTGTTTGCGGCGCAGGTCAAAGCGCCGCGTATTGGTTATTGTATTTATATTTTAAAAACTTTGTGAGGATGCGTGGCTGATCAGCTAATGATTATTTAACTAGCTGACAGTCACGCATCCTTACTAAACTCGTGCAGACTGTGGCCGAGGGGTAATAAGATAATTAACAACTGTCGGCTCCCGAGTGGCGCATCCAGTAAAGGCGCTCCTCGCAGGATGTGCCCTATAGCCTGGAGATCGCAGGTTCGAGTCCAGGCTATGTCACAGCTGACCGTGACCGAGAGTTCCTAGGGGGCGGCGCACAATTGGCTGAGCGCTGCCCGGGTAGGGAGGGCTTAGGTCGGCAGGGGATTCCACGGCTCACCGCGCATCAGCGACCCCTGTGGCCAATAGGGCGCCTGTGCCTCTGCAGCAGAGCCGGAAGATCTGTGTTGTCCTCCGGCACTATAGGTCTGGTGGCATTGCTGTGGATCTGCAGTGCGAAAAATGACGGAATGGAAGGAGCACGTTTCGGAGGACGCGTGTTCCAGCCTCCGTTTCCCGAGTCGGCGGGGGGGTTGCGAGCGGTGAGCCGGGGATACAGATAATAATTGGGCATGCTAAATTGGGGTGAAAACCGGGGTAAAAATAATTGGCGACGACTAAATTTAAAAAAAAAAAAAAAAAAAAAAGATAATTAACAACTAGTTAACCCCTCGGCCAGAGTATAAGAACCTGCAGCTGTCCGTGCTGCGGGAAAAGTGTACAGCGGAGAGTACGGGGAGCGGAGAGAGCGAGGAGAGAGAAACTACATTTGAAAACAACTGCTAAGTATTGTGCTGGTGCTAAAACCAGCACGCTTATTTGTTTGTTTATTTGTTTGGCCAACGTGCCCTTTTGTTTTGTTGTTTGTTTAAATCTTTTGTTTTGTTTTATTATTTAATAAATACGCTGAGAGCAGTAGCGTTCAGCTTCACCCGCCCATCCATTGTTTTGGTTCTGGTACTTCCTGGTCCGTGACGTCACCACACACGCCACGCTGATTAGACGGCAGAGACAGCGCCGTGAGGCAACCAAAAGAAGCGCTTAGCCTATTAATTTAGCTGTTGACCATTTACACCGTGCAAATGTTTCAGGCAGTGTTTGACTTTTTGTATAGTTTGTCTACTACACTTTAGCCTGTGGTAAATAAAATCCAACCTGTTGATTTTTATTTGACTTTGGTGTTTTTTTCTCAGTGTGTGGATCTAGGGGCTTGTGATTTGTGACCTATTGGGATCGACGCACCGGTTACTTCTGTTTTAGCGCAGTAAGAAAATATAGGCTGCCAGAAGATTGATAATAAAAAGGGTAAATTGATAATTTACCTTTGATTAGTAAATGCCTAAAAGAGCAATTTAAGACTAATGTATTTAAATCTGAAGACATCCCGACTGAAATATGCATAATACTGGTTTTAAGGGCACACACACTGCTACGATTCATCCAAACTCTGTACGGCCAGTTGAGATGAGATGAGTCGGGACAGCTTGAGTCGGGCTGTGTGCGGCGGGCTTTAACCAACTGGATTTATGAACACAACAAAACTTCATGTAGCTAACGTGGACACAAGCATGACTTTATTTTTTTATCTTCGTGGGAGTAACATTCAAAAACTCAGTAACATACTAGTTTCATCGTGTACATTATGAAAATAATTATATATTATTTTTCTCTGTAGCACAGTTCCTAGAATTCATAGATACACATATTTGACTTTTAAATGGATATTATTTTACATGCACCAGAAAACTCCGTCATATTCATTTTTTTTAAAGAAAAAATATATATATATATATATATATATTAATCAGGAGACTAAATTAAACATTTCCAAACAGTAAACTTACTTCAGATTCATTAAATGAACAACCTAGTAGCCAAGAGTTAGAATTTAAAGGGTTACAGTTCTCAAAGGCATGCATTTTGTATATTACTCTCTGTTACGTTGAACCTGCAGCAGTGTAATGGATTCCAGCTGCAGTGAGCTGTGTTGCCATCCCCTGATACCTGTTTCATGTTTATTCGTACAGAATAAATCCCCATTTTCCATCAAACTACTTGTGTGGTTCTTTAGGCCGAGCAGTTGTGCAGGGCTCCCTCTCCTCCAGTTAGAGACAGGACACCTGTGGTTACACTGGTGTCGTGACCCGGATCACTAGATCAGCTGGAAGCCCATTCAGGTGTCTCATTCGACTTAATTGCCATTTCCTAAAAAAAACATCCATGGTTTACTGTAGCAAAACAAACATGCTTTCATCATATGTTATGGATTGTTCTCTGTATTAAAATAATACCTTTTGTAGTTGGAAGGGGCAGTGTTGTGTGATGCATTAGCGCTAAGGATTCTGGCCCCTGTCAGAGGGATGAAACGAGATTATAAGCTCTATAACCACAAACACAGAAGAGCCTGGCTCGTTTGCATAGTGGTTAAGATGGCCACCAGCAGTGAAGGCCATTGTACTGTTTTAACCTACTGCATTACAAATGCCATACTGTATATTAGAGTAGTAATGCTGCTTTTTGTAAGGGGATCTGAGGTGTATAAGTATCTGCGTCAAATTAGTGAAGAAAAAACCCCACCACAGAGTGCAGACACCTTGGGTGCGCCCATAGATCCTCTTCATGCCTGCTTCTTTTGGTACTGACTAATTCCCGCTAGGCTCCACTATTTATCTTCTCTCAGCTCCACCCCTTTAGGTCATAGCCCAGCCACCAATGACGTTCAGTACTAAACCTTCACCTCTTGTGTGCTGCCAGCTGGTCAGACCCAAAGAAAACCCTTTTTTTTTAAATGTGCAAGACCCCCCCACAATTATGCAAAGCAAGTTCAATGAAGCACACTAGCTGGCTTCGGATTACTCCGCAAACCAGGCAGGAAACAAATGATTGAACTACGGGGGCTAGCATGACAACAACTTTGGCCAAATATTTTGCATTAAGTCAAATGAAACCTGCTGAATATTGTTACGTTAACATATTGAATTACATACTGATTTGTAGTTTTCCATATACTTAACGAAAACTGACAAAATGTGACATTTCGAAATCCAACATGAAATACTGTACTACTATTATGGCTTCTGGCAGGCTTTTGCCATACAGTGCTCCCTCGCTATAACGCGGGTCTCAGGGGACACAATATGAGCGTTATAACCAAAGAGCATTATAAATGGTCGGAGGGGGAGGGGGCGCCGCGGGACACATAATAACACATATATGACTAAAATACAAAATAAAATAACTCCCTCTCTATAATACATATATACTGAAGCAAAAATGTAACTTTCTTTGAATTAACTATGCATAAAGCACCATGTAATCAATGCTATACTTTTTACAAAAAAATAAATAAAAAAAGGTAACATTCCCAGTTGTGGTTCATTTTAATTAGCAGTTTTTAAACTATAAATAGTCTGGCTAAACAGCGGTCGGGAGTTCAGTTCGAAGCGACAGACAAGCAAATCAAGTGCGAGAAGGAGAGCTGGTTGGGAGAGGGGAAGAGGAAATGGGCTCGCCCCAGGTTCGGCTGCCGGAGCAGGGCTGAAGCAAAGCTGAAGTGTCTCGTCTCCCAGAGAAAGCGGCAGCTCCTCTTGCAGCAAAAAGGTAAATACATTAGGAAAAATAACCACATAATAGGTGAAATCATTCAACCTTCAGGACCCAAGTACACATAGCTGAGACTACCTTTCACAAATAACGACTTACTAATAAAATATGTATTAAACATATGGGTATCAATTCAATTCATGTAAACATCAGCGGACTGAAATATTGCCACTGAGATTCAATTTGCATACAAAGGTTATAAAAATCAGAAATCCAAGTTTAGTGATTTAAAGGACGGTGGTATTTAGATCCCACGGTGTTTAAATCAATTGAAGAGACTACAAAGGGTATGTCCACTTAAAGTAATGCAAAGGAGCTGAACCAGGTTGGCTTGTCATGTGATGGACTGTGAAGAATATATGACCTACAGCTAAAGTGAACATAATATGGCTTCATGTTTACCAGGACAGTTTAGGACAGATAAGGTTTATTATTTGTATTCTGGTATTTGTGATTGTGCATCTTATAAAGAAAAGAGGTAAAAAAGATACTGTAACAGGGGAGATCTGTGCTGACTATCTGGCGTATCCATGATTCTGCAGGAAGAGGGCAGCAGTCTCGCAGGATCCGTTTGTCAGTCATGGCGATGACACGGAGAGGTGAGGAAGAGGGTGTGTTGGCTTTCCCCCTCTCTGAGTGGCTGAGAGGCAGGCCTTGGTGGATTGCTCGACCCATAAGAACGGTGCCTGGTTATGCATTCGGGTGGCCGTGATTGGGAATACACAGAGATGCTGGCTGAGAAGGCCAGTGGTTGGAGCAAGCGACCAAAACAGGCAAGCACGGCTGAGGAAAACAGCCAGAAAAAAATAAACAATTTTATTAAAATCCCTTGTTACGTACCCAAGGGGACGTGTGTAGTGATAGAGGAACCTTGGCCACCCCAGTGTATAGTGCATAACAGTGTAGGACGGAGATCCTGAGCTGACCGGTTTAGCAGCAGTGGGGGCACTGCGTAAGCAGCACCTTTGTTTTGTAGTTTTATTACTGTGTTTTATTTTCCCTTTTCATGTTGCCTTTTGTTTTCATTATTATTTTGAGCACCTGTGAGTGCGCCAGCTTTTAACTGTTTTACCAGTATTGGTATTTCTGTGGTCCTGTGTACCGTTGTCGGTACTCAAGCCACGGACAACAGTGCCCTCTGTGGGCTAAAAGAGAAAAACATCAAACTGGGCACCAGTGTGTGTCAGTGAATTACCCACCACCCTTGCACAGATACTTAATGCATTGAACAAAAAAAAGATAATAACCTGGACTGTTCCAAACTGTGAACATGGAGACTTATGGTAACATTAAGTAGACCTGTTAGTAAGTTTTTTGTGGTCATTCTTATTTTATTTATTTTTACAAACAATTGAATGAAAATGGAAATAGAACACTGCTAAGGAAGCAGCTGTTAGAAGGGTAGTGCATGTAGGGTTATATGTCTTGTATTATGTATGTTTTTGTCATTGTCCTACATAGAAAGACTTTTGAATCATGGTGATCTGCTTGATGCAGGGCATACTCATAAATGAAGACCAAGCAATTCATAATGACAGCTGGGAATGTCTGACTACTTCAAATAAGAAGTCAAACTGTTTTTAATTTGCATTTTTGTTGATGCAGGCTCTAACACTTTTCAAGACCTTTTAGCGTTTACATTAGTTTGATGTATTGTACGTTAAGGTTTTGTTTTTTTATAGCAATACCAATACGTTAATGTTGTGACATGAATGAGCTTAGTAAAAATGATTTAAATGTTTTTAAAGAAAATAAAATTACATTTGTATCCATGTGTCACAGGGCGAGGAGCCCTGTACATTGATTTGTTTATTTATTTTTAGAATGGGCTCTTCCCCTCCCTTATGCAGGTTATTGTTTTGTATTTATTTGTTTTATGATTTATGTATTTATATGACGGCGAAGCGCCGTCGGTATTGTTTTTGTATTTATTTATTGTATTTAAATATGACGACGTAGCCGTGTGTTTTTTTTTATTGTATTGTTTAGTAGCGTGGATGGGTAGCCCCATCCACAGTAATTAAAAAAAAAAAACTTGTGCAGATTGTGGCCGAGGGGTAATAGAATAATTGCCAGCTAGTTAAACCCCTCGGCCACGGTATAAAAAGCCTGCAGCTCTCCATGTTCCGTGTGGGTGTTCGGAGGAGGAACGAGAGCGAGCGAAATTGAGAATAGAAAAAATACAGGATCAGTGAAAGCGATTGCCCAGCCTGACCTGTGTTTAGTTTTTGTGTTCGTGATTATTTAGTTTAAACTTTTATTTCGCTCTGTGAGCAAAATTTTCTGTTTAAATATTTATTTTATTTTTGTGATTTAAATAAACAGCGCACGCCGCGTTTGTTTTGAACTGCAGTACTACCTGGTGTCAGTTTGTCCTTCCTGCTTCTGGCCTGATGTCACCGCACAGCCACCCTGCCACACCATGCCTTACCATCAATGCCATAAGTGGAATAAAAATGGTATTATCTTAACACCAACAGGGTTTGTGGAGTCCAAAGAATCAGCAATGTACATCCTTGGAGGCCCCACTAATAAACATGTAATGGGCTTTTTGTCCTTCAGATGGATAAACAGATATGCATTCTGGACAATAAAAGACTTTTTAATTGATTTTCCCTAAAATGCTCCTCAGTTCACATGGATGTTCATTGTTTGAGTTACTGATTGGAGCTTTTCTGCTTTCACATTCTCTGCAGCCATTATCTTCCCATATGAGTCGCCAGCACCGTTCATTAACGAAGCAAGACACAGCAGTCCTTGATTTCCTGCATACAGCTGTAGTCTGGAATATAAATGCTTTGCCAATGTCATGCTCATTTTAAACGCTACTATTTGTTTTGCTTGAACTGATTTTACTGCCACTTTATAAACAGCTGCTTTAGTACTTACAGTATATACTGCATTGTGGATCACTTGACACAGCACATCGTTTTCTGATTGTCTAATGGAGAGCCTACTGATACCCAGAAGTTCCTTTTAATGTGCCCACGCCAAATCTGTTTATTTTTTCTATATTGTCATAGTTTGAAATTTTGGAAACCTTTCGTGCCTTCTATGCACCAGTGACCAGTGATAATTTGTCAAATTGAAAGCGGTTCAGTTATAATTGCTTTGCATATTCTCCTATTTGGAATAAAAAGTGTCTCTGTATACCTAACAGTGAGTATTTTTAAATAAATTAACTTTTTTAGCTTACAGAGCACAGAGAATAGTGCCTTTAATTTCAGACCAAAAACAGAATATAATGAACCTCCTGACACTAAAGAGGTGCCTTTCTTTTTATGCCTTCAATTTAATTGCTATTGTCATTATTTTTGCAAGTGTAGCTCTTGTGTAGCCCCCGTGGTCTTGACAACACATTTCTTCATTTTAAAACACAAAGCCTGAGGTGATAAATTGTCTGGGGCTGCAAATAAACACTAGTTAAATTACAGTATCTAA
Source organism: Acipenser ruthenus (assembly GCF_902713425.1). Classification (NCBI taxonomy): domain Eukaryota; kingdom Metazoa; phylum Chordata; class Actinopteri; order Acipenseriformes; family Acipenseridae; genus Acipenser; species Acipenser ruthenus. The sequence goes on along the minus strand of NC_081190.1, from coordinate 42,283,157 downwards.
AATTGCTAATAAGGGAACAATTTATGATGTAGGATTTAAAAGGAATTCCTAATTGCACTCCAGCTTGCAGGGAGGATGCTTCTTCTGTGCCGTTAACAGCTATTTTGTTTTGTGACTTGGCTCCTCTCCAAGGTTTGAGAGCTAATTGGAATTAGAATAACATTTTTCACAGGCCATTCATTTGCTCAGGCTGAGTAAATTACTATGCAAGAGAGGCTGAGGGTTCCTAATGATACCAGATAATGAAGTTTTATTCAGATTTTAACGAGGTGTAATCACTCTGGTTGAGAGAGAAAAAAAGATTAAGAGGGTGCAACATTTTTTTTTTACAACTGATTAATTACAAGCTATTACTTGTTCTTGTTAAAAAAAAAAACAGTATATTGTCTATTTAAAATATTATTTATCAGTGCAAATGACCTCACTTTAAGAGTTCTACAGTACCTGCAAAGAGCATAATATGCATAGGGGTGAGAAAGGGCAAAGCCTAAATCTGTCACCAAATTGACTGTGCCAAAAAAAAAGAAAAACTGTCATAGGACGGAATTGTACATTAGCTGATTAAACTAAGTCAATAATCTTGGCTGCCAGGTTCTTATTTTCTTGTAGTCTCTCACTACCTTCTTCCCTGTGCAGTGTCTATTTGTTTATTTAGCCACCCTTTTTAACTGGTTATTGAAACTCTAGCTATTTCATGAATGGAATTCTGTGTTTATTTTACGCATGAAGATGGTTGTTAAGACTTGTCAGTTCGGTCATCCTAATGTGTGAAATAACACAGGACTCCATGTACAGTATGTTAATACTGCCACTGTATTCTGTTTGTATAACATGTGAAATATGTCACAATGAAATGTATAAATAATGTATAAAATATGTTTAAACCAAAACTGAACAGCTGAATTCAGACAATTACTTTCCTTATATCGAGCTGCACGTGTCTTAGCAAGGCTACATCATTTGTAACAGTACAAATCAACCAGTTGTACATTTTGAATAATTGAGAAACAGATTCCAAATTCCGGTACAAAAAGATATTCAATGCTAGGTCTCTTAACATTTGTATAAACATTGTATAAACATTATTCCTTCAGTTGCATATTGACTCTGTCTCTTCAAACAGCAGCTAATAGCATTCTGAGGGATGTTATGAACTTTGAACCAAACCTTTACCACTAAAAATAAAAATGTTCCATGAGAAAGTAATGTGCAATTTCAGAATCACTTGACCAAAGTAGTTTTTCCCTCAGATCTGAAAGGGTTTATTTACTCAGCCTAATCTATTAAAGCCATAAGGTTGTAAAGGTCACACATCCCAAGATTTACATCTTATTATATTCAGTCTTTACAAGACTCTTCCTCTTTCGTGATCCGCAGTTAGGCTTCCGGCCTAGACATTACAGAAAAAAGGAAAACTTCCTGCAATCAGCACTGAGCTGTTCATTTGGTTTAAGGTTGCAGGATGTGAGCAGTGTAGGTAGCATGCCGTGGCCAGCGGCCAAAAACTACTCCAAGGGACGCATGCATCACAGGGCCTTGTAAATCACTTTTTAACCTCCGTCTCAGCTCTGAATTTATTTGTTTTCTTAGGCAGATAGTTCTGGTTCCCTCCTGGCTCACAGAATGATCTGTCATTGTCTACCCCGGTAACCTGAGGCAAGCAGTAATGAAGTAAGCACGCCTGGCCTTGTAAATAGGCACGGTGGCTGAGATTGTGTTAGACCTGCTCATTTATTACATTTTCATCTGATGGTGGGGGTTGGGGTGGTCTCAGGCAGGACTGCAGCCCCTGCTAAACACCCCCCGCCCCCCACCCCAGAGGATTGTGAGGAATAATTGGCTTCCCCAGTGTGTGTGTGTGTGTGTGTGTGTGTGTGTGTGTGTGTGTGTGTCTGTGTGGAATGTACAGGGCCTCATTAGCATGATCTCTCCCTGCACAGTGCGTTTGTGTTAATGTGTGGATGTTTCTTTTTTATTGGCATTCAGGGCAATGATGTGATAATAACACCAGTACAAGCTATCCTACCTTGTTAGTCACGATCATATTTGTATTTTTTCTCTGTGTTTAAATGTTAGTTATTATGTTTGACTTCCTTTTTTAAAAACGCATTAGGAAATCAATCCTTTGTCTAATACTATTACATAAAATCAAGAAGATTTTGAATGTAATGTTGATACAATTTCCCAGTGCATAATTATTATTATTATTATTATTATTATTATTATTATTATTATTATTATTATTATTATTATACAGAAGAGCTGTGAATGCTGTGTATTTAAATAAATATAATAATAATGTTTATAGTTAATCATGAATCTTTGATGTTTGTAAATGTTAATGATGTAGCAGAATAAATTCTAAATAAAATTCCCCAATCTGAGAAAATACTATAAATGATTTTTTCACACATCATTCTACACACATAAAATTACATAAATCTCAAAAGTTAGCATGGGTACCCCCATATTTTTACTATTTTTTTTTCTTTCTGTATAATTTGTGGTATTTTTATGGGTTTGTATCATGGGATGAATACTATTTAAACAATGTATGGATTTTGGCATTATACTATAGACAGTAATTGAACATAAAATGCATTTTTCCTAAAAAAAAAACCAACAAACAAGCATGGGGACTGTTATTTTTTCCCATGTTTACATCAATGTTAATGGGGACATTTTTTACAGTAAACAAAAGTGATTTGCATGGATATCAAAAACTGTAGCAGACCACCTTAAGTAGATTAATTTAACTTAATTGGATTTCAAATCTAAATCAGTTGCATGAACCACAAGCAGTCAACCTATACAGTACAGTACCCATATACAGTACATCACACCATGACAGCTGTATTTTTAAAAATTGTGGAGACAACTATTATGACCAATTATATAAAATTTTATGAAATTTAAGAAACATGTAACATTATGCGACCATACCAAAAATCTATTTAACAATAGCCTTTTAACACAATAGTTCACCAACTGATTGACTGCAAATGTGTTCCCCAATAATATAATGCCATTGCTATACTGTCAACACATTCACCACTTGATTGTGTCATGGGTAGTTTAAATGCAAAGAGCCTGACTATTTACATACTATGTACTTAGTATTGAACAGACAGTAACAAAATGCATTGGCTGAATACAGAAATAGTCATCATGCAGTCACAGTCACAACAATCTGTATTTACAGTACATTGGAAATGCAGTTACTAAAAGTATTGACCATAAGGTATACATGCTTTGGCACTGGCTACTACCCTGGTGAAATTCAACATAAATGCATGGATTCCTTTCTGTTATAGAAAATGTTCTAGAAAACAGTAGGCCAGAACTTTTGTCCTGTTTGTCCGATGTGCAGCACATGCAGTACACAATTCCCTTTGTAGTGCCTTTGATTGTGTTAATAAATGAGAGGCAATGGATTATCTGGACAGCACACCGGAATTATTGGTCCTTAATCAACTTTTATTTTACAAAAAATTAATATTATAAATCAACAAAATGATTTAGCTTATATATATATATATATATATATATATATATATATATATATATATATATATATATATATATATATATATATATATATACTGTATATACAAATGTATATTTAAATATATTTGTATAAAAGCAGATATAGGTTATTATTTTCGCAGTGCAGTGCTGGCAGGCATTCCCTGAGAATAGGTCCAGTCACATTAAATTACACACAGTAAGCAAAGTACTGTCTGTGTGTGTGAGGTTTGGACTAATTGTGGTGTTATGGAGATGGAAAAGTTCTATTACCTGAAAGTTCTCCATGGTAACCAAAAGATTTTACTCTAGGGATTGAAAGTGGACTGAGAAGCAGAGCAAGTGTAATTATTAACCTGGATTCAGCATGCTCAATAAGTGTTTTATTTCAATATGTCAGAAGGTCAACATATATTCTATTATGACAGCTTTCCACCCTTTAGTGTTGTCAGAAGTATTCTGTGGGATATTGTCTTTGCCCATGAGTACGACAGACCATGAACTCCCAAACCATCAAACATCTGGTGAATTATTTTTTGCTCACAAATTCATTGCTTTTAATAACAAAAACGAATGCAAAAAAACAATATAGGTCAAACATTAAAATAAACCTGACAATTTAATCACATGGACAAAATCAAGATGGTGGTATATATTGTTGGAATATCAGCTATATTATATGCATATGCATTTGAAGAAATTATCTTAAAGTGCCGCCATCAATTTAATTAAGTTTATATTTTTAAAAAATTGAAACAGCTGCAGCACAAACAAAGTCGATATTATTGTAAGTAAAAGGGATTTTGCTCCCAGTGCTCTTTGTCACAGCTCTTATTGTATTCTTGCTCTTATTGTATTACTTGTATTGTAACGCTTGAAATGCTTTTGCCTACGATTGTAAGTCGCCCTGGATAAGGGCGTCTGCTAAGAAATAAATAATAATAATAAATAAAGCCCTTCAAATCACTCCTTATCATGTAGTAACAATGTAATCAATAACCTGCTAATTAAAGCTTTGATTTGCATTGTGACACAGCTACGTTTTTTAATGAAAAGATGCTGTGCATTCAATTTCAGTCTGGTACATTTCAAAGGCTTCAACCTTAAGCCCAGTTTGAGAGGGCTTGAACCTTTACCTTCTCATACATGTCATTAATTTATCCAGTGGACTGCTTTTCTTGAATAGTTTAGAATGAACTGAACACTCATGTCGCTTATACATAAGAAACCTGGGCATCGCTTAAGTATGGTGGACACCTCTAACTTCTCTAGGTGACAAAAAATACTACAAATGATTGCGGTTGTAAAGGCCATTATGAATTTACAAATGAGGGCCTTAAAGTAATTTCGGTTTTTCTTGGAGAAAAGAATATTCTGCCTATTGACCTTGTTTACAATTTTTATTATTATTTGTTTATTCGCCCTGGATAAGGGCATCTGCTAAGAAATAAAAAATAAATAATAATACAAGGGTCACCCAGGGCAGCAGTGTGGAGTAGTGGTTAGGGCTCTGGACTCTTGACCGGAGGGTCATGGGTTCAGTCCCTGGTGGGGACACTGCTGCTGCTGTACCCTTGAGCAAGGTACTTTACCTAGATTGCTCCAGTAAAAACCCAACTGTATAAATGGGTAATTGTATGTAAAAATAATGTGATATCTTGTAAGTCGCCCTGGATAAGGGCGTCTGCTAAGAAATAAATTATTTATTATATTTATTATTTATTTACTTATAATTTCTGGTTACTCCTGCCCTGTTGTAATGCCAATCAGACAAAAATGATACGTGGTGAGAATTTAAAAAGGAAAACAAAAAACCTGTCCATGTGAGTGATCCAGTAGTAAGTCTGTTAAAGACAGTAAGTAAAGCATGTGTGTTAAACTTGACAAAATATCCTTAAAAGATAACAGCTGGCCACCCAGTTATAATGCAGAAAATGTAGAGCCAGGTTAGCAAAGTGTGCAGAGGGTAAGATTGATGTTGATACCCTTCGCTGCCAAGTGAAATGCCAATAACGCTTGTATAGCATTTTGTGAGGGCAATGGGAGTATTGATTCTTGAACAATAATAAAGTATGAAGCTGCTCTCTCAGGTATAAAAAAAAAAAAGTATTGGCAGCTGTTACAAAGAATTGACTCATGGAGGCCTGAGTGCTGCCCTATCTTAACAGAAATAATTCAGCCCTCTGAGGGATTTCAGAAGCAGCCATGCATGTTCCTGAGGGCACGTTTCATTGCTATTAATTTACCTACTGCTTTCACAGGCTTATCAGTGGATTTCTCTGCACGCTGCAGAAGCAAAATGAATTTCTTGAGGCTTGTTAAGCGCAAATGTGGAAAACTAGAGAGGCCATGAAAGTTTAATTTGAGAGGATATACGAGGAACACAACGTGCCCACAGCATTTTAATGAAGTGAAGAACTGCAGCATCAATATTGAAATAGGGTCTTTGCACACCAGGCTAGAATTTCAATAACTCATGTCTAGTTCTTTTTTTTTTTTTTTGAGTGTAAATAGCAAAACAAATTAACTCTTTAAATACTACAATGCTCTGGAGTCGGTATTATTTTTTCAATAGACATGTTACAGTATGTCACTTGACTATTTAATGGAAGAAAATGATTCCAGAACAGGGACATACAATAGGTCACAATCAAAATTAAAAATATACAATACAGCAATAAATCTGATGATGTATTTTTCTGCTCTATGAAATCCATACGATCTTTTTTTGTAATGTTTTCAATGAAGACTTAAGGGGGACACAAAGTACTGTAGAATAGAGACATCTAATTTATGTCAAAAAACAGCATGTTTTTCTAAGTGAAAGTGTGACAGTTCAATAGATAAACAGGTAAATATAAATGTATTTCAATAAAGTAAGTATTTTAAATACTGAAATAACACAGAAAACATGAACGTGATATGATTGTGTGTTTTGTATGTACAGTGCCATCCACCCATGTTGGTGTGTGCATTCCAAGAATGTGCAGTTGTTGTGTGCAAGCGTTTACTTAGAAGGAACACCAATGACATTAAAATAATCTCATCTCCAGGGGGCTGACTTAAAAACTTGTCCCGCGCCCGAAAATGTCTGTTTGCCATATTTTTTATATTAAACGCACGACTTCATGCTTGTCCGGTGCCCGTGGTCTGTATCAGCATTTCACAGGTAATAGAAACCTCTTCTGGGTGCAGCTGCTGCAAATTAATGCAGCAGATACCCAAAACAGCTGCCTTTTCTTGAGAAGATGATAAGAGAGAGGTATTCCAAGGGAAATGGCTCTTGGGGAGATAAGAAATGACAGCTATTGAACATTCAAGTGTTGTGAAAAATGCCCTATAGCTAGTGTTGTTTACTCTGTGCACAGAGTAATGCTTTGTACAACCAGACAGGCCGCAAATCTTGGGCTTTAACTAAGACCTTGGCTTTAATGAGGAAGAAAACAGAGCTGCAGTCCGCGTTGTAAGCTTTCACAAGTCTGAATTATTTATCTGTTTTTGTTTTGGGTAGGAAGGCAGTGAATTTTGTAAAGATTGACAGCACTGAAGGCCCCATCTGTTTATCTGAGGCTTAGGCACAACACTGTCAGGTGAAGTGATGGTTTACTTATCTGCTTAAATAGAGCTCAAAAGGTGCGATTTTCAGAGACATCCTGTGATACACAGTCAGGCACACCAAGAAGCAAGCTAACACTACACCACAGAGGTCTCTTCTGTTAAGTGGGCTCAGGCTTTGGAGAAAATGGATTTTCAATCCTTCCAGACTGGTGCTAATCTGGGTCTGTGAAACCATCCAATAGGCACTATTTATAAAAGACAGCATTTTGAAAAATCTCTCAAATAAAAAAGTGCCACATAATTCATTAAATATATGCAGTAATATAACATGGGGTAATAAAAAACAAGAGCAAAGCTCAAGTTTTGTTTTATGAATCCCCATTAGATCCCCGAAACAGGGTACTTCAGTTAATATTATATATTTTTCTTTATACAGGGGATAATGCTTCAGTTTATATAATATTAAGCTTTCTTTATTTAAAAGAAAAAAAAAACAGACAATATAAGGCGTATGAGGCACTCAAAAATATATTGTTTTATTTTTCTGCACTAATACCAGAAATGTTAAATGCCATTGTATTACACTAGAGGTCACCCCTTGCAGGAGAATCCACACTGTGACACCTTCCAGCAGGCATTACTGTCATTCAAGAGGGATATGTAGAAGAGAGCGAAGGGGCTGCAGATACCAAGCATTTGTTTTAAGCCTGCTGTACAATTACATCATATTTGGTGTACTGAAACATGTCCCCCAAGGCAACTCACAATAATGTGTTATGTATTGCATGAAACTGAATGTTTTTCATTAGACTTGAAAAAGGAAATCACCTGTCACACTAAAAATGTTAGTTGTAGCTGCATTCCTCACATTCAAAATAAAGCTGAGTGTCATATTTACAACACAATATACTGAACTAGGTATATTTGTTTGGAACTGGCCATAGGCTAGATTTAAACCATAGGCTGTGTGGTCCAGTGGTTAAAGAAAAGGGCTTGTAACCAGGAGGTCCCTGGTTCAAATCCCACCTCAGCCACTGACTTATTGTGTGACCCTGAGCAAGTCGCTTAACCCTCTTGTGCTCCGTCTTTCGGGTGAGACGTAATTGTAAGTGACTCTGCAGCTGATGCATAGTTCACACACCCTAGTCTCTGTTAGTCGCCTTGGATAAAGGCGTCTGCTAAATAAACAAATAATAATAATAATAATTTGGTTAAAAAATGACCTACAAAAATGTTAAAGTGTCTATAGTGTATTATTTTAACACCATTTAATTGTATTAATGGTGGTGATATCCTTATAGTGTTTTTAAAAGTACCAAACAACAAAACAATTTAACTGTGATAAAGATATATTTGTATTTGTTATCATTTTTTAATTAGATATTGCACATAGTTGTTTGATACTATAAGGGTAGTGGCCCCAATAATACAATTTTAAAAAGGTTAGTGCTGGATTCTTGTAATTGCCCCCATAATCCCCCATACTCATTTTATTAAAAAAAAAAAAAATAATAATAAAAAACAGCCACTGGCGTTTGTGTGGTATAATTGTTCTTAAATTACATTTCTGTTATTAGAAACAGCTTACCTCTTTGACTATGTTTACTTTTTACCCATCTTACAATTTGTTAAATATTAAGCAAAGACTAAGAGTGGTTGTGCAAACAATAGAATGATTCCAAATGAGTGCAATTTCCTCAGGATTGGAGTATCTTGTTTTGCAGTTGTTAATCACCATTTTTACAACCACTGTATCTGTGTACACAGCCTCATTTCACTTTCAAATTAGGTTTGTTTTGCCCTTGGCAGCAAGAGAAACATTTATTCCTTACTTAAGCAATAAAGCAAGACAGAGGTAGAATACAGTGAGATACACTCCCTAGAGGGTTTTAAAAGATACAAGGTGCAGATCCCCTAGATTGTTACTTTCTTGTAGTAACCCACCCCTGCAGTGCCTTAATGCTGTTCTTTGTGAGTTTGTGTTCATCCAGAACTTTAAACACACAGTGAAAGGTATTTAGTAACACATGACTAAACCAAGTTAAGGCAGACTAACAATTTGACTAGAAGCATATTCATTCAAATCATACAGTGCACCTTTATGAGTTATTTTCCCATTTTGTGGCACTATTCATTAAAACTTCCAGGCATAGGAAACACCTTCCATAGACAGTGTTGCATTTGTAGAAGGGCTAAAAACTTGTGTTGACATTCTATAATCCCTTCATTTTAAGATGTTAAATGGCAGTTACTGTAATGCTGCAAGGGTTGTTATATATGGTTCCTCAATATTTGAACAGAAGCAATGTTCCAGAGCATGCCATATATACTGGCTTTATATTCTCCTTCTTCTTCTTGAATCAGTAATGTGTCATGAAACCAAGAAAAAGCATTATGTAGTTGACGCAATTGGCTACACTAAATTCTCTAACTCCCAGTGCTAAAGCGTTCTCGACTATTATAACAGAATAGGATGCATTAATTAACACACCAGTAAATGCTTTAGGAATATGGCCTAGTGTGGCCTTCCCCATTTGTACAAACACAAGACAACATTAAAGGAGGGTCTCTGAAAAAAATATTTGTGTACTGGTGTTTACCAACGATTTTACAGTGTATGACTGATAAGAGGTGTTTTTGTTAAATAATTTTAACAGTGATATTCCCAGCCTTTAGATCTATATTAATCTATATTAATCATTTTGGTATTTTCCAAAATAAAATTCACTAAAGACCATAAAAATAAAGTGGTATGAAGTCTGCAAGGATTATACATTTCCGGATGGTAGTATTAACATCTGCTATAGTTTAAATCATTACAATAGACTCCTATCCCAATATGTATATCTGAAAGAATATCTTAGAGTCTGTGCTACAGCGTTACCAGCCCCATTCTATTTTTCTTCCCCTGGACTGTGACTAAGAAGCAGTTGAGCTTCTGTTCAGGCTTAAAAAGATTGTTTGGATAAAATCAAATGAGATTAAAAAAAAAAAAAATGTAAGAATGTCAAAATTGTCTTTTAAATGCCTATTTTAATCAAAACCAAGCCTTTACTCTTTATACAAAATATCCTTCATCTGGCCTGAAAACCAAAAATACATACAAAAATTAAGCACAAAATACTATGCATTTTTCCTTTAGTAACTACATTTTAGCCAGTCTAGAAGACAAGATCTGGTACAAACATACACCAGAATATCTACACCTTGCAAGAACACAGTAAACAATATATGTCTTGCAATTAAAAGTCATGTGTATGCTGAGAAACATTATGTAAACATAGCTGGAGGCAACAGTCAGTTGGGCTAATGCGAAGATTGTTTCCTTGGTCAAAAACAATGGCAAACATCCTATTCAGTGCATTATGCATTCAGAAAGATTCATGAGATTCAGTAGCAGATTAACTTCCCCTTTGCCAATTGACCTAATTAATAACAAATGCCTTCTAAAGACATAGAATATGCCTGCTGAATGGGGTTAATGGGGCTCTCTAGCTGTCCATTTTTTATGGGGAAAAAAGTACAAATCAATTTTCCTGATCAATATTTCTTAAACAAGATCATCGTACTCTGGTGCAACAAGCTGATCGATCTGGAATGGTTTTGGCAGCTTTCAAGCTGCCTACTTCAGTATCCACTGGAGTTTCTTATTGACAAGTGATAGGATGCTTTGAAGGGTGAATTGATCTGTTAGCCTGTGCTGCTACAAGGCGATGTTACAACAATAAAGATATGTTCCCAAGAGAACTCGTATACAAAATCAAACTGGAGATAGGCTGCTGAATTATGCAGTTGATTCAATAGGTCATTCTAGATTTGTGAGAAGGGGTTAGTGAGTGCTTCTAGGCTATAAAAAGGGTGAAGGAAATCTCTCAGCTTTTCCAGTGCGAATTTAGAAGAGCCTGTCACAGAAGAACAAAACTACAGTTTAAAAAGTAACAGGGAAGGATCGCTTGAATATTACAGTGAATTCCACTCAGGGGATACAAACTTCAGGGTCTTTTCATGGATCTCTGTGGCAATGTGCTCCGCCCCTGTGTGCATTTCTGTGTTGTTGCGTGTGTTAATGTTGGTGTATAGAGATTGGTACACGGGATATAAACGGGTCTGTGTTTCACGTGGTATTTAAATTGTATAATTGTATTTAGGCACGGGATTGCACATCACTGCACGTGCATTTAAAGTAAGTAATATGCACGCACGAGGTTGCACATAATTAATTCACGTGCTGGGATTCAAGTGAATAATTAATTAGTAATTGAATCCCAGCACAACAGTATAAATAGATGCACGTTTCATTCACTCGGGGTTGGGTGTTCGAGAGTGGAGAACGGGAGAGAGAGAAAGGAGAAATACAGCTAAAGAATAACAATTGCTACAGCGTGCTGGAAGTGCCAGCACGGTACTTGTTTAAACGTTCGTCCACTTGTTTTGTGTGTTAGTACGTTTTGTTTATATATTTATTTTGGCCTCAAGTGCCGTGTCCTGTTTTTGTGTTCTCTTGTTTTGTTTATTAAATGCTGAGCACAACCAAGTGCTCAGCTTCACCAACCTCGCTGTCTCTGTCTGTCTGTTTCTTCCGGGTCTGACGTGTCACCACTCAGCCAGCCTTGTCACAATCTCCCATACCCACTTAGTATATACCCACTTGTAATCAATGATAACAAGCAGGCCTTCCTAAAGTTTTGGGGGGTTCAGCCTTTTTGCCCCCATTATATATACTTTTGGAAGGTACATTCACAAAGGTTGGGTATTGAGATAAAGTGAAGGGAACATGTGAATGCTTGGATAGCATTTTGGCCTAATTGACAAAGGGCCCATCCTGACCTGGTAGTCAACCTGAATCTAATTAACCTCAGCAGGCATAAATACTCCAGTGGTGGAACTCTGGTGTCTGACACACCAAAGCATGTCACTGATGAAACACACTATCGACAAACATATTAGGACATGACCTGGAACGACCCTGACTGCTGACTCACCTGTTAGCATTGCCTTGACAAGTGTAAATAAACCTCTCCAATAAACTTCCAGCACAGGTTCCATGAGAGATTATAGCTCTCTTGTCTAGAAATTGTGAGGCACAGTGTTATATTCAAGACTGCCGTGTATTCAGAACTCCTGGTTCCACCCAGCTGTACAATCACGTAAATGCCATACTGTAGCAAACATTTTGATCTGGGTATAAATGATTCTAAAAACAATAATAATAATAATTATTATTATTATTATTATTATTATTATTATTATTATATTGTATTTGTATTATATTTTTATTATGTATTTGTATGTGTTTTATTCCTTACTTAAACACCATTAATGTGCATGCATGCTCTGGCAATTGATTTCCAACAAACTGTTATTAGCTCCCTTACCCTACAAGGTCAGGAACTAAGCTGCAGGATGTTTAATACATTATGTGTAAAGCAAATGGATTTTAAGGCCCACACAACAGGATAAATGACCAGATTGGTATTCACCGCCTCACTGTCAAATCAATACTGCCAGAGCTCATAGGAATCAGTTGCTTAAAATACATAAAGGAGAAATGAATTCCTCTATTATAATGAGTAAGCAGGGTTGTTTACCAAAGACAGTGATTTAGCTGTGGTAGTCTGTGTAGTGCTGTTGAATGCAGATGATAATACTTCTTGTCCTTGTCTGCCTATTTCATCTCTCCTATCACTTACTGCTGCTGCAAAGTCCCCTGGGTACGTTAGCAGTCAGTCCAGGAAGTGTGTTTAAGTAATGGACATAATGTTCACATTTGCTAGACCAGCCTTCTCCCTAATCATGAATTATTCTTCCCCAAGGCTCAATTGGAACATTACTTTGAAAGCTGAAGATTTAATCCTATTCAGCTGATTGGAGGGAATGATTACAGTATTATTTTCTTGTATAGGCTGTCTCCACTGAAGGTGCCTTTTTCTGTCCCCAGCTTTAATAGAAAGCAATCTTTATTTCCCTTGAGGGGAATGGCAATGAATTTGAAATGGGGTAATCTGCAGGAAGCGTAGGTGGTGAGCTGTAGATCGTTGTTGGTTGCTTAATTAGTTTAGGTCTCACTATATTTCACTGCCTCGATGAAACACCTTGTAATTGGTAGACCATGCAAATACAGTACATTATTATTAATAATTTTTAAAGGCACACAACATACAATTTGTTCGGAGCCTTTTGTAATATAAGTGTTCCAAACAGTCAAGATTAAGTTAGTCCTAATTGCAACGAACAAACGAGTTGGGGATCAGCTGATCCTCAGGTTTAGTACGCAGCAGAGGATCAAGACTATCTCCAAACCTCAAGTGTGTGGTGCGCGCACAAAAAATGATTGATTCCAGTTCGTTATAGTTCAAAGGCTTTATGTGATAACAATAAAAAAACATATATGTAAAACATGAAGATAATAACATTTAATTATCCTCATAGTTTTTAATGGTATATACAAAACCTATTTATCCACATCCTTTAATAAACAAAGACCATTCATCAGAGCAAGAATTGATCAAAGCTGTAAATGTAATCAGATATGAAATCTAGTCATCCAAGTATATAATGGGATATGTGACAGAGAAAGAATGAATCTTGGTTATAAATCTCCCTCTCGACCTCTGAGGGCGCTGTGTAAAGGGAATAGAGTGCCCTGGACTGGATGGTCTAACAATTCATTCCAGGGAAAGGTGGAACTCAGCCATCTAGAAAGGGGGTGGAGCTACGGTACACCAAGTCATCGCCCCAAAAGGAAGCAATGTGGCAACCGCAGATTGGAGGAAAAACGGTTGCACTCGCTAACCAAGGGGGTGCGACTGACGGCAAAAAGGGGACATGGCTAGGTGATCTGTTCCTATTGTTATGGTTTAGCTCAAACCGCTATAGGAGAACTGTAAACTTACCATGAGTGGTTTATTTGTTTGTAGTGTCTAATTATACTTGTTTCTTCTTGTTAGACGGCTAACACGATCCAGATCTGTCGCTTAAGGCCAGCCCTAAACCTGGACAACACTTCACAACTGTACACTAATAAATTGTATTTCACCACTTGCACTTTAGCACTCACTCTGGACTTGTGATTGTGTGTGCATCTTTGTGTGTGTTATACTGTGTTTATTCTTTCGGGACTCTAACCCGTTGTTTGGAACACTGCAAAATACACATTACTGTGTATTGCCAGGGATTATTCTTTGCGGTCACCAGACACCTGCGCACTGCAAACCACTTTATTGTATTCATACAGTGCCTTGCGAAAGTATTCGGCCCCCTTGAACTTTGCGACCTTTTGCCACATTTCAGGCTTCAAACATAAAGATATGAAACTGTAATTTTTTGTGAAGAATCAACAACAAGTGGGGCACAATCATGAAGTGGAACGAAATTTATTGGATATTTCAAACTTTTTTAACAAATAAAAAACTGAAAAATTGGGCGTGCAAAATTATTCAGCCCCCTTAAGTTAATACTTTGTAGCGCCACCTTTTGCTGCGATTACAGCTGTAAGTCGCTTGGGGTATGTCTCTATCAGTTTTGCACATCGAGAGACTGAAATTTTTGCCCATTCCTCCTTGCAAAACAGCTCGAGCTCAGTGAGGTTGGATGGAGAGCATTTGTGAACAGCAGTTTTCAGTTCTTTCCACAGATTCTCGATTGGATTCAGGTCTGGACTTTGACTTTGCCATTCTAACACCTGGATATGTTTATTTGTGAACCATTCCATTGTAGATTTTGCTTTATGTTTTGGATCATTGTCTTGTTGGAAGACAAATCTCCGTCCCAGTCTCAGGTCTTTTGCAGACTCCATCAGGTTTTCTTCCAGAATGGTCCTGTATTTGGCTCCATCCATCTTCCCATCAATTTTAACCATCTTCTCTGTCCCTGCTGAAGAAAAGCAGGCCCAAACCATGATGCTGCCACCACCATGTTTGACAGTGGGGATGGTGTGTTCAGGGTGATGAGCTGTGTTGCTTTTACGCCAAACATAACGTTTTGCATTGTTGCCAAAAAGTTCGATTTTGGTTTCATCTGACCAGAGCACCTTCTTCCACATGTTTGGTGTGTCTCCCAGGTGGCTTGTGGCAAACTGTAAACGACACTTTTTATGGATATCTTTAAGAAATGGCTTTCTTCTTGCCACTCTTCCATAAAGGCCAGATTTGTGCAGTATACGACTGATTGTTGTCCTATGGACAGAGTCTCCCACCTCAGCTGTAGATCTCTGCAGTTCATCCAGAGTGATCATGGGCCTCTTGGCTGCATCTCTGATCAGTCTTCTCCTTGTATGAGCTGAAAGTTTAGAGGGACGGCCAGGTCTTGGTAGATTTGCAGTGGTCTGATACTCCTTCCATTTCAATATTATCGCTTGCACAGTGCTCCTTGGGATGTTTAAAGCTTGGGAAATATTTTTGTATCCAAATCCGGCTTTAAACTTCTCCACAACAGTATCTCGGACCTGCCTGGTGTGTTCCTTGTTCTTCATGATGCTCTCTGCGCTTTAAACGGACCTCTGAGACTATCACAGTGCAGGTGCATTTATACGGAGACTTGATTACACACAGGTGGATTCTATTTATCATCATTAGTCATTTAGGTCAACATTGGATCATTCAGAGATCCTCACTGAACTTCTGGAGAGAGTTTGCTGCACTGAAAGTAAAGGGGCTGAATAATTTTGCACGCCCAAATTTTCAGTTTTTTATTTGTTAAAAAAGTTTTAAATATCCAATAAATTTCGTTCCACTTCATGATTGTGTCCCACTTGTTGTTGATTCTTCACAAAAAATTACAGTTTCATATCTTTATGTTTGAAGCCTGAAATGTGGCAAAAGGTCGCAAAGTTCAAGGGGGCCGAATACTTTCGCAAGGCACTGTACCCAAGAAGGCTGGCAATCGTGCACAGAATTACTCGACAGAGCAGGAACTTTATTTTGTTGAGCAATGCCATCAGCAATTGAGCGAAGCATATTGCCTTCCTTTGCTCCATGATATACAGCCTAATTACATAGTTTATGCCCAATTTGCTTGCCCCAATAGAAGGAGCTATTGTTATGCAGGCATAATAGCAATGAAGCCTTTATTGAAAATCAAACAATTATACAGGTCCATACACAAAACAGTGCATACTGTCACAATCAAACTGTGACCAGATTACAAATGTATCACATGTTGATAGTGACGCTTCTCTTGAGCAGGCAATCCAATTTTCATATCCAGAAGTGGGACCATTAGGCTTGGAAGCTGAGGAGGATGGGGTAGATGAGGTGGGAAGGGGAGCAGAGAGGTGTAGATGTAGTCCAGAGGCCAGGTGGGGTGGAGGATGATCTAAGATGCATGGGGCGGTGCTGTACGTCAGCGAGCTCTTCCTGCGTTTGAGAGACAAATGCTGGAATTATCTGAAAAAGAGCACATTTACTTTTAAACACCCCAAAGTACAAAACTTTATAATTCTGTAATTCAGTGTATGGCTATTGCATGGTTATAAACCATATACAATACGTTATTAATACTCTATAACATAGTTATTAAGTATATATTATATATTTATAAAACAATTATGAAACATTAATAAGCAGCACCTTAATAAAAAGTGTTACCATTTTTAACCATCTATAATGCTTTATGAACACTCTATAACATAGTTATTAAGCATTTATTATATATTTATAACACATTAATAAGCAGCACATTAATATAAAGTGGTAATAAAAAATACTACAAAATCAGGAAGCAACAGTTACACAACAAGAAGATGCAACTGATAAAACTAAAGCAGAAAGCTTGAAAATCAAAGCATACAAAACATAACCATATTCGCCTAACATCTTTGCACGTATAGAATTACGGGAACAATGATGCACACTTATAATATGAAGGAGATGGCTTAATATCCAATCCAGTAGGCTAAAGTCAATATCCACCTTTCAGTTTAATGACCTTGGAGTGACTATTAAAAGCTATTCATTATTGGGTTTTATTTAATTATATGTCATGCCTTCAATTAAAAATTGAAAGCTCTGCTAAATGTTAAAACAATATTCTGTATTCTATATTTGATATTGGTTTATAGTAATGGTTTCATTTCAGAAAATGTGGCTTTAATGAGGTTTCTCATTTTAACTTGAGTTATGATGTGATAACTCTTCTACTTTATTGTTATTATTATTTGTTTATTTAGCAGACACCTTTATCCAAGGCGACTTACAGAGACTAGGGTGTGTGAACTATGCATCAGCTGCAGAGTCACTTACAACTACGTCTCACCCGAAAGACGGAGCACAAGGAGGTTAAGTGACTTGCTCAGGGTCACACAATGAGTCTGTGGCTGAGGTGGGATTTGAACCAGGGACCTCCTGGTTACAAGCCCTTTTCTTTAACCACTGGACCACACAGCCTCCTATACTTAGTCTAAAGAGTTTGATGGTTTAATTCAGTACCATATATCAGGAACACCTAGGGGGCAGCAGTCATCATCTGGAGTTTGTTGCAATTGGGAAAAAAAATTATACGCACCTGGGGAATATCTGGAAGTTATTGGTACGTTGCAATTGGTGCTAACTTGCGTACTAGTTTAGTCTAGTCCTGCAGTACTAAACACTGCATCATCCACAGCTTTTTGTTAGTTGCAATTGACCCTATGGGTTTCCAAAAACATTGACTCAACAATGGGTGAAGACAAATAAGTAGAGTAAAAGTAGTTGAAAAATCGAGTTTGAAAAATAACCAGTTGTCAAAACAAAAACAAACCAGTATGAAAATAACCACCTGTCAAAAACAAAAACAAACCACTTTGAAAACTAACCAGATGTAAAAAACAAAAATGAATCAGTTGCTGTAACAGGGGAGATCTGTGCTGACTGTCTGACATATGTATGTTGCTGCAGGAAGAGGGCAGCAGCCTCGTAAGAACCGCCTGTCAGTCATGGCAATGACACTGAGAGGTGGGAAAGAGGGTGTGTTGGATTTCCCTCTCTCTGATTGGCTGAAAGGTGGGCCTTGGGGGGATTGTTGAACCTATGAATAAAGTTCTGTTGTTTCCTCAGATCTGTCCCTATAGGAAATACACGAGCCAGCGGAAGCTTCATGGCCGGACGAAGAACAGTGCAACGAAATACAGCACAACAATACAAAATAATAAATTGCACAGGAGCAGAGGGGTACCCCGTTCTAAAAATAAATATATTTTACATGCTTTAAATGTACAGAATATGTGTCGTGAGATTGAAGTTTAAGGTCTCCGATGCAGGGGTCTGATAAAGGAATTGGTTTTGGTGGTGATTTCGCCATGCCAGAGGAACCCATGGTAGCCGAGACTTTTCTAGAAGGACATCCTTGAATAGGGAGAAGCATCCGGGGTGCATAATGTTAACAGAGCTCCTTTGTGATGGGTGGTTTGGAAGATGAAAGTCCAGTTTATCAGGGGTTAGAAGTAATAAATTAGAGAAGCAAGTTTAATAGATAAAAGGTGACAATAACTTAATATAATAACTTAACTGAAGTACAACAGGGTAGAAGAGCCTGCTCGGCCATTTTGAACACAGTTTCTTCCCTTCTGGTAAGTTTGTAGCCTGTGGCTAGAGAAATAATAAGAGTGATGAAACTGAATGCCCCGGGCAAAGTTACTGTTTCAATTGTACTTGATCTTGAAGAATTGCTGTGACATTTAAAGAAAGCTAGCGTATGGGACAAAACATTGCATAACAGCTACAACCGCAATTTCTCAACAGATAATAAATGCCCCTCAAAACAAGCTACAACACAGCACATTTCTGTATATCATTAACGTGTGTAGGGGTGCTGTGTTAATTTAGCTTGACAGTTTACCAACATTAGTCCATCTGATACATTATTATTATAGTCCATTAACATACTGTACACTTGCCTATTGCTTCTCTGTCACTTCTTCGATTTATTCATATGATGATGCATGAGTGCCATGCCAAGTAATAAATACTAATTTATCCAATGATTCACATTGTTTCTGATGGTCAACTCCATCCAAAGAACACTTCGGCCAAGAGAACACTTCACTTTGCTTCAGTATGGGCTCTGCTGGAGGCGCTGGACAACAGACAGGAGGTTGAGGAGAGAGGAGAGGTACACAACACTCATTGAGAGGGTCGGTCTGGCACTGACGCCAAATGTTCCAGCAGGACCCGTGATGACGGCCCCAAAGGCACGGGCACAGAAGATGATGGCAGAGGATGACCTGGAGGCTTACCTGGTCGCCTTTGAGCAGCTGGCTACCACTACGTCATGGCCACAGGAGTTCTGGCCGAGCCAGCTGGAACGCTGCCTGATCGGGGAGGCTCAGGCAGCATACCAGGCCCTGATGGATGCCAAAGCCGCCCAGTACGATCTGGTAAAGCTAGATATAAGGGAGTACCAAAGATCCCCAGATACATGCCCCAGGGTAGTCGTGCAGAAGCTGTGTGACCACATGGTACCATGGCTGTACCCCACCATGAACCTACAGGTGGGTGAGGCGATAGTGGTGGAACAGTTCTGCCATGTGGTCGGCACTGACACACAAGCGTGGGTACGGCGCCACAACCCCGACACCCTGGAAGATGCAGTGAAACTGGCAGAGAATTTTGCAGACTCCCTGGTCTCCACCCGGACCGGCCTACTCACTGCTCCAGTCCAAAGGAGCAGCCAAGCACCTCCTCTTCTCTCTGCTCCACTATCATCAGGACCGAGACCTAGACCGCTGACCCCAATGGGCAACCTTACCTCCCCTCCATGGAGACCAAGGTTGGCCCCCAGCTGGGGTAGAGTTGCTGCCCCTGCCCCATTGCCTCACCAGCAATGGGATAGATATTTAACCTCTGCTCCCTCCTTCCCCCCTACCTGTTTTAGTTGCCACCAACCCGGGACACTAGGCAAGGTCATGCCCATCCATGATGGAGTGTGACGTGGCGGCATACAGTTGGGCATCAGAAGCGGGTAAGCAAGGGGAAAATGGTCAGGGGAAATGTGAAGACCCACGCATTAGTGGACACAGGGTGTGGGCAGACCTTAATTAAGGCAGCTGTGTTGGGTGGTGTGACGTGGCAGCCACAAGGTCAGGTGGCTATCTCCTGTATCCATGGAGACACGACGACATACCCCACTGTAAAACTATATCTATCGTTTTTTATCTGACGATAAAACGTCACCTAGTAGTTGGGGTTGGTGGAAAGGCTACCACACCCAGTAATTCTGGGCCAAGACTGGCCAAACTACAAAGAATTGGTCAAATTAATGGCAGTCTCGACCGCACATGTAAACGTGAAAGAAAAGCAAAAAAGGGGAACTGATTGGTGATGTTTTTCCCTTTCAAGCTGAAATGTTTTCCCCCCTTTTTCGTACAAGAAAAACTAACAAAGAGACGGATCGAAAAATGTGAGGGAGCATTAATGAGACAAGGCTGGGGTCTGGTGGGAGAATGCTCTGAAAGTAACAAACTCCAGTCAAAGGCATATGCCCAGACTGCTAGAGAGTAGCACTGGGTCGAGTGCACCCCACCCCTTTGGTCCCACTGCCAATAATTTGCACTCCCTTTGAACACATTGCAATGGACATAGTGGGCCCTTTGCTACCTTCTGATTCTGGGTATATGCATATATTAGTGGTGGTAGATAATGCAATGCGATACCCGGAAGCAGTTCCATTGAGGTCCACTAGTGCAGCTGCAATAGCCAAGGAACTAGTGCAGATTATGTCGAGAGTAGGAATCCCCAAAGAGATACTGACTGATCATGGAACTAACTTCCTGTCTAATATATGTTACAGTAAGTATATAAAATATAAAAATACATCCCATCAGGACATCTCTTTTTCATCCACAGACAGATGGTTTGGTGGAGCGATTTTAATCAGACCCTAAAGCAGATGCTGAGAAGATTTGTGAACCAAGAGCAAAAACATTGGGCATCGCTTGTCCCCCACCTCCTTTTTCCAGTGAGAGAAGTGCCCCAGAGTTCAACAGGGTTCTCTCCCTTCGAGCTCTTGTACGGCAGACAGCCTCGCTGCATCCTCGATCTGTTGAGAGAGGGGTGGGAACAGCACAAAGGCTCTTCCAAAAATGTAGTGCAGCAAGTGCTCCTACTGAGAGACATTTGGCCCAGGACAATCTCAAATCGGCTCAGCACCGGCAACAGCAGCATTACAATAAAAATATACAAATTTGGACCTTTCAACCAGGAGACAAAGTAATGCCACTTCTTCCCTCGTCCAAAACAAAACTATGACGCCTACCCCATGCCTCAGGTCGATGAGCTTCTCGATAGACTGGGAACAGCTAGGTTTATCTCCACTCTGGACCAAATTGAAGGGATACTGGCAGATCCCCTTAGCCCACAGTTCTAGAGAGAAAACTGCATTTTCAACTTCTAAAGGGCTGTTCCATTTCATAACCATGACGTCTGGGCTACATGGTGCACCCACTGCCTTTCAGAGACTGATGGACCAGGTCTTATGTCCACGTTGTGAGTATGCGGCAGCGTATATTGACGATGTGGTTATTTACAGCTCCACCTGGCGAGAGCATTTGGCTAGGGTTATGGCCATCCTTCATTCACTAAGGGTAGCCTTACAGCCAACTTGATATAATGTGCTGTGGCGGAGTGTCCCACCCCTATTATTATTATTTGTATTATTGTTTGCAGCGCGGATAACAGCGCCGCGTATTTCTTATTATTTCTATTTAAAAACCCTGTGAGGATGCGTGACTGATCAGCTACTGATTATTTAACTAGCTGACAGTCACGCATCCTTACCAAACGCATGCAGACTGTGGCCGAGGGGTAATAAGATAATTAACAGCTAGTTAACCCCTCGGCCAGAGTATAAGAACCTGCAGCTGTCCGTGCTGCGGTGTTGAGTGTAGAGAGGAGAGTACAGGAGAGCAGAGAGAGAGAGCGAGGAGAATATAAAAAAAACAATTGTTATATTTAAAAATATACTTGTTTCTGTTCATTTGGCCCTCGTGCCCTTTGTTTTGTGTTTTGTTATTGTTTAAATCTTTTCTTTTGTTTATTAATAAATACGCTGACCGCAGTTGCGTTCAGTTTCACCCGCCCATCCATTGTTTTGGTTCAGTTACTTCCTGGTCCGTGACGTCACCACACCTCACCACTGCAAGCCATCCTGCTACATATGGTGTCCTGCGTGGGACAAACAACGCCTGCAACAGCCGGAGGTTTTTTTTCGAATAGTGGTTTTTTTGTGTTTGGAAAAAAAAATGGATAAAGTGGATGCCTACATGAAGAGGTGGTATGAGCATCAGAGGGAGTTGAAGGAAGGAGGGGCTACATGGTGCCTTGCCTGTCTGGAGTATGGGCACCTCCCTGATGTGTGCCCATATGAAGACCCCCTCTTTGTGCAGGTCTTCAATCGAGGTGAGGTGGAGACCACCTGAACTGAAACTGAAACCTGCCTCACCTTCCTCAAAGGGGAGGAGTGGTGCTTTGCCGTCGGCAAGGTTGGGCACAAAGCACCCGACCAACCCCCTCCATGGCAGGAGGTGGAACTGCTGGTCCCGAAGAAGGGAAGGAGTGGTGGTGCCAAGAAGGCAAAGAAGAAGGCTCCAGCACCTGAGTGGGAGCAGCCCGAACGTACACAGCCCAAGAGGGGGGAGTCGGTGCGTCCACAGCCCAGAAGGGGGAGAGGTAAGCTGCAGCAAGCAACTGCAGCAACAGCAGGAGGAGGTCGGGGATGATGGCTGGGAGGTTTGTGTTATAAACCTCGTGGCGGAGTTATGCCCTGGCTGTGGGGTATATGGTCACACGTTGGCCATATGCCCCATGCAATTCAAAGAGGGGGAGCCCGTGCATCCAGCGCCCAGAAGGGGGGAGCCCATAGGTCCAGAACCTAGGCCTCCAGGAGCAGAGCAGCGGGAGCTGCCTCTGCCTCCGCCACCTCCACCGCTTCCACCACCAGGAGCAGAGCAGCGGGAGCTGCCTCTGCCTCCACCACCGCTAGGGGAAGAGCAGCAGGAGCTGCCTCTGCCACCTCCACCAGCAGAGGGTGAATACCTGCTGGTTCCATCTTCATCTCCACCAGCAGAGGGTGAATACCTGCTGGTTCCACCTCCACCGTCATAGGAAGGACTGCTCCTGCCCTGCCTCACACCGCCCAAGGATGCCTGCCTCGCTTCGCCCAAGGATGCCTGCCTCGCTTTGCCCAAGGATGCCTGTTTCTCCGCATCGCCTGGGGCTGCCTGTTTCTCCGCATCGCCTGGGGCTGCCTGTTTCTCCGCATCGCCTGGGGCTGCCTGTTTCTCTGCATCGCCTGGGGCTGCCTGTTTCTCCGCATCGCCTGGGGCTGCCTGTTGCTCCGCATTGCCTGGAGAGCCACCAGTTACAGGGTACGAGGGAGAAGTGGAGCTCCCGCTGCCGCCTTCATGGCCAGGGGCTCCCCTCCCGAGTTCGTTTCCGGAGGGTCCACTGCTGCTGCCGTCGCCTACCAAGGATCCGCTGCTGCTGCCGTCGCCTCCTGAGGGTCCGCAACTGCTGCCGTCGCCTCCCAAGGGTCCTGCTTTGCCTGAGGTCGCTACCAGTCCTGCCATACGGCAGGAAATACTGTGGCTGAAGCCCCATGAAGGGGAGCTGCCGGCCACGGAAAAGGGGGGGGAGGTCAGGAGACCAGCTCCCCAAGCCGCACTTTCGCGGCAGGAAATACTGTGGCTGGAGCCCCATGAAGGGCAGCTGCCAGCCATGAAGAAGGGGGGGGGGGGGGGGGGTCAGGAGACCAGCTCCCCCCGCAGCAATTTCACTGCAGGAGAAAGGGTGGCCGGAACCCCATGGAGGGGAGCTGCCGGCCATAAAGAAGGGGGGGGGGCAGGTCTGGTGACCACCCCCAAAATTTTTTTGGCCAGAGGAGCCGGCCTGTGCGTGGGCCATCGGAACGCTACAGCTGTTTGGGTGGGAGGAGGACATCCCACCTTGGCCGCCACCTTTGGCCCGTTGCTGCCCCTATTCCTGGGCCGGGACTGCTAGCCGGGACTTTGGGGACTAAGGGGGGAGGTGGCCGAAAAGGCCATGTGTGCTGCGCACAAGGGGGGTTATGTGTGGCGGAGTGTCCCACCCCTATTTATTATTATTTGTATTTTTGTTTGCGGCGCGGATAAAAGCGCTGCGTCTTTTGTTATTGTTATTTATAATTTAAAACCCGAGAGGATGCATGGCAGATCAGCTACTGATTATTTAACTAGCTGACAGTCACGCATCCTTGCCAAATGCGTGCGGACATGTGGCCGAGGGGTAATAAGATAATTAACAGCTAGTTAACCCCTCAGCCAGAGTATAAGAACCTGCAGCTGTCCATGCTGCGGGGTTGTTGAGTGTACAGAGGAGAGTACGGGAGAGCACAGGAGAGCGAGCGAAAGAAAGAAAAACAATTGCTATATTTAAAAATATACTTGTTTCTGTTCATTTGGCCCTCGTGCCCTTTGTTTTGTGTTTTGTTTTGTTTAAATCTTTTCTTTTGTTTATTAATAAATACGCTGACTGCAGTTGCGTTCAGTTTCACCCGCCCATCCATTGTTTTGGTTCAGTTACTTCCTGGTCCGTGACGTCACCACACCTCACCACTGCAAGCCATCCTGCCACATGTGCGTTTGCCAAAACAGAGACTCAAAATTTGGGATTTACCATAGGAAATGAAAGGGTGAAACCCGTTGTCACCAAAATCCAATCTTTGGTGGACGTGGCAATCCCCAAAACCAAGGCTCAGGTGAGGTCTCTACTGGGGTTAGCCGGTTATTGTCTTAGATTCATCCCTGAGTATGCCACAGTGGTCTATCCCTTAGTTGACCTCGCCAGAAAGAGCGCTCCAAATTTGATTAAGTGGTCAGTAGAATGTCAGGGGGCGTTTGATACTATTAAGCAGAGACTCTGCCAGGCCCCCACTCTCATCACACCAGATTTCACCAAGAGATTCATCCTCCACACCGATGTGTCAGATGTTGGTTTGAGAGCGTTTTTGTCCCAAACAGTAGACGGATTAGAACACCCCATCATGTATCTCAGCAAAAAGATGCTCCCCCTGGAGCGCAACTACTAAATGGGCTACTCACTCTTTACGATACTACCTACTGGGACTTTCATTTGATCTTGGCACAGACCATGCCCCACTCAAGTGGTTAAACACAATTAAGGACAGCAATGCCCGGATAACTTGGTGGTGTCTGGCATTGCAGCCCTTCATGTATCACGTATGATATGATTTTCCCGTGAGGGGGGAGTAATGGGAAAGGTAGATTCAGCTGAGTGTTCCTTTGGCTCCACTCTGAGCGGTGGGATATGTCACAGAGACAGAATGATTATTGGTGATAAATCTCCCTCCTGACCTGTAAGGGTGCTGTGTAAATGGAACAGAGTGCCCTGTCGGCCATCTGGAAAAGGGGTAGAGCTACGGTACACCAAGTCATCGACCCAGAAGGGAAGCAATGTGGCAGCCGTGGATCGGATGAGCGGTTGCAATCGTTTACCAAGGGGGCATGATTGACAGTACTTAAGGGGACATAGCAAGGTGATCTGTTCCTTTGTGATGGTTAATGCTAACCCGGAAGGAGAACCGTGTTATAAATCTTGAGTGTTTTGTTTGTTTTGTCGTGTCTAAATTTATACTTGTTTGTTGTTATTGGATGACTAACACGATCCAGAGCTGTCACTACAGGTCTGCACAAACCCAGACAACACTGCACTTGTTTTACGATTAATTGTATTTGCATCACGAGAACTACAGCACTCTGGACTTGTGACCGTGTTTGTATATTGTGTGTGTATTAAGACTTTATTATTTCAGGACTGAACCCTGTGGTTTTACTGAGCAATACACATCGTTGTGTACTGCCAGTTAAAATTATTATTTACTGTTGTCAAGTGACTTTGGATTACAAAATAAACCATCATTTCACCAGTAACATTGTTGTTGTCATTCTCTTGAGCACTACATCACCTCTACACCTGTGTACTGCAAACCACTTTGCCACAAGCTTGTAAAGCAATATGTAAAGCATATTATACACACACACATTATATATATACAGACGTGCTCAAATTTGTTGGTACCCTTACAGCTCATTGAAATAATGCTTCATTCCTCCTGAAAAGTGATGAAATTAAAAGCTATTTTATCATGTATACTTACATGCCTTTGGTATGTCATAGAATAAAGCAAAGAAGCTGTGAAAAGACATGAATTATTGCTTATTCTACAAAGATATTCTAAAATGGCCTGGACACATTTGTTGGTACCCCTTAGAAAAGATAATAAATAATTGGATTATAGTGATATTTCAAACTAATTAGTTTCTTTAATTAGTATCACACATGTCTCCAATCTTGTAATCAGTCATTCAGCCTATTTAAATGGAGAAAAGTAGTCACTGTGCTGTTTGGTACCATTGTGTGCACCACACTGAACATGGACCAGAGAAAGCAAAGGAGAGAGTTGTCTGAGGAGATCAGAAAGAAAATAGACAAGCATGGTAAAGGTAAAGGCTACAAGACCATCTCCAAGCAGCTTGATGTTCCTGTGACAACAGTTGCAAATATTATTAAGAAGTTTAAGGTCCATGGAACTGTAGCCAACCTCCCTGGGCGCTGCCGCAAGAGGAAAATCGACCCCAGAGTGAACAGAAGGATAGTGCGAATGGTAGAAAAAGAACCAAGGATAACGGCCAAAGAGATACAAGCTGAACTCCGAGGTGAAGGTACATCAGTTTCTGATCGCACCATCCATCGCTTTTTGAGCGAAAGTGGGCTCCATGGAAGAAGACCCAGGAGGACTCCACTTTTGACAGAAAAACATAAAAAAGCCAGACTGGAATTTGCTAAAATGCATATTGACAAGCCACAATCCTTCTGGGAGAATGTCCTTTGGACAGATGAGTCAAAACTGGAGCTTTTTGGCAAGTCACATCAGCTCTATGTTCACAGATGAAAAAATGAAGCTTTCAAAGAAAAGAACACCATACCTACAGTGAAACATGGAGGAGGCTCGGTTATGTTTTGGGGCTGCTTTGCTGCGCCTGGCACAGAGTGCCTTGAATCTGTGCAGGCCACAATGAAATCTCAAGACTATCAAGGCATTCTGGAGTGAAACGTACTGCCCAGTGTCAGAAAGCTCTGTCTCAGTCGCAGGTCATGGGTCCTCCAACAGGATAATGACCCAAAACACACAGCTAAAAGCACCCAAGAATGGATAAGAACAAAACATTGGACTATTCTGAAGTGGCCTTCTATGAGTCCTGATCTGAATCCTATCGAACATCTATGGAAAGAGCTGAAACTTGCAGTCTGGAGAAGGCACCCATCAAACCTGAGACAGCTGGAGCAGTTTGTTCAGGAAGAGTGGGCCAAACTACCTGTTACCAGGTGCAGAAGTCTCATTGAGAGCTACAGAAAACGTTTGATTGCAGTGATTGCCTCTAAAGGTTGTGCAACAAAATATTAGGTTAGCGGTCCCATCATTTTTGTCCATGCCATTTTCATTTGTTTTCTTATTTACAATATTATGTTGAATAAAAAAGCAAAAGCAAAGTCTGATTTCTATTAAATATGGAATATACAATGGTGGATGCCAATTACTTTTGTCAGTTTCAAGTTATTTCAGAGAAAATTGTGCATTCTTCGTTTTTTGTGGAGGGGTACCAACAAATTTGAGCATGTCTATATATATATATATATATATATATATATATATATTAATTACCATTAGATATCGGAATTAAACCATATTTTACATACTTTTCATTCACGGTAAAGGTTATGTATTTAATCACATGCAGATCAATGTAATGTAAAGCATCCAGAGATGATAAAGAACAAAAGAAATACAAGTATCAACATTATGATTAAATACCAATAAAAAATGCAAAATATGTTTTTGTTTTTACTCTGTTGATGTTGATTCTTAATCACAAAACTGAATTGTCACGTTACTCGTTTACAATTACAGTGGGGGGTGAAATTTGCCATGACAGGGGGGCCCCCACTTGTAGATGCTGCAGCCCGGCGAGCAGATGGTAATTTGTGTTTGCTTCTCCGTCAGACATTGTTGAACTGCTTTCAGCACTCTTGTGCAGTTCTTCGGATGCCAGTCAAAGAAGCATTCATAGATGCAGCTATTTGATCCCATGTTTCTTTCACCTTATTTGCCCTGGGTTCTCAATTTTTTGTTCCATATATTATTATCAACCTCCTGCAAAAAGTCCTGTGGTGTGAACTGTTCCTTTTGTTGTCTGCGAATTGCCAAATTTCACTTCATGCTGCGATGGTGTCTCTTCCATGTTGGATACAAAAAGCACAGAGCTAGCGCTGCTTATTCTCAACTCGAAGTAGCTGAGCGTCCTTGTGCCAGCGAAAACAGCTTCTTAAAGGGAATGTTACTGACTCACGACTGGGCATCAGATTTCATCTCCCACTCGGCAGTGATTGGCGTAGCGCAAAGACATTGTGTTGGACTACACTTGTGCCAGGCACTAAAGTTGATCAAAATCACTCTCTTGGGACAGACCACTCCCTGCAGTGCTACCGGAATGATTTCTAGGTTCCCCTTGCAAAGGTCACTCTTGAAATCAAAACTTTAAAGGATGTGTTGCAGTAAGAATACCTCTGTTAAGAAAGGGGAACAAGACTAAAAGGCTAAAATATGCACAGGAACACGACACCAGGCAGAAGGATATCTACATCCTCAGATGGAAGGAAATGCAAATGGATGGAGACGCAGATGAATCACATTAGTTTACTGTAAAACTACGTCTAGTTGGTGCTTATCTTGGCGAGAGCCGAGTTCAAATCAGCATGAAGTTTTAACATCTACTCTCATGTAATGGAAATCATAATCTATTCCTTAAGGATATTATCTTCAAGTATTGCTCATCCTTGTTAGACAGCTTTTTAGGTCTTCCGGGCCTGGGTTTGTCAATTACAGATGATGTTTCTCTGTACTTGTTGATTATGCTTCAGACACCACACCTTGAAAATCAAGTGATGCGAGCTATTTCACTCAATGTTTTTCCTTCCTTATGCATAATGCATCAGAGTAGAAAAATGCAACATATCTAAGACTTTTGCACAACAGTGTATTTTTTTTTATGCCAGAAACACATTTGTATGGATGGTCCTGCCAGGACGACTCTCCAAGTGAAATATTCCATCTTAATGGAAAATGTTCCATTAATGTGCAAAATGTTATTGAATAGTCTTTTATTTACAGCTAAGCTCCTATTGCCGTTCTGCTTCAAACTCCACAAGCAGTGTATTACAGGTACACCAATTAAAATTCCATGAAAAAAGACAATAATCAAAACAAAAGTGGTTGAGTCATTAAAAAGCACATCCTACTGTTACAAATGTGACTAATAATTTCACATGTACCAAAATCGTGGTTCATCTGATTTACATATTCAGTATATAATGTGTACATAATTAGTCTCTGCCACCTGCATCATTCTCACAATTCAATTGCATTGATGTCAGAGTAAAGGGTGGCTTCAGTGAATGCCAGAATGTGCATTTACTAAAATAGCAGATCATATGCATTATGTAGGTATAAAAGACTTCGTTCAATCTGATATCTCTGTTACTGTTTATTCATGTAGAGAAAAATATTCGATCCTGGGGAATCTTTCAGTCACCTCTGACATCATCCTAGACAATATCGACCATATTGAAGTATTTTAATTATCTAAACCAGTGGTTCTCAATCTGTGGCTCCCTTCAGGTGGTCCATGAAAAGGTTACAATTATGTAAAGGAAGCGGTAGCATGGTTTATAGATCCCATTGCAAACCCAAAATTTGAGATCTTAAAAACTCAGCTACAGAAGCAGGAAGAAAATGCATACATGGAGAATATCTCCAAGTTAAAAAAAAGGTCTAAACTCTCCGTCATATATAGTTTGGGGTGTATTTATACGAGGGAGTTTTTGTGTATTGCGCTCACATGCACTCAACACAGCAGCTTGTAAAGTAAGGGATAACTCATGACAGGGTGTGCATTGTGTTCATTAACATACAGCTGTAGTTGGGTTGGAGGCAAGGAGGCTAACAATTTTGTTATGTTAGCCTCTGTGCTGGTCTCAATTGCTCCGTAAACAGTGCTGACATAAACCACAATGTTAGCCTTGTTAGTGACTAATAATTAAATGTCAATCATGTATCTTTGTTGATACAGAAAAGGAGGCAAAGACAAAGTTCACTATCCATGCATTACTACCGCTGACCTGGAGAAGCCAACAATACAAAAATACATTACTGGCATTTTTACATGCTTGATCACTAATAGGCTATCATTGCGGTTTATATCAGCACTGTTTACAGAGCGATTGAGATCAGCACGGAGGCCAACATAACAAAGTTGAGTACTCTTGACCAGCCGAATTACGCACTGAAGCATAGAATTATCGTAACAGACCATTTACATTTTCAAGACAAACTGTTTTTAAGTTAATTACCATTTCTTTATTTTTCATTAAATCAATAAAAACACCAGCTGCCCAAGAATATTAGTTTTCTTTGATTTCATGAAGTTGTTGACTCTATGTCTCTTGGTTTTGTGTCTTGTAATTCTATCCATTCTATTGTCAAGCCTCTGAAAAGATCACATGTGACGTAAGGAATGTCACTGATTTTTTAAAACTGTAATCACTGGTGTTTTCCTCTTGGGTTATTTACTGACTGACTTATTAGCCTCACTAAGTCAGTGAGGGTAAGTAATAATAAGTTTATATGTTTTAGATAAGATTTAGATCATTAAATAGACACCATTGAGTTTGTTTGTGATTCTTCAAAAAACAGATACAGAATCTATTACATATGAGTTTAGCTGAACTCACATACTGAGATCCCTCACCCTTAACTGTTGTGATTAAGATTTAGCTGTAAGAAATAACAGCTGCTTATTCCCTTATCCATTATTTTATGGGCTGCTTTGCAACATCTCAGAATTCATAACTGCAGTTTGAAGTATGAAGTCATCATTAGAGTGGCTTCAGAAGATAGAGAAAGAAAGATTGCATTAACTTTACTGGATACAAAACTTAATAAGCAAACATGTTTCCTATTAAAGGTTATGATGAGTATTTAAGTCTTTATCTCAGAGCTAATGGTTTAGTCAAATAATGTCATTAATATATAAACATGTAATTCAGAAATGAGGACTATGGGCCTCATCTTCCAAATTGTTCAGCAGTTTGCATGGTTTACTTTGGATTGAAGATAAATCCAGGGCAAGACACTCACCTGTCAAGGAATTAGGGAAATACATTAGCTAAATCTTCGTGGGGTGCATAATGAAATTGATTCGAGTGAAAAAGACAACCAATTCTTCATAAAAATAATTTATTTTAACAAATTATTTCCATTCTTATTTTTTTATTTTAGCTTTTCTCGTCAGATATTTTTTTAGAAAACAAAAAGCACAAACAGAATCTCAACGCATTTCGACAAAGAGTCTTAATCATTAGTAGACTAGTAGTCAGCCAAACAGAATCTAGAATTTACGCCAATTGTTTCTACCCATTTAATAATGGATCATAGTCACTGATTCATTGGGATTGATTTACTAATCTTTTTCTTTGATTAGATACAGGTTAAGAAAAGTAAAAAAAAATATATAACACACAAATTTAGGGCCTGGTTAATTTAGTTTAAGGGCATGGTTTGAAGTGTTTAAAAGGTACTTTCACACCTAGTTTGTTTGACCCTGTGATGTGAATTGAAGTGCAGGTATGTTTGCTCAGAGTTTTATGTGAAACCTCTGAGAACCACATAATCACACCAGGATGCGCATCAACCCAAGTGAACTGAGATCACTTGAAATGGTGGTCTCGGTTTGCTTGGAAGGGGACTCGTTACGTTTGCTACTTTGCTCCGTTTCAACTTTTTGCAATTTGAAACAAAACGTATTCAAGTTCACTTGGAAACGCACCGCTCCAAACAGCAAAGCAAATCATGGACGTGACGTACTTCAGCAAGCACCAAGGAAAGTGTCTCCCCACTGTGTCACAAACACAACATAGGGCTTGTCAAAACACAATACAATGACACACATGCACTGACAAGAACACCATGATGTCTGTCCTGTATCGTGGTAAAGTGGTTATGCAGGGTGCACGAGACAATCAGAAGTCGAGCTTTAAAATGCCAGAAAGTGTTTTTTTTTTTTGTTTTTTTTTTAAATTAGAGGCCTTCAGTGGAGTAACAAAACAAACAATACAGAAAAATAAATCAACAAAAACACATTTTCAATATTCAATGCAAGTAAAAAAAAATACAAAAGAAACTTTTAAACAAAAATACCTGGCTGTAACACAGATCTCCTAACACAGAGCTACTCACAAAGTCAGTATAAGCAGAGCAGAGTAGAGCACACCTCTCTCTCCTTATTTCTCTCTCTTTAAATGAACCAAAACCCAGGTACTTATACCTGTTTTCATTAGCTCCTCCCCTGGACTGATCCAATACAATATAAATTGTTATTGAATTACATTTAAATATACATCGCGCCTTGTGATTGCTCACGTCCCATCCCTTATAAAAATAAAACTTTTAACAAGTGAATGTGTTTTAAAGGAATCATGGAATAAAGCGGGACTGTTTCTTAAGAACGCAACGAAAACAATAATATTGTATACTGTGTTTTATTTAAATGCATATGAATTGTTTTACATTTGCAATTGC
This sequence comes from Acipenser ruthenus, assembly GCF_902713425.1. Lineage (NCBI taxonomy): Eukaryota > Metazoa > Chordata > Actinopteri > Acipenseriformes > Acipenseridae > Acipenser > Acipenser ruthenus. The sequence continues at coordinate 42,250,415 of NC_081190.1, read as the reverse complement.
ATAAAGTATATTCATAAAGTACTGACTTCCCTGTGGGGTTGTAGGTAGCCGCGGGTGGATTCCAGGATAGAAAAAAAGAAAGACAAACAGAAACAAAGTTATGTTAAAGCGGTGCTGAATGCTCAGTGCGTGTTTCCCTGTGAAGGTGCATATTCGCAGGGAAGTGCGTAGTTTGTTATTCAGTGACCTAAATTGTCTAAACAAGTAAAACTAAATTTTAAAATGGAGATTAAAAGAAAATCCTTACTAGTTTGTTTGTTTGTAAATGGCGTTTGTTAGCATCAGTGTGGGGCATGGGCGGCGCCATGTTTGTGTGAGTCGAGCAGTACAATGAGGCACCATGTTTGTGAGGGGCAGATGATACCTTGTTTCTACCGTAAAGTCTGCTTGCAACGCGCAAGCCAAATTAAAGGATACCAGTGTGTAACTAAAGGGCAGACCATGCCAGGATTAAAGTGAGGGGTGTTGTGATTATATATTTATATTAAAATAATTCTAGGTGGAATTAAAATAAAACCTATTGATTTTATATAACTTGGTGATATAGTTATATAATAGTAGTTAATTATATGTAAATGGGTTTTAAAGTTAATAAAGTTAGGTTTTTGGTTTCTTCTAAGGGGAGGAGTGATTTCAGCCTGTGTATAAAAGGGAGGCTGTGCTAGAGTAATGAAGAGAAGGGTTTAGAGAGATGGGTGCTGCATGAGTGTCCAGGCTAGAGAGAGCAATATATCTCTTTGCTGTTTTACTGATAAAAACAGTATCATCATCCAGCATTAAGGAGTTTTTTAATTTTTATTTTGTAAAAAAAGTTATTTGTTTTCTTTGAAAATTTGCTTTGATATGCTTTTGTTCAGTTCAGTTCTTGGACCATTCTATGGAACGAATCTTCTGTTGTCCGTGTGCTTCCCTGCAATACCATCTTTGGCCACTTGGCACATCCTATTTGGCCTTAACATACAAACATGCTCAAATATATACATTGGTTTTACCCTTCATGCAAGTATAAACATCAACAATAAAATCAAACAACAATACCCGGTTACCCCACAGACTAATTAGGTGCGCCCCCGGCTACAACAGAGCATTACATCAGCGTGCACGCCTCCCAACGTGGCCACCCCCATAGTCCCATCGGCTTGCAGCTTCACCACAGTGAGAAAGGTAAGATAAAATATTACAAGCATTTTATTACAATGGCTTAACAAACAATTTCAGAGTGCTTACTTTAACTAACATGCTGACAACATTGACATGCCATTGTAAGGAATATGTGCACCTATTTCTTACAATACACACAAATAGTTACCGTGGCTCAAAACTCAGGCGCAAAGTACCAGCAGAAAAGCGATCATGCACCTCCCCCATCAGGTAAGTTTAACATTTACTGCTTGTAAAAAAACCTTGTTATTTCTGACCTAAACGGTTTTATACCACAACAGTGACATTTATCAAATGTATCGAACAATCTTTATTCAAGTGTCTTTTAGTAACCAGCCACTCTATCACAATGTGACATGTACACAACAACACATCACATATAGAGCTGTGTGGCAGGGCAAAAGAGCCCTGTGTGTAGATATGTGGCAGGGCAGAGCCCTGCTGATAAAGGTATTGTTATGGGTTGTAAAATTATGTTTTACTGTTATGATTTAAATTTTTTCTTTGGTGTTTATTTTTTATAAGAAAATAAGACAATGACCATCTTGGAAGTGGTGTCCTTTTTTCAGAACACTCTAGGGAACATTATAAAGTACTTCAGAAATCATAGAAACTTTTTTCCAACACAATGTATATATATATATATAATTTAAGTATTTTTTTATTATGTATTTTGCTTAGAGATACCTGTATAAAAATGTGTTATTCTATGACCCAAGGGACCTTCCAATACTTCCTGAAAGTTTTATTGAAAAATATTTTTGTTTGGGCGAATTACAAGACATTGTTTCACCTGAGTGATTGCAATTACATAATATGTGTTTATTCTGAGGGTCTTTATAAGCAATAATAGACACTACTATTGATTTATTCTCTCAAAATGAATAAAATAATAGTTATTCATTTCATTATTATCAGTAATAAGGGAAAAAACCTACCAGATACATTTAGTTCATGAACTAGTATATGCTTATATCCACTTGTTTCTTAATATTTATAAATGTTGTAAAAACATATATATATTAAAACACGAGACAGAAGCCCACTTCAGTATGACCGTGTTAACACGATCCTGGTCCTTAGATACGGCGTTTTGGCTGTGCAGATGCTTGATATGATGTGCTTGAGTAAAACTTGGAGTTGTATCGGATAGTTTGTCTTTCATTTTAATATTGATGTTGTTTAAAATGTAACCGTCATAATGACTGCCGGCGGTGGTTTTAGGTATGAGTATAACTCTAGTGTTAATGTAGTTTAGCAGAAGTGATGTTTGCATATCGTCTGTGCCAGGCTGCATCCCGTGAGAATGCATTTTGTTATCTAACATGAAATACTGTACTACTATTGGGGCTTCTGGTAGACTTTTGCAACATAATCTTGTAGTTTCTTTGATTACATGATGTTAAATAAAATATGCAAATTATGTTCATATGTTTTTTTTTTAATTATGTCTCAATCCAAAAATTCTAGGTGATGCAAAACTTTTGGCCATAACTGTACAGCACAGTAGTAAAATCAATACCTAGCACACTTTTTCTTTTTACTTTAGCCTATAGGGAAAAAATAAATCATGCTGCTTTGTTGTATGCTCGAATATATATTGAAAAGTGTTGAATTTAAATCAAGGAAAGTAATGTTAAATATTGTGTTCAGTTCTGGTCACCTCGCTACAAAAAGGACATTGCTGCTCTAGAAAGAGTGCAAAGATGAGTGACCAGAATTATTTATAGTTTAAAAGGCATGTCATATGCAGACAGGCTAAAATAATTGAATCTATTCAGTCTTGAACAAAGAAGACTATGCAGCGATCTGATTCAAGCATTCAAAATTCTCAAAGGTATTGACAATGTCAACCCAGGGAATTTATGACCTGAAAAAAGAAACAAGGACCAAGGTTCACAAAAAGAGATTAGATAAAGGGGCATTCAGAACAGAAAATAGGAGGCACTTTTTTACACAGAGAATTGTGGGAGTCTGGAACCAACTCCGCATTAATGTTGTTGAAGCTGACATCCTGGGATCCTTCAAAAAGCTGCTTGATGAGATTCTGGGATCAATAAGCTACTAACAACCAAAACGAGCAAGATGGGCCGAATGGCCTCCTCTCGTTTGTAAACTGTCTTATGTTCTTACACAAACTGTACAATGCAGAAACAAAAAAAGGTGATGTTAAATTGAAACTAAACGATTTTAGTGCATTTTCTTGTACCATAGTCTACTTAGTACACAGTGAACAGACAACAGATGCTGAAGGGGGCCGTGGGCGGGGATTACAACCTATGTCATTACGTTTGTTTTCGTCACCGACCAGCGTTCAAAGAAGAAGCAAAGAAAAACCGTTACAAGATGGACTCCAATGATTTTGACAGATGGAAAATGCCAGCCTGGGATGCCGATGAAGTACAGGCACTGGTAACTCTCTGGTGTGATATTGTCCAGGGAGAACTTGCGTCTAGCGTACGAAACGAAAAGATTTATGCCAAACTTCCGGCAGACCTGAAGGAATTGGGATATAACTGGAGTCTTAAGTGTCAGGAGAAAATTAAGAAACTAAAACAAGAGTATAAAAAAATAAGAGCATAACAACAAAAGTGGAGCCGATCATAAAAAAAACAACAAATAGTACGACATTATGGACTCTGTATTAGGACATCGACCTGCAACACTTGGCGCTGGCGTTGTGAATTCTGCCACGGAGATCCTGGAAGCAAAGGTACTTATATATACTGTATATACATATACTGTATATACATATACTGTGTATATATATATATATATATATATATATATATATATATATATATATATATATATATATAATACACACACACATATACACATACACTTTAGTAGTATTCAGAACACAAAAATGTTATTAGAGTATAAAAATCACTACTGTTTACATGTCATGTTTTTAAAGTTATTGTAATAGTGCTATTTTGTTGTAGATGCAATTTACGTAACAGTACAGTAAAGTTTAGGAGATACAAAACCTTAGCGATTGCAAGTAATACATTAAATCAGAAATCAGACTTGCTTGTATTTTGATATACTAACCTGTTCAACTTTTATGCATTTTTTTTTTTATTTTAGAGGATGTAGTGCCAGAAGATGAAATCGACAACAGTTCCAACAGGACTGAAAAGCTCTCCTCTGCTGGGACACCACACAGGACAACAACTGTAAAACAACTGTTTTAAAAAAATCCTTTCTACATTTTGTTGTGTTGTCTTGATTTCTTTGTTGGATAAAATATGACCATAAGTCTCCACTAAAAATCAAATCACTTAGAAGTAAAATCAATACCTCTATTTCATTTTTGATTAAAAAAAAAATTATTTCCACATCAAGTGGAGTAACTATCTGGATGTAGCGGTCCTTTTTTCTCTTTGAACGATGTTACTTTGTTTTAAGTATCATAATTGCAACACTATCTAATATGACTACTATTTCTAGTACCATGGTATAGTGTAGCTATTGTGATGAATTCTAGCTTCTGGTTACACTCTATGACTGTATTGTATAGTCTTCCACCCACTACCAGGTATGTTTAAATAACAAACACCGACAACAGTAGTACTGTATAGTTACCCTCCATGGGTTGTATTTATTTTTTTGGGTCCTAAACTAAACACTTATTTTCCTCCAAACTAAACAAGGGCAGGCTAATTCTGCTTACCCTGAAACAAACTATCCATTCAGTTTTGTTACCTCAGCGTTTGGTCTCTCTTCTTTGTTCTCCCCTCCCCCATGGTTCTTCCATATGCTTGTTTTATCTGTGTCTCACAGGTGCCCTTCATTACCCAAACAATTAAGTGATTAACCAGTTTTGTAAGGCCTTTAGCAATATGTCTGCAGGTTCCACCAGCTCCTTCACCAAGATGGAGTATAGATTCCTCAACCCCAGGGTCCTAATGCCTCCAACTTTGTGTTGTGAATGTATACTCCATTAGAAACCCTCCCCCTTTGCACGATCCCGTGGGGTTGGGCATACAAACTGCTTTGTCTGTGGAAACCTTGACAGGAAATCAGTGTTAATATGTTCCTTTCCTGTCCTATGTTTCACCTCGAAACAGTAAGGCTGTAACGCTAAAAACCATCTTGTTATCTTTGTATTTTTATCTTTTTGTCTATGCATCCACTGTAGAGGGGCATGATCTGTCACCAGCGTAAATTTTCTCCCACATAAATAATAGCGCAAGGCCTCTATTGCCCACTTCACTGCTAAACCTTCTTTTTCTATGGTTGCATAATTTTTTTCACTAGGCAGGAGTTTCCTGCTGAGGTATAGGACAGGATGTTCTTCCCCATTGTAAACTTGGGATAAAACTGCCCCTAATCCAACCTCTGAAGCATCTATCTGTAACACAAATGGTTTGTCAAAATCTGGGCTTACCAACACCGGAACGCATTGCTGATTTCAGTCTTTAAATGCTCTCTCAGCTTTCGCTGTTCACTTTACCATATTTGGCCTTGAAGCTCTTGTCAATTCTGTTAGAGGTACTGCCCTAGTGGCGAAATCTTTAATAAACCTCCTATAGTAGCCTATTAGCCCTAGAAAGGCTCTAACCTGCTTTTTGTTAACATGGGGTTCACAAGACATAATAGCATCCACCTTATTTAGTTGTGGTTTAATTAACCCTCGTCCCAAGGAAAACCCCAAATATTTGGTTTCTTGACAGGCAAAGGCGCATTTTTTATGTTAGCTGTTAATCCTGCTTTCCTTAACGAAGTCAGGACAGCCTCAAGCCTTTCAACATGCGAATCCCAATCTCCACTGAATCTACCACATCAAGGTTTGCTGCTGTAAATTTCCTATGGGGTCGTAGTACCTGATTAATTAGTCTTTGGAAAGTGGCTGGTGCGCCATCTTTAGTGATTTTTAAAACCCGTCTTAAGACGTACTTATTTGATTTGGCTTTTGTATAACTCTCTTTTTTCCCTCTGTGAAGTGCCCTGGGATATTTGTTATGAAGGGCGCTATATAAATGAAATGTTGTTGTTGTTGTAGTCCAAACTGTAACACCGTAAATTGATATAGGCCCCCTATTGTTGCAAATGCTTTTTTTTCTTTAGACGGAGCTGATAAGGGAACCTGCCAGTAACCTTTAGTTAAATCGAGTGTTATTATAAATTTTGCCTTGCCCAGCCTCTCAAGTAACTCATCAACTCTTGGCATTGGGTATGCATTGAATTTCGATATTTCATTTACCTTCCTGAAATCAATACAGAATCTTACTGTACCGTCTGATTTTGGTACCATGACCACAGGGCTGCACCAGTCACTAACTGACTCTTCAATTACACCATACTCTAACTTTTTTTTTTCTTCCTCTGTCATTTCGGACCTCTTTGCCTCTGGGATCCGATATGGCTTTGTATGTACGCGGATCCCTGGAGGAGTTAGAATCCTGTGTTCTACCACATTAGTCCTCCCTGGTAACGCAGAAAATACATCCCTGTTTCTGTTAATCAAAGCTTTAATTTTTGCTTTTTGTTCAACTGTCAAATTTTCCCCCATTTTTAGAGTGTCCTTCTCTACCCCTGGTGTAACTTCCGGTCCCAGATCTATCTCTTTGTGTTGTACTACTCCTACTAGGGGGTCCCTCTCTTCCCAGGGTTTCAATAGATTAACATGATAAGTCTGATATAATTTTCTTTTCCCTGGCTTAAAGATTTTGTAGTTTACTTCATTCACTTTTTCGACTATCTGGTAAGGCTCTTGCCACTTAGCCAAAAACTTGTGTAAGTGGGATGGTAATAGGACAATAACCTTGTCTCCCACTGCAAACTCCCTGGAGCAGGCGCCTATATTATAATCTTTCTTTTGGTTTTCTTCAGCTTTTATTAAGTTTTCAGAAACTAACTTTTGAATTTTTTCCATTATATTTCTCATTGATAGAATGTAATCAATCACATTTTCACCTACAACGGGCTTTTCCTCCCAGACTTCTCACACTATATCTAAGACACCTCTTGGTTGTCTGCCATAAAGGAGCTCAAAAGGCGAAAACCCTGTTGAAGCCTGTAGGACCTCTCTAATGGCGAACATTAAGTACGGCAGGAGACTATCCCAATCCTTCCCGTCCTCATGTATGACTTTCCTTAACATATGTTTAAGAGTCTTATTAAATCTCTCCACTAGGCCGTCTGTTTGGGGGTGGTATATTGAAGTGTTAATGCTCTTTATGTGTAACAGCTGTTTGAACAGTACAGGCATAAAGGGAGTTCCCTGATCAGTAATTACTTCCTTTGGTAGGCCCACCCTTGCAAAAACTTGTACTAGGGTGACTGCTATATTTTTAACATTAGCATTTCTCAACGGCACAACCTCAGGGTACCTAGTGGCATAATCTAGAATTACTAACATATATTGGTAACCGTTTTTGGATTTTTCTATGGGTCCAACTATGCCCATTGCAAATGGAACCTCTATCACCGGCAATAGTAACTAGTGGAGACACCAATTGACAATTTGGACAGGCAATACAGAACTGTTCTAATTCTTTATAAACTCCAGGCCAATACGACCTCCTCAGCACTCTCCCTAGTTTTATGCACCCCCAAGTGGCCCCCAAGCAAATGACTATGGGCCAAATTAAGGATTATTTCCTTAAAGAGCTCCGGTACCACTAACTGTTCTAGCCATTCTCCATCATCAGTCTTAATAACCTGGTACAGTAATTCATTCTTAACAATGAAGTTAGGCCCCCTTTGCCTATCCCGATTTTCCCCAATAACCCTCCTCAGTATCTACCACCTGGTTAAATTCATACTGGAGGTTATTATCACTGACTTGCTCTTTCTTAATTTAGGGGAGATAGTTGTAACTCCTCCCACTCTACCTCCAGGTTACTCTCAGTCTCTGGAAACATTTTTTTACTGGTGCCTGTTTTACTCAATGTGTCTTGGGAAATGGGGGCCCTTTTATCAGTCCACTTCCCCCCTGGAAGCCTTTGTGGTTTAACCTGGAACTTTTTTTTGACTACGCGTTTTCCTGGTTTTCCCAGGTTCCCCTAGTATTTCCGGTTCAAACGGAAATAATTCTGACAATGGCAGTTTCTGTACCCTAGAGGTCCCTGGCTGCTCCTCAGAGATCAAAATCTCCCTGGCCTGTAATAGGTTATCAAAATCATGGTAATCCTGCCCTACAATTACGGGGTACGGTAGCCTTGGTAAGACCCCCATTTTGAGGGTGAATTCTCTTGAACCAACTTTCATTGTAGCTTTCCCCCACAAGTCTGCAGAAATTAAACTTTGTCCACAGCCAGAATCTAATAAAGCCATGGTATCTTTACCCTCTATATTTACAGGTATTACATATTCTTCTTTCTTGGAAGAGGCAGTAAATAAATTGCTAACCATATTGACCAGGTGGCATTCCATAAACTCAGTTTCATTCTTATTAGGGCAATTTCAGGCTATATGTCCCCAACCATGACAATCAAAACATTGTACTTCCTTACAACTAAACTTCATTCTAGCCAAACCTTCCTCAAAGGGCTTAAATCCCCTCCCGGCCTCTGACCACTCTTCAGCATTCCCCTGCCCCCTTTCTGTCCTACCGGTATTTCCAGGGATCCAGGGTTTCCGTGTTGACTTGGGCAGTTGGGGCCGTGCAAGGTCCCAGGCAGTTAATTGCTGTTCAACAAGGCCGATCAGCTTGTCAGCTGTTTGGGGGTCCCCTTGGGCCACCCACTTCCTCAAGTGGGGTGGCAAGCACCTCAAAAAATGGTCCAACACCAGCAGTTCTACAATGCGGGATGGGCCATGGTCCTCGGGTCTCAGCCACCTCCGAGCTAAGTGAATGAGGTCAAATAACTGCGACCTGGATGGTTTGCCCTCCTCATACCTCCAAGCATGAAATCTTTGTGCTCTTGCGAGGATTTCCACCTTTAAATGCGAGTAGTCAGCCGCAACAACAGGGTCAAGGTCGAAGTAAGCTTTTTGGGCCTCCCCGCTCAGAAATGGAGCCACAATGCCTGCCCACTGCTCCTTGAGCCAGGATTCTCTCTCCGCTGTCCTCTTAAATGCAAGCAAGTAAGCTTCGTCATCGTCGGGGTCATCTTTTGTAGGAAGTAGCTGGCACGGATTGCAGTTTGACCACTGTTTTATTATTATTGTTTATTTAGCAGACGCTGGTACCATGAATTCTAGCTTCTGGTTACACTCTATGACTGTATTGTATAGTCTTCCACCCACTACCAGGTATGTTTAAATAACAAACACCGACAACAGTAGTACTGTATCGTTACCCTCCATGGGTTGTATTTATTTTTTTGGGTCCTAAACTAAACACTTATTTTCCTCCGAACTAAACAGGGGCAGGCTAATTCTGCTTACCCTAAAACAAACTATCCATTCAGTTTTGTTACCTCAGCGTTTGGTCTTTCTTCTTTGTTCTATCCTCCCTCATGGTTCTTCCATATGCTTGTTTTATCTATGTCTCACAGGTGCCCTTCATTACCCAAACAATTAAGCAACACTTGAAATGTATTTGCTTACGATTGTAAGTCGCCCTGGATAAGGGTGTCTGCTAAGAAATAAATAATAATAATAATAATAATTAACCCATTTTGTAAGGCCTTTAGCAATATGTCTGCTGGTTCCACCAGCTCCTTCACCAAGATGGAGTATAGATTCCTCAACCCCAGGGTCCTAATGCCTCCAAGTTTGTGTTGTGAACGTATACTCCATCACACTATATACCATTGTATTATTATGTTTGTACTACATTATAGTACCATAATAGGTCATTGTACATTGATGGTATAGGTAGGATATATAGGCCTACATATATTATACAATACCATTGTACTTCCACACTGATGCCATCATACCCTTTTCCAAAATCCAGTGGTACAAGTACCAAGGTACATTTTTATAGGGGGTTATTTCATGTTTAATTTTAAGCAACTTTAGAAAATAAACTATTTCACGGTCTGTGGCAGGTAAACCAACGGTACTAATTTGTTTAGTTTGTGTTTTCATTTCTTTCAGGGAAAAAGCGTAAAAGGGTTGATCCACCTACTCCAGTACTTGAACTGGTTAAGGCCATGAGAGAGTCTGATACAAAGTACATGGACTTCATGCAAGTGCAAATGCAGGCTGAGCGTGACTTTCGCGAGAGGCAAATGGCGTTGGACCGGGAGCAAAGGGAACGGGAAAGGGAAGCATCCACGACATTGAACACACAGCTAATATCTGTGTTGGGAAGAATTGGAGAGGCTTTGCTAACAAGAAATGCCAAAGATATTCCAGTAGATTAATAACGAACAGTTAACGGTATGAACTTAAACTGTATACATTAATAATGTATTAACACAAAACATATGCCGAATTGAACTTTATATAACATTTACAGAATATTAACATATTTATGTTTGAATGTTAATATTCTCTAAATGTTATATAAAGTTAAATCCTGCATGTTTTGTGTTAATACATTATTAATGTATAGTTTTTAAGTATACAGTAGAAATGGTTTATATAAATTATATTTTATGTACACACAACAAATAAAGATATTTCTGTTAAACCAATTTGTGAATGTTTATTCTTTTTTGCAACATTAAACAGTTCAGAAAAGGTAACAAAATACAGATCAGTATTTCACATGTCATCCCTACAATACATGTACAGGTTGTGTTAATTCCAGGACGGCAGCCCAATCTTTCTTTTTAATCAGTATTTCACGTCAGCACTAAAATAATCAACAAGAGCTTCACGTACAGCAGCCCCTTCATTCACCCCTCTCTCTGGTAACACATGTACAGGTTGTGCTAATTCCAGTGTGGCTGCCCAATCATCACTGTAGTATTCCCCATGTTTTTCACAAATGTGGTGAAGCACGCAACATGTCAAAACCATTCTCTTTACTAAGTTAACGTCACAGTCGTTTCTTTTCAGCAGACACCGCCATCTGCCCTTCAACCTCCCAAATGCGTTCTCAACAACAGATCTTGCTCTGCTCACCCTGTAATTATACTGCCTCTGCTGCCCACTTAGCCTGTCGGTGTCTGAGAAAGGTTTCATCAGCCACCTCTGGAGAGGGTATGCAGGATCACCAAGAATGTAGTAGCCCACATCACATCCAGATATGTTCCAGAATATTTTGGTTACTGCCATGCAAAACTCTTGCACACATCTGCATACAGTTGCATTGCTGACCCCAAATAGGTGCCCCACACTTCTGAACTCTGAATTAGTTGCAAGCTTCCACAAAGCAGTAGCTACTAGTTTTATGCACAGGGACACACAAGCAGAATTTTGTATCTGATCTTTGGAGTGTGGGTGTCAGTCCTTGGCATAAGTATTCAAGTTTCCTGTGACCTTCTGAAGTTGTTAAGCCACTGGGCGTCTGAAGTTCCCAACAATTCTTTCCCACCAATCTGTTGATCAAATGTGTGTCCATACTGAACGTCGCCTTTTGCACTGGATCCGATACTGCAGGATTTTCTAGGAAAAATTATAATAAATTGGTTAATTATATTAAATTCTGAAAACACAAAAACATTGTGAGTAATATTTGCATTATTAATCAGTAATTAATTTTAAGCATAATCCCTACCTACACAAATATTCCAATATACACATAGAAATCTCACAATATAAATAGAAAATATAATGTTATTAACTCCTATGACTATGATTGTTTTCTATGCTTAATTGATAGGAGCACAACTATTAATGTTTATGTCATAAATTGTTCCTTCTGTAACTTTTTTAAAATTCTTTTTACATTTATAAACAGTGGTATGTATTTCTTGTTGTTATGCTAATCTTTTAACAGGTTTAAAGCGAGTGTTTGTAACTGCAGTAAAAGAAAAAAAAAATAGCTTAAACTTAAATCTTTTTTAGTCAAACGCGGACATCAGGTGCTAACAAAGAAATTACAACAAAGCTGCTAATACAACCGACTGTGTTTTCAATTTTTTTTTTTAATAAAAAAAAGAAAATAAACCGTACCTTTTTTGCCGCCTTCTTTTCTTTTCATATTCAATCCTTCGATGCATTTCAACCGTGTTATTCAGCAGATAAAACACAAAGATGCAAAAAAACACAACGAAAACATCTTGATCCGCCACAGCACAGCAACCGCCATTCTCACTGTCTCTCGCCGTCTTTCGGATCTTGCTACTCAGCACGTTAATTATTCGTGACGTTATTCGCTTGGTTCGCTCTCTCTAGTGTAAATGTGAGCCGAAGAAGCAGAACCACACCAAGCTGGCACAGAGCCGTCCCGGTTTGGTTCAGGTATGCTAGTGTAAACAATGTATAATTTTTACCAGTAGGTTTTTAGTTTTTTTTAACAGCTAAAATGAGAATCTGAATTAATTAAACACGGGCACAATTCAACAGCGGTATTTTTCCTAAAATGAGTAGTCGATATTCGAGATTTAAAAAATAAATTAAAAAAATAATGCCAGGGCAAATTCAACAACACGGCAGAAAAAGCACTGATTAGGAGTTACTTTTCAGGTTTTGTTAGCACACAAATAAAGGTAATGAATGCATCTAAAATGTTTCTAATAAGTAAAATGTTGCCTAGTGAAAACTGGAAAAGTATATAATTTGGGAAGTATTTGGTGCTCACTATTCTCTTTATTTAATGTATGTATGATTGTATATATTTTATCAATTTATTTATGGACACCATATTTCTTAAGGGAGTTTGTGCTTTTTAGCTATTTTTAAATTTCCCTTTAAATCCAATTCTGAATAAAACATTGTTTACAGTACACATTTGTTAAGCTAATGCAAACTAATAAAAACTACAAACATTTGGAAGTTTACCTAAACTAATATTAGGTAGTGCAAGGTCAGTGCTAATCAGGGTCTGTGAAACTACAGGTTTATGTTTAAAGTCTTTAGTTAAAGACTTAGTATAAGATGTGACCGGAGAGAAAGTTTAAAAGATTAATTTTATTTTTGTTCTTTTTTCAGTACAGTATTATGTTTTGTTATGCCATTAGGACTCTAACAGACACCTTCTAATTATGTTTTGTGCTTTTGTGAAATAGTATCTGTTACTTAAAAATGTCTAGTTGACATTTAACACTAAGAGGAGAGATATGTAGCACAGATTCTATGTTACCTGTGAATTATATAAAATTTTGCCTCAGTTTCTTTATTTTTCTATTTGTCTCTTATGTGTTAAAACCTTGAAGTAATATCTCAGCATAAAATTAAATGCCAAATTTCCTTTCATTTGTTGAATGTATCTGAAACAAAACTATAAGGGGGGGTGTCAGTGTTGAGAATTGAGAAAATATTACATATGTTCTTTGTTTTGTGGCATCATTCATTGCTAAACACCCAACCCAATTGAGCACAGAGAAATGGGTCTTTATACAGTGGCAAAATGTGTTTATAAATAGATCAAGGAATCAAATTCACTAAAATGGAAAGACAAAAAAACAACGCAGAAACTGTGGACTTTTAATGGTGAACATAAGTGGGGCAAGTATGACCACATTATTGTGCATCCTAATTTTGTATTTAACAGTTTTTGTTGTGTACAGATTGCCAATGTCCTGTAAAATTAATCTGATTAAATCTCAAGATATCTTGAACTGTCAGAACCAGTGGTTAATTTGCCCCGGAACCTCTGGGCGTACAGAGTCATATTCCCGGTACCTCTAGTTAAAAATCTCATAAAATGCTTTCTTTTTAAATTCTCAACACGGTTGTATCAAGTCTGCAAGTTTGCACTAAAGAGAGACAGTCTGCTGCTACGTTTGTAGCCTACTTTAAATTATTTTACGATTTCAACTTGAGTGCTTTTAAGTAAGATGACACTGGCTGCAACTCTATTGTTTTTTATACACAAATAAGCTTACTTGATTTGAATAACATCATGAATGATACAAGCAACTTCTTACACTAGCTGGTTTGATTAAATGAGTACTACACAACAAAAAAAGCTGAACACTATACAAAAAAACTGAACAATAATTTCAACAAAGAACAACGACAACATTTTAATGAAAAAAAAAATATGGTAGCCTACTTCAATAGGAACATTAGCCTGCTATATTATATTAAACCAAAACAATAAAAAATAACGATCTGGTTCTCTCTTGCCTTTTTCAATGAATATAATTTAATTAATAGAGAATAAAAACATACTAAGATAACAACTACCTAGCCTAAGTTTAATTAAACGTTTTTGCAATCTACCAGCGGCTTCCGTTGCATACGCATCACTGATAATAGTGTAGACCGTGGGTCAAACCAACGTTCATGTTGGGGTGTGTTTTTTATTTATTTTTTAATCAATGTCGTCCTTCTAGAGTCCTCGGAATGCCTTTTAATTTGTTTGTTTTTTTAAACCATTTCAATGCAAAACCATAACAAAACATGTATACAGGCTTTTGTTTATTTATTTATTTATTTATTTATTTATTATTTGTCCTGCGGTTGCCTTTAATTATTTTTTTCTGCACGTACTACTACTTTGTATATGTCCCCAGTGGGAGGCCCTGTACTCCCCGCTGGTCTCCAGGGGAGCTGGGGACTTGGGGTGGAGGGTCCTGCACGGAGCGCTCACGTCAGGAGAGATCCTGCGTCACTTTACCGTCTCGGACGCCGCATGCCCTTTCTGCGGTCAATCCGAGTCGGTAAGCCACATTTATTTTTCGTGCGCCAGGCTGCAGCCGTTCTTTTTGCTGCTAAAGAACCTCCTGCTGCAGTTCTGGCTGCACTTCTCCCCAACCCTCCTCATATTCGGGCACCCTGTTCATGGCTCCACCAAGAAGAGGGACCTCCTCGTGAATCTGCTCCTGGCTCTTGCTAGACTCGCCATCTACAAGACCAGGAAGTGTAAGATGATCGGGGAGGGTCTCTTTGACTGTGGGGCCATGTTCGGGGCCCTTGTCCGATCCCGGGTTAAGTTGGAGCACGCCCACGCGGAGTCCGCTGGCGACATGGCCACCTTTGTTGACCAGTGGGCTCTAGGGGGTGTGCTCTGTACCACCTCCCCTTTGGTTTTGCTTATTTAATTTACAGTCCTTTTTGACCGTTTTTTCTGTTTGTTAGTTATTGCCCAGTCTTGTTAGCACCCCTTTATAGAGGTGCTAAACTGAATTTTTTCTCCACTGAGCAGTCGGTGTAGTCCGCCCTCTGGGCAATAAATAGGACTACTTTGTATATGATGCAGAATATGTGAATGTAAACATCTAACACTAGTACATACAATACTCTTTCAAATAAACTTGTTATGATTTTGAATGTGCAGTTCTTAAGAATGGTATTATTGTCATTGCTTGCGCCCCGGCACCTCTTTCTTTACAAATTAAGCACTGGTCAGAACTAATGACTCTAAGTGACTCGAGCCAGATTGGTGACTCGACTCGAGCTTGGCATGTCAAAGACTCGACTCAAGTCTTTACTCCCCAATGACGCGATTCGAGTCCCAATTTTGGTGACTCATTGCAACTCTGGTTTAAACTAGAATATTAGTTTATACCACCTCTTTTAATAATGTTCTTAATGTTAGTGATTTAGTAGCTACTTGTATCTGTTCTTGTGTTTATTTTCATCCAGTCAGTATAACAGTCATTTTTTTTTTTTTTGTGGGTCTCTTTGGATAATGCAGTTCCTAGCATCACACTAAATTGGTTATGATCGGGGGCATATCAGAATGTACGGCATAATGGTGTCTGTATAGCAATGGACTCCTGTACTAAAGGTGCTGGATGTGAGTGAGAGGTTAAGAAAACCTACATTCACTCCCCCAGTAACTCGCAGTATTAAAAGAAGACGTACTTGTCAACGCAGGCCAGCTGTTCTGAAATATAAGGGTCTGTGGCTTAAAAAATATGGCAGGACTTGAACAGGCTACAAACCAAACAGAAAGTAGACTATCTTCTTCAGATGAATTAACAATGCATGGTATGTGTTACAAATAATTAAATAATTAAATGACCTAATTATTGGATAATTAAACATAAATGTTTTTTTTTTTTTATTGCCATTGGCTTAAATACATGTTCCTAAACACAGATGCTAGGAAATTATACCGTTAAGGCGTATCTCATTGTCCGCCTGGTCTGAGGCACGTGGTAATTATGATGCCGGTAAGTGTCAATTAACGGCACAATACAGATTTATGAATCACATGAATAATATGTTAATGTGAAAATTGATCTCTAAGGGCAAGTTATTCTAACGTCATGATGAGTGATGTTTATTGACAGTAAATGGTGTTTATGCATCACTCGATGAATTACTGTCCCATTAAACACTATTACTGGCACCCATAAGTGCTGACTTGTCAAGAACTTTGGGAGAGCACTTCTTTAACTTTCTTTATCCCTGGTGTAGCGTAAATACTAAATTAATATAACATATGTGGCAGATTAGGGGGAGGAGAGAAAAATCTAGTCCAGGAGGGGCAAAAGAACTACACCCCCCAGAATGCCACAGGAGGGAGCCAGGATGAGGTTCATCTGGCTCTAAATGTATTATTTGTTTATTTGGCAGACGGCTTTATCCAAGGCGACTTACAGAGACTAGGGTGTGTGAACAATGCATCAACTGTAGAGTCACTTACAACAACATCTCACCTGAAAGACACAAGGAGGTTAAGCAACTTGCTCAGGGTCACACAATGAGTCAGTGGCTCAGGTGAGATTTGAACCGGGGACCTCCTGGTTACAAGCCTGTTTCTTTACCCACTGGATCATACAGTATAAAGCAGAACAGAAATGTTTGTTCAGGGCAGTCTGTGGGAAGTCAAGAGGCTGTTGGTGAAAGAGAAAAAAAGGCTTTGTGTAAAGCCAGGGAAAAAAAGGTAGTGTGTAAACCTTTTTGTGTGTATTTGTATTTTGAAATTGGTAAATGGCTTAGCCGTCCAATCTAGTTAGAACTGTAAAGAAAAGTGTAGTTATTACTCTGAGGGGAGAAAAAGGTCAACTTCAAAACAGTTATAATCGACAGCATTCCTTACAGTTATGCTGATGTGACCTCACTTCTCCCAGATGCTTGTTTTTCTCTTCAGGGAAAGCTATGGGACCTGGGTTATTATTATTATTATTATTATTATTATTATTATTATTATTATTATTATTATTATTATTATTTATTTCTTAGCAGACGCCCTTATCCAGGGCGACTTACAATTGTTACAAGATATCACATTATTTTTACATACAATTCTATAGAGTTAAGCAATAGGGTACGTGTGGTGTATTTACCTCTCCAAATTCTCTGTCCTATAAGAATTGAAAATTTAGCCTAGTGGAACCAAACCATACAAGCAACAAATGGTGATGCCTCCACTCAGCTAAACCTGACTAACAAGGTTAGGGGAAAGAAACAGCAAAGAATGTTAAATTAAAGGATACTATCAAAGTAGACTATGGTTCAGTCCCGACTCTTACTAGATAAGGAAGAGTCTATGTTGCAGTTCACAATTTATTTCATTTTCTTTCACTAACTGTATCAGCAAGTGTTGAGGGCCTGCTCACAGCAGTTACTCACAAACCAATCCCTTCTCTGAAGTTGAAGCTGTCGGCTTCAATCAGGCAAGGGATCTGATCTGGACAGGAACAGGGATTCCAGCGCAGTCCAGTACAATTGACGACGGGCCGATTTACAGGTAGGCGATTTATTAAGTTTACTAGCTAGCTTGTCTTCCTCACTTGCAGGCAGCAAAGCATCAGACCTCCGTTGCACAACTCTCTCCTGTTCAGACTCCCCAAAAACCATGTTGCTTCCCTGTGTCTTGATCACATTCCTCCCTTAATTATTTGTGCCTTCATCTCTTAGTCAGGTTTTATCACTCCCACTAACATGTGTACAATATTAGAAATGTACATTCTTGATGGCTTACATCAAAATTACTCTGTTCCTTTTCAGGTACCCCAGGCAAACTATATATATATATATATATATATATATATATATATATATATATATATATATATATATATATAATATTTTTGTCAGACTCTGAAGTTTCTATTGGTGCCAAGTTTTTGTGGTTTATTTGGACATGTGACCAAAAAATACAGCTATTATTGTAAACAAAATAAAATGTATACACCTGCATCACATTTAGTCCCTAAAATGCTAATGTTTGGTGTAAGAATGTAGAAAAGATGCTGGATGTGCCTGTGCCTATGTGGAGATCTTCATTTTGGGGGGGTTACATGCTCTAGACAGATACCAGGCCACTTTGAACTGTCCACTTTGAAAAATGCAGCCTGCTGTCTATTGTACCCACCCTGATTTCAAATGGCCACTACTCCATCAAAGAATAAGA
Source organism: Acipenser ruthenus (assembly GCF_902713425.1). Lineage (NCBI taxonomy): Eukaryota > Metazoa > Chordata > Actinopteri > Acipenseriformes > Acipenseridae > Acipenser > Acipenser ruthenus. Next base: position 42,231,985 of record NC_081190.1, on the reverse strand, counting down.
TAAGTCTATATAAGTATATATTTTCTGAAAATGCACAAGATATAAATGTTATAAGTGGGTAACATGACCTTATGTGTCAATGGGGTGTTACCCATAGTCCTTCTGCAATTTTGAGGTAATGTCACTGCATATCGTAAAAGTCACTTTTTTTCCTTATATTTGGACCTGTGAATCTAACAGCTTTTGTTTCACTGTTAAAAAGACACTGTTTCTGGATTGTTCTGAGTGTCCTGAATTCAGAAATACCAAATATGTGCAACTTTCTATAGTCTGTCAGGTGTCTATAGGTCCTAGACTGAGACTAGGTCACTTTGAACTTTCCCCTTCCACAAGTTAATGTTGCTGCATGGCAGTAACTTTTAGTACCTTTTGTTACATTTGTTACTGGTCATGGTAGTTTGTTCTGGGGTTTAGTCATTCTAGTACTCATGTACCATGTGGTACCTTTCAAAACACTCCTCCAAACAGAGGCCTGGCTGAGAGGGACAGTGCAGACAGTAGTATAGTGTATCCCTCCGCATGCCCATGTGGGAACATACACGGCACTATTTGTTTTTGGCCTTGCTTTACTCCCAGATGGTGGCAGTGTCGGTATAAAATGACAGGCAGTCGTAGTTCTGGCTAGGAGGTACTGCATACACACACTGAATACGTCTTTGGAAAGCCCGGAGTCTGTACTTTTAAACAAGCCATGACCAGGTAGGTGGCTTTTACGGTGCCTGAGTAATATGTGCGTAGTGCGTGACCTTCGGTGTGCTGGCGCCCCAAAATGAATGGGGCTGAGTTTTAAGAGTTAAAGCAAAAGTCACCGCTTGCAAAACAACACCTAGATAGACTTAATATCATATTTTTTTTCAAAACTATTTGCTTATACTGCAGTGTACTGAGTTTCTATAATGCTTGAAGATAGTGGCCGAGAATCACGTACGAGAGAATAAAGTCTTGCGACACTTAAAATATCCAGCACTACTTTTTTTAAAATTTATTTATTTTAAGCAGAACTACTCAGAATGCGACACATAGTGCTTTGGTCACTGACACCCACTTCTTTAGAGATTGTTGTAGCGTTTCAGGCATTCTAAATTGGGTGAAAAATACAGTAGCTTGGTGTCCTGCACTGAAAGTTGCAGATATGTGGGAGCAACTTGGAAAATGTGTGATTCCCGTGATACCATGCTGAAATTCAAGCCTTCAACCATGGGGTGCAGCCAGGTGGCTCAATCTGATGAATGTGCACTCCAGGTTTCCAGGGTACTTGGTATTTTCTTTGACCAGAAATAGATACCTGTCTTTAACCTGTAGCATTTGTGAAATCGACAGCATGTGATAAGTTAGGTGCAGAACAAAGTGCCTAAGTCTTTCCCTGTGTACACTCTGAACCGATGAGTGTACCCAGTGGAACTCTCACACAGTTTGTACAGTTTAATCCCATAACTGGCACTTTTCATTGGAATATACTGTTTAAAAATGAGCTTCCCCTTGAATAGAAGGAAGGACTCATCCACAGATACATAAGAACATAATAAAGTTTACAAACGAGAGGAGGCCATTTGGCCCATCTTGCTCGTTTGGTTGTTAGTAGCTTATTGATGCCAGAATCTCATCAAGCAACTTCTTGAAGGATCCCAGGGTGTCAGCTTCAACAATATTACAGGTGAGTTGGTTCCAGAGCCTCACAATTCTCTGTGTAAAAAAAGCGCCTCCTATTTTCTGTTCTGAATGCCCCTTTATCTAATCTCCATTTGTGACCCCTGTGTCCTTGTTTCTTTTTTCAGGTCGAAAAAGACCCTTGGGTCGACATTGTTAATACCTTTTATAATTTTGAATGCTTGAATCAGATCGCTGCGTAGTCTTCTTTGTTCAAGACTGAATAGATTCAATTCTTTAAGCCTGTCTGCATATGACATGCCTTTTAAACCTGGAATAATTCTGGTCGCTCTTCTTTGCACTCTTTCTAGAGCAGCAATATCCTTTTTGTAGCGAGGTGACCAGAACTGAACACAATATTCTAGATGAGGTCTTACTAATGCATTGTAAAGTTTTAACATTACTTTCCTTGATTTAAATTCAACACTTTTCACTATATAGCTGAGCATTTTGTTGGCCTTTTTTTTATAGCTTCCCCACATTGTCTAGATGAAGACATTTCTGAGTCAACATAAACTCCTAGGTCTTTTTCATAGATTCCTTCTTCAATTTCAGTATCTCCCATTTGGTATTTATAACGCACATTTTTATTGCCTGCGTGCAGTACCTTACACTTTTCTCTAATAAATGTCATTTGCCATGTGTCTGCCCAGTTCTGAATGCTGTCTAGATCATTTTGAATGACCTTTGCTGCTGCAACAGTGTTGCCACTCCTCCTATTTTTGTGTCGTCTGCAAATTTAAAAGTTTGCTTACTATACCAGAATCTAAATCATTAATGTAGATTAGGAATAGCAGAGGACCTAATATTGATCCCTGTGGTACACCACTAGTTACCTCACTCCATTTTGAGGTTTCTCCTCTAATCAATACTTTCTGTTTTCTACATGTTAACCACTACTTAATCCATGTGCATGCATTTCCTTGAATTCCTACTGCTTTCAGTTTGAGAATTAATCTTTTATGCAGGACTTTGTCAAAAGCTTTCTGGAAATCTAAATAAACCATGTCATATGCTTTGCAGTTATCCATTGTTGATGTTGCATCCTCAAAAAAGTCAAGCAGGTTAGTTAGACACGATCTCCCTTTCCTAAAACTATGCTGACTGTCTCCTAGGATACTGGTACCATATAGGTAATTTTCCATTTTATAGTTTCCATATTATAGTTTCCATAAGTTTACATATAATAGAAGTCAGGCTTATTGGTCTGTAGTTTGTATTTCCCCAGTCTGTCGGTACAACCCCTGTGTCAAGAAACTGTTGCATGATCTTGATTAGCGGTTTGTAAATGTAATTTCTTTGAGTACTATTGGGAGGATCTCATCCAGCCCAGGGGATTTGTTTATTTTTAGAGCTCCTAGTCCCTTTAACACTGCTGCCTCTGTTATGCTAAAGTTATTTAAAATTGGATGAACAGGTTGACATGTTGCCCGTATCCTCCTTTGTAAAAGCTTGTGAAAAGTAATAATATATTTGCTATTTTTTTTCTCTTGATCTATGATTTTGCTATTTATCTCTTAGACATTTTACCTCCTCTTTAATTGTTCTATTGCTGTTATAATATTGGAAAAACTTTTTGAAATTGGTTTTAGCCCCCTTAGCAATGCTCATTTCAATCTCTGTCTTGGCTTTTCTAACTTCCTTTTTGACTTGTGTTTGCAGTTCCAAGTACTCTTTCTGTGTACTTTGTTCTTGGTCCCTTTTAAACTCTCTGTAAAGTGCCTTTTTTCTCTGAATATTTTTTTAATTGATCTATTAAACCATTTTGGCAATTTTGTTTTAGATTTAGATTTGTCTACTTTTGGGATGTAATTGTTTTGCACCTCTAGGACTATATTTTTTAAAAAGCCATCCTATTTCTGTGGATGTTTTCTCTATTTTACTCCAATCTACTTCTTTTAGTCTCTGTTTCCCTTCCTAAAATTGTAAACCTTAGTTTTAGTCATTACTTTGGGGGTTTTAAAAAACACTTCAAATGAGACCATTTCATGGTCTGAGTTTGCCAATGGCTCTCTGACCTCTGTTTTAGTTATCCTGTCTTCGTTATTTGAAAAGACTAAATCAAGGCATGCCTCCGCTCTAGTCGGTGCCTTGACAAATTGCTTTAGGAAGCAGTCATTTGTCATTTCCACCATTTCAATTTCATATTTCGTGCTCCCCACCCGGATTTCCCATTTTATATGGGGGGAAGTTGAAATCCCCCATTAATATGGCATCTCCTTTGCTGCACACATTTCTAATGTCATTGTATAACAGATTATTTTGCTTGGTGCCTGAATTTGGCGGTCTATAGCATGCCCCTATTATTATGCCCTTTGAATTTGTGTCCATTATTCTGACCCATATTGATTCTGCATTGTTTTTATCTTCCAGATTTAACACCTGGGCTTCAAGACGATTTCTTATGTATAGCGCTACCCCTCTGCCTCTTCTGTCCTGCCTGTCTTTCCTATACAGTGTATACCCACTAATATTATATTCATCTCCATCTCGGATAACCAAGTTTCTGTAACACCTATCACATCGTAGTTACTTGTTAGTGCAGTAGCTTCAAGTTCTAAAATTTTGTTTCTGAGACTTCTAGCATTTAGATAAATACATTTAATGGCTGTCTTATCTTAGTTGTTGCCCTTGTTTTGATGTAGTCTCCCTTCTGTTTTTGTGTTGATTTCTCCCCCCTTCATTTCTAGTTTAAATGCTTCTGAACCTCCTCGAGGATCCTTTTTCCGAGTAGATTGGTTACCTTTTTATTTAAGTGCAGTCCTACCCGCCTATATAGATAGTTCTTGTTGTAGAACGTGGTCCAATTTTCAAGGAAGGTGAAGCCTTCCTGTGTGCACCATGTTTTCAGCCATGCGTTTAGATTAATTATTTCCAGCTGTCGGTATGCTTCTTTGCAAGGTGCCAGTAGTATCCCAGAAAATGCCACAGTTTTGGTCTTGTCTTTTAATTTCCTTCCTAGCTCTCTGAATTTCTTTTGCAGGGATTTTTTTTTACCGGGCCTGTTTTTGTACCGGGTCATCTCCTGTTCGTTCTAGGAGCCTGTCCCCATTTTCAGTGATGTGCGTGACAAAGGCTCCTGCAAGACAGCACACTGTTGTATTAAGGGGGTCCAGACTGTGAACTGGACTTGCTGTGTTTCTCAAAATGGAGTCCCCAACAATCATGACTTTCCTTATTTTTGCTGTCTGGCCACCACTGTTAATAGTTTTTCTGGATGTTGTTCCATTTGTTCTCTTGATGTTGGTTTTGATCATCTAAATTTTGAAGTGGCTTAAATTTGTTGGATATTTTGATTTCTGGTGGTTGTGTTTGCCTAAGTTTCTTCTGCCTACCTGAACCCAGCTGTTCTGACCTTCTTCTATCTCTCTGGTGGCTTTCAGTCTGTTAGAGGTGCATTTGTAAGTTTTTAAGTTGAGTTTCTGCAGCTGTCAATCTGCTTTCAAACTGCTTATAACTGCTCTGCACTTTGAGTTTCAGTTTGTGCTCAGAAAAAGACATGCAGCTGTTAGAATTTAAGCTGCATTAATTTCCCAATTAATGTATTTTCTGATGACAGCAATTAACTGCTTCTAACTGCTCTGCACTTTTAAAACGATGCACTTCACACACGATGTCACTCCCATGCTGTCTCTTCAAATTTATTCTGTAGGTGATCGAGAAGGGGATGCAAATTTGAAGAGTCTGTCAAATTCAGGATGGTCCCTTGGGAGAGCATTAGAATTGTCATTATAGTGTAAAAAAATGTAAAATTAATTGGAACCTGTCCCGGCTCATGGTGGCAGGGAAAATTGGGCAAGCGTGAACAGGGTCAGTGGACCAATATAAATAATTTCTAGGTTTATTCACCAGTCCCATCAGAAGGGATAAACTCCAGAACTTTTTCATTTCAATTAGATTAGTGGGGACCCATTTGCGTACCCTAGAATATCGCCCCAGGTTGCTCCCATATTGTGCTGGCATACAAATTGGTCTGAATAACCAAATACTCAAAGTCATCAGTGATGAACAACTAGTACCAGGTGTACCAGAAAAAGGTGGAATTTGAGGCTGGATGTTGTTAGGGGGGGTCCAATTGTAGAGTGGCTGAAATCCACCACCCCTTGGTCCAGGACCTACTGTACCCTGTTCTGGTAGGGGCTCAGGCTCAATGACCATTGGCTCCTCTTCCTCACTACTGCTGGACTTCCCTCCAAATGTATTCCCCCAAATCCTTAATTACTGTAAAATTGTAGAAAATATATAACCTAAAATAAATCAATAAATACTAATCAAAACAGTTAAAAAAAAAAACTGAAAAAAAATCAAAATGCAGAATAAGAAAAAGAATCTGATCTGAAATATACAATGCTGTCACAGTAGAAAATTGATAATACAATTATATCCTATTATGTTGTGAGAGGAGAGGAGATAATTATTCTTTTTTTTTTTTTAAAAAGAAATTTTTATTGCCAGTCCTCCTCACAAATGACAGTACAATATATATTTTTTATAATAATGTAAAGTTTTTTGTTTTTTTTTTAATTTATGGAGCAAAAACGATTTTATGAAACAGGGATATGAGAAAAACAAATTTGATTTAAGTAGAAAATGAAAAACCACCCTTCCCTAAACAAATCGCACCTTAAAAAAAAAAATCGAGACTTGTAGCATTCCCACACACGTGATACATTACAATGGTGTCATGTGATGACAGCCAAGAGCAGGAAGTATCTTCCTCTACCGTCATAACAAAACAAGATGTAGTCAAATACAGTAGGCAGATGTTACTGCTAATTTCATGAAACATAGGTCAATAAAACAGCTACTAATCAAAGGTAAACTTTTTTTTATTATCAATCCTCATTGAAAAGAAAACGAAAGTTACGCACAGACTGTTTTAAATTCATTCGGGATGTTTCACAGTACAAGCCAAACATAGCCACCGCTTGCGTTCAAATGGGCTGTAAATTACATTTAATAACTGCGTCACATTAAATATATTTTGTCAGTGAAATATAGTGAAATTAAAGCCAATGACTGAATGTGTTATGTAATATATCCTCAATGAGCGACCCCGAGTGAAAAAAACATGAATTTCAATTGGACATACCACGTATGTCCTTAGCACATGTCCTTAAGGCGTTGCAAGCCACTGAAAGATTGTTCTGCTGTGCATGTTGTCATGGGCAAAGTATAGAAAAACTTGAGCAAGTTTACAGTCTCACACAAAACTCCTTGGAGGTTGGGCTCTGTTATCAACAGGTTTCTTATGTCATCCATTGATTTACAGTGATTTTCCAATCAATGCAAATGTCAACCAGCATCTTTAAATGCAAAGCCAATCAGTCTGAATCAACATCAACTCTAGCAATTGTGTTGGTAAGGGTTCTGTTGCACTGTACAGAATTAACAATGGCAATCAATATTTTCCAGCTTTGTCACTTGCTGAAACCCCTCAAATGAAAATCTGTTTCTTACACATGTGAGATAGCTACCTAATTGCCGAAATAAATCCTTGGGCGTTAAAATTTTAATGGGGTTCAGACCCTTCTAATCTCTTTGGGGGATGTTGACTTTGTGACCATTTTGGATCACCAATTTCGTGAATTGATTTTCAACATCACACTATCTCTTCAAAGAATTTCTCAAGGCATCATTGCTGCATTTCCTGGAAAGAATATCAGCTGGAGATAATTTTGGATTTTTTATAGATGTATTATTTTCCTTAATTGGGCCCATTACTTCAACTAGTTTTTGCAATGTGAAAAAAAATGTCTGCAAGTATTTCAAAAATCCACTGCTCTTCGTGCCGTCTCCAGTTGATTTATTCAAAAAATCTGTCAGAAATTCAATTAGACTTTGAATCCACATTGTCCATCTTGTTGGGCACAATGGGTGTAATCCTTGAGGCACCTTGCCCTGTCCATCTGTTTGAGTATGAAACGATTCAAACCATGCCAATCCCTTTATCCTCACTATTAAGTCTTTCATCAGGTTCAAAATGTCTCGACCATCAAGCACACATGTAAAGGCATCTTGAAATGCCAGATTCAGAGAGTATGCATTACAATGCACAAACATGGCTCGACCCTGGATTATCTGCAAACCAGATACACACCCTGACATGTTGGCAGCCCCATCGTAGCATTGTCCACGGCAGTCAGACCAAGAAATACCTAACCTCAGTAAAGTGTTGTTAAGTACTGAGAAAAGCATCTCTGAATTGGTGCATTCAACTCCATAAAACCCTGCAAAATCTTCACAGCTGTCCCATGCATTCTTCATAAGCTCAGTTGGTCAATCAACCACAACAGGAAGAAAATTGGCTTCTTTCACATCAACAACAATTGCTTGCAAGACATCCTGGGCCATGATGTGCATAATTTCATTTTGAACATCAAGCGACAACCATTTGAATTACTTTTCCCTTTGAAGCCACTGCTTCAATGTAATGTTATCCTGACTCTGGAGATTTAGTAGCTGAATTAAATTCAAATTCAAGTCACTATGGCCACGAACCACTAAACCTTGTCAAGCTGGATAGGTAATGCTTGTAAAAATAGCAAAAAGAGCATCCCGGGCTTGTGTCATCTGTTTCATGTTGTGGTCTCACATCTGAAAGCAGACAGTTACACCGCTTTCGAATTACTTAATTTTTTATGTTGCTTCCCTGTGGCACATGTTTTTTTTTTTGTGATTTCAGAATCACTCATTTGCCTTTCTCCACTTATCAAAACCTACCTAGATGAAGGCTTGTTCTTTCTTCATTAAAAAATGTAAACATATTTTGCTTCTCGCACAAAGAACAGAATTTGCAAATAACTTTATTTTTCCCTTCATCAAAGACAAGCCCGTTTTAATCCATTCCTCTTGAAAATGTCTTTTTCCCACCTGTGAACAAGAGAATGAATCTGAGCTGTAACTCTACCTCCCGACCAGGAAGGGCGCTAGGTAAAGTTGGTGGTATGCCTTCACAGGGATGGGCCGACTCGATGGTAAGACGGAACCGGAAGTCTGGCATCGTGGTGAAAGGGCGTAGCTGTAAGACGGCTAAACAACTCCATTGTGATCAGCTTGGGGGGTACGTGGCGATTCGATAGACCGTGGCGTTGGGCTGATCAGGCAGAGGATTTTGGCAGTACAAAGGGGACACAATTATTATTATTATTATTATTATTATTATTATTATTATTATTATTATTTATTTCTTAGCAGACACCCTTATCCAGGGCGACTTACAATTGTTACAAGATATCACATTATTTTTTTTACACATTATTTTTTACATACAATTACCCATTTATACAGTTGGGTTTTTACTGGAGCAATTTTTAGGTAAAGTACCTTGCTCAAGGGTACAACAGCAGTGTCCCCCACTGGGGATTGAACCCATGACCCTGCGGTCTGGAGTCCAGAGCCCTAACCACTACTCCACACTGGGAGTACGGCCCCTTACTCTGAAACACTAACGCTGTGAGTGCTGTGCCTTTGTTTTGTTTGTCTTGCAGACGAGTAGCGATTGGGAAGCTGCAGCCAAGGAGCCAGCACACAAATCCCGGAACACCACTACCTCTGCACAGCACTACTGCAACCTGTACCTTAACCTGAGCACTTTTCCGTGCCCTTGTGGTTTACTGTACTTTGTTATTATTAGTGAAACCTTTTTATTTGGGACTGAAAACCCGCTGTTTGACCCCCACACCATTGCTGGTACAGGGGGTGGATCTTTTTATTAAAACTGTTTCTGTAATTTTAACAACCTGTTTGTACCTTCACTTCTTTATACACCACACACATCCTGACACCATTGTAACATCTTTTTTTAAAAAATTTTACTGGGGGTGCGGCAGCAGCATTTTAGTAGGTCTACTTGTTTTTGAATCCTCGCATGTTTCAGAAACATTTCAGAAACACCTAGTGCATGAAAGAGACTGGCCTTGTTCATTCGAGTCATTAGCATTTCGCCAAGGTTCAAGCCTTATCCACTTATCCATATCTTCTGGATAACATTTAAATTAAAATAAATAACTTAATTAAACAAAGTTAAACCCTTTGCGGTCCTATGTTGGACCTGGTCCGACATTGCAATTATTCCTATCCGGGTTTCTAGTCGTTTTTTTTCGCCGGAAAAATCTAAGAAAACCATTCAATGGCCGAGTGGGAGCGACAGGAGCCGAGACAAGCCGAAAAAAAGGGCGTATCTCATGAATAGTCATACTTGACCCTGGCATCAGATAGGGTCGGTCATAAGGAAACAAGCTGGATGGTACTGCATCAGCGCTCAGAGAATATCACAGACATTTGCAGAGCTTTTTTGAGATATTATAGTAATAAAATAATGACTTGGAATGCATTATTGAGGAGTTTGGTGATAAAACGAGTGATCAGGAGATGATCGATCGGTATGTACGACTATTATTATTATTATTATTTATTAGCATATGTGAAAGCTATAGCGAACGAAAGGGTGGGGCGGGGCTGGAGATGCCTAGTGAGTGCTTTGTTGATATGTAGGGCCTTTTAAACCCGTTTGACTGTGAAAAAAAATACTTTTAATCAGCGCGTCTAAAATTAACTGCGCGTGTGAAAATAAATTGGACCTGACGCGCCTGACACGCATTTGAAATAATTTTCATTTGAAATAATCACATGATCACGCTACCAACGCTGCTGCGTGCCTTCGTAGGAGTTTATGGTATCTCTGTGTTTATACAACTATTAGTACAGTAGCATGTACTCCATGTACATAGGCTTTACTTTGGGAGGGTTGTGCCCCTTTGCACACCTATCTCACAGCTTATGCTGGAATGATAAAGGAGACGGTAAGTTTTATGCATATGGACCATAGCATCAGCAACATTAAATTCTGGTGCCAGTAGACATGTTTATTTATTTATTTTTTTTATTCCTTAGCAACTGTAGATGATGATAGTTTCTCACTGGTGCCAGTAGACATGTTTTAATTTTTTTTTTTTTATTCCTTAGCAACCATAGGTGATGATGGTTTCTCATTGGGTCTGGACTACTCACATGATCCACCCACACTCATCCACATACACAGGAGAGAAAGTTTGTGTCTTGTGCGAAGTTGTGAGGGGGGCGGTATTTGATAATTAGCACCAGTTTTTAAAACGATTTTCACCCCTGACTATACTGTAGATTAAATTGAAAAAGCAATTGGTAAATTCATTCATTTCATATTTATTCAAAACACAAATATACTTAAAATAATTATACATTTAGTATAATTGATGAAAATAACATGAGAAAAACAGGTTCTACCAAGAGCATGGTGCCGAACAGGTGGGGTCTTTATACCCAAAGAAAATGATTCTACGAGTATTGGTCAGTTTCATCCTATTTCACTGTTAAATGTGGAAGGCAATAATGGCAGGATGCACCATTCCTCCACTGGCTTTTACCGTGTCAAAATGGGTAGTGGCAGGAGAACGCTTGGCTTCTGGAATGCGACTGCCACCAATTAGAGCATACATGGATGACATGACAATCATGACTATAACAGTAGCCTGCACTAATCCGTTACTGGGCAAACTAACCAACAACATTGAATGGGCCCGCTAAGTCAAGGAGCATCTCTATAATTAAAGGTAAAATAGTGGATAAGAGGTTCTACATTAATGGTGAGAAGCCTGTCAAAAGTCTTGGGAGATGGTATGATGGGGACCTAAAGGACACAGTTTGTGTGGGAGAAGTGAGACAACAAGCAGTGCAAGGATTGAAGAGCATAGACAGCAGCGCTTTACCGGGCAAACTTAAACTCTGATGCTTTCAGTTTGGTCTACTGCCAAAACTTCTGTGGCAACTCACTGTGTATGAGGTTTCCTTGACAACAGTAGAGAAGCTGGAAGCGTTAATCAGTTCATACGTCAGGAAATGGTTAGGACTTCCATGCTGCCTCAGTAGAGTGGGACTGTATGGTAAAGGGATACTGCAGCTGCCAGCTCTATCCGAGGAGTTTAAGTGCACCAAGGTTTGATTGGAAATGACATTGGTAGAGTCACACGACAGATGTGTGAGGGAGGCAGCACCTGTGTTGAACTGGAAGAAAGTGGGCAACAAAGGAAGCTGTGGAAGTTGCAAAGGCTGCCCTTCTTATCAGTGATATCATGGGGCAAGTACAGCATGGAAGAGGAGGCCTTGGTCTCATTTTAGCTCCTCCTACATGGCACAAAGCAGCCCCAGCTCAGCGGAGGAAGCTAGTTGTCAACGATGTGCAAAAGCAGGAAGAGAGGATGAGGCATGTAAGGCAGGTTCCCAGGCCAAGCAAGGAGAATGGATGAGATGGGAGAGTGTGGAACAACACAAGATCGGCTGGCGAGATCTATGGAGCAGGATCGGTTTCCTCATCAGGTCAACATATGATGTTTTCCCATCACCACAAAACCTTAATCTATGGGTAGGAGAAGATCTGTGGTGTCCTTTGTGTTCATCGCCAGCTACAGTAAGACACATTTTGACAGGGTGTAAGGTGGGTCTTAGCCAAGGACAGTTTACTTGGCGTCATGACCAGGTGCTGCGATGTTTGGCCTTAGCATTGGAAGACATGCGCAGCATGACCAACAGATTGCCACCAATGTCAGCAATATATGACACAGAAAGAACAACATTCCTCCATCCAGGGGAGCAACCACCAAGAAAAGGTATTAAAACCAAAACTCGTCTAGGACAACTGGAAGCTGCTAGAGACTGGAAAATGCTGGTAGATGTTGGACAACGGCTTATTTTCCCACCTGAGATTACCACCACTAACCTTCAACCTGATATTGTCTTGTGGTCTGGATCAGCATGCCTTGTTCACCTGGTAGAGTTAACAGTGCCATGGGATGCTGTGGATGAGGCGTATGAAAGGAAGAAACTTTGGTACGCTCAACTAGCTGCTGAAACAGTGAAGATGGAGGGTCCAGGTTTACCCAGGGGAGGTGGGTTGTCGAGGATTTGTGACACACTCCACAACCCGGTTTCTCAGAGACATCGTATTCAGATGCATAGTGAAGAACTGAAGCAGCAGAGAGGAGCAGCAACTGGTTCTGGTTGAGATGAAAAGATTCTGGTTGGGGACCTTAACCACAGTAGAAAAAAGAAAACATTGATGTAAAGTTAGTTAAGTAAGATGGGCTTAGCTGAGTGGGGGACGGAGGGGGGTGATGCTGGGATGCCAGAATCACTGTCGAGCCCTCTTAAGGAGTCGACGAAACACAAGGATTGAAGGTGCCCATTTGAAGACCCCAGAGAAGTACCCTACTCAGCTCAGTCCAGACGGTTGTCATGCTGATGTGCTAGGGAGGCCGCACTGTGGTTGATCCCACTGTGGTTGAGCCAGCATTGCAGCCGTTGTGTGTGCTGATGCGCAAAGGAGGCAAAATAGGCTGATCCCTGGAGCCAGCATTACACTTCAGCCATCAACACCAAGCAGAAGGATATCTACATCATCAGATGGAAGGAAACGCAGATGGATCACATTAGTTTACAGTAAAAGAAGCTATGTCTTAGTTGGTGCATATCTTGGCGAGAGCTGAGTCCAATATCAACATGAAGTTTTAACACCTACTCTCATGTAATGAAAGTCATTGTATGTCCAATACAAAAAACACTGATATTAAACTCTATATTTTCTGAAAAGACAGCATGCTGGGATTCATCATGAAATTAAACTATGAAGACACACCGCAGGAGCTGATCACAATAATATTCCACATGATTGCCATTAACAAGCATCACTGAAAGATGCTGTAGCAGGGCGGTAGAAAGCCCTGCTGTTTAAATGTATTATTTATTTATTTATTTTTAGAACAGGTTACCCCTTCGTCCCTGTGCAGTGTATTGTTTTGCATTTATTTGTTTTAGTTTAAGAAAAACATATAGGAACAGTGAAGACGATAGCTCAGCCTGACCTATGCAGTTTGTATTTTGTGTTCGTGATTTGTTTTTGTTTGAACTTTTATTTTGCTCTGTGAGCACTTTGTTTTGTGTTTAAAATATTTATTTTATTTTTGTATTATTTAAACAAATGGTGCGTGGTGTCCAGCGCCTCCTGGACTCAGGTCAGAAGAGGGTACTGCAGTTTTTAGTTTTTTTCATTTTTTTGATTGTTACATGTGGAGTGAAAAGGAGAGTGAGAAGAGAGGATGGGAGGGAAAAGGAGAAAGGGCTGCCAGGAGAAGCAGCAGCAGAGCAAGAGGTGGTGGTCCCGGGTGCAACCTAAGTTTGGGCCCCCGGACTGGGCAGCCAAACAGGAGCAGTGGAGGATGGAAGGGGCTCCCATGTGTGGCGCCTGTGGAGAGTTTGGGCACGTCCGGGAGGACTGCCCTTACGGGGACCCCCAGTATGAAGAGGCATGGAACCAGGGTCTGGTGGGGGACACTGCAGAGTGGTTCTGGGCAGTGGACCAGACCCGGCCACGTCCTGCGCCTGAGAGGGAGGAGCCCGAACATCCTGCGACTGAGTGGGAGGAGCCTGAACGTCCACAGCCCAAGAAGGGGGAGTCAGTGCGTCCACAGCCCAAGAGGGGGGAGTCGGTGCGTCCACAGCCTAAGAGGGGGAAGGCCAAACGTCCACAGCTCAGGTATCTACCAGTAGAGGGAGAATACCTGCTGGTTCCACCTACATCGCCCTGGGAGGACTGTTTGTCGCTCCCGCCTCCACGAGCAGAGGGAGAATACCTGCTGGTTCCACCTCCGTGGGAGGACAGGTTGTCGCTCCCACCTCCGCCAGCAGAGGGAGAAAACCTGCTGGTTCCACTTCCACCGCCCTGGGAGGAATGTTTGTCGCTCTCGCTTCCACCAGCAGAGGGAGAATACCTGCTGGTGCCACCTCCTCCACCTTGGGAGGACTGTGTGTCGCTCCCACCTCCACCAGCAGAGGGAGAGTACCTGCTGGTTCCGCCTCCATCGCCGCCACCAGCAGAGGGAGCATGCCTGCTGGTTCCCCCGCTGCAGCCAGAAGGGGAGGAGCCCCTGCCGCCTTCGCCAGGAGCAGAGCAGCAGGAGCTGCCTCTGCCTCCACCACCACCACCCGAGGGAGAGGAGCAAGAGCTGCCTCTCCCTTCACGACAGGACAGACCGGAACAGGAGGCTGGCGGTCCACAGCTGCCCTTGCATAGGCTGCTGAGCAGTGCAAGGGGGAAAACCGCCTGGGGATGCCAGATCGCCATCGCCCGGGGATGCCTGCCTCACACCGCTCGGGGATGCCTGCCTCGCACCACTCAGGGATGCCACGCCCGCTCCGCTCAGGAGTGCCACATCTGCATCGCCTGGGGCTGCCTGCTGCTCCGCATTGCCTGGGGCTGCCTGCTGCTCTGCATCGCCTGGGGCTGCCTGCTGCTCCGCATTTACAGTTACAGGGTACGAGGGAAAAGTGGAGCTCCCGCTGCCGCCTCCATGGCCAGGGGCTCCCCTCCCGAGTTCGCCTCCCGAGGGTTCGCTGCTGCTGCCGTCGCCTCCCGAGGGTCCGCTGCTGCTGCCGTCGCCTCCCGAGGATCCGCTGCTGCTGCCGCCGTTGCCTCCCGAGGGTCCGCTGCTGCTGCCGTACCCTCCCGAGGGTCCTGTTTCGCTTGGGGTCGCCGAGGGCCCTGCTTCGCCTGGGGCCGCCAAGGGGCCCTGCTTCGCCTGGGGTCACTGAGGGCCCTGCTTTGCCTGGGGTTAAGGCCGGTCCTGTGTGGCAGCAGGAAGTGTTGTGGCCGGAGCCCCACGGAGGGGAGCTGCCGGTCATGAAGAAGGGGGGGAAGGTCAGGAGACCAGCTCCCCCAGCCGCACTTTTGCGGCAGGAAGTACGGTGGCCGGAGCCCCACAAAGGGGAGCTGCTGGCCATGAAGAAGGGGCGGGGGTCAGGAGACCAGCTTCCCCAGCTGCATTTTCGCGGCCGGAGATCGTGTGGCTGGAGCCCCAGAGAGGGGAGCTTCTGGCCACGAAGAAGGGGGGAGAGGTCAGGAGACCAGCTTCCCCAGCTGCACTTTCGCTGCCGGATATCAGGTGGCCAGAGCCCTAAAAAGGGGAGCTTCTGGCCAGGAAGAAGTGGAGGGAGGTCAGGAGACCAGCTCCCCCCGCAGCAGTTTCGCTGCCGGATATCGGGTGGCTGGAGCCCCAAAAAGGGGAGCATCCGGCCAGGAAGAAGGGGGGGAGGTCAGGAGATCCGCTTCCACCGCAGCATTTCTGCTGCTGGATAGTGTGTGGCGGGAGCCCCGGAAGAGGGAGCTGTTAGCCACGAAGAGGTGGGGGGCGGTGGACATTCCACCATGGCCGCCCCCAGAAACACCTTGCTTCCCCCTCTTCCGGGACTTTGAGACTGAGGGGGGAGGTGGTCATTGGGGCCAAATGTGCTTTGCACAAGGGGGGGGGGGGGGGGGGGGTATATAGCAGGGCAGTAGAAAGCCCAGCTGTTTAAATGCATTATTTATTTATTTATTTTTAGAACGGGGTACCCCACCGCCCCTGTGCAGTGTATTGTTTTGCATTTGTTTGTTTTAGTTGTTGCAGTAGTAGTCGTATTATTATTATCCATCCATCCATTATCATTAACCTTTACAGGGTCGTGGTGAGCCGGAGCCTAACCCGGCATACACAGGGCGCAAGGCGAGACTACACCCTGGACAGGACGCCATTCCATTGCAGGGCACCACACACACACTCACTCACACAGAGGGCAATTTAGAGTGACCAGTCAACCTGGACAGCATGTCTTTGGACTGTGGGAGGAAACCGGAGTACCCGGAGAAAACCCACGTGAACATGGGGAGAACATGCAAACTCCACAAAGACAGTACCCTAGGCCGGATTCAAACATAGGACCCTGGCACTGTGAGGCAGCAGCGCTAACCACTATGCCACCGTGCCACCCATTATTATTATTATTATTATTATTATTATTATTATTATTATTATTATTATTATTATTATTGTATTTGTTATTTAAAGGTATACATGACGGCGAAGTGCCGTGGGTTGTGTTATTGTTTTGTTTAGTGACGGTGTAGCTGAATGTTTGTTTTTGTTTCATACTGTTTGGTAGTGTGGATGGGAAGCCCCATCCACTATTACAAAAACCTTGTGCAGAAGGTGGACATCTCCCGAATTAAGTGATTAATTTGTTGCTAAATCAGGAGATGGTCACCTGCATAAAAGCCTGTAGTTCTCTACCCTCGGTGTGGGTATTGGGAGTGAGAGCGGAGAGAGCGAGAGGAGAGGAAATGAAACTTAAAAGAAAAACGTATAGGAACAGTGAAGACGATAGCTCAGCCTGACCTATGCAGTTTGTATTTTGTGTTCGTGATTTGTTTTTGTTTGAACTTTTATTTTGCTCTGTGAGCACTGTGTTTTGTGTTTTAAATATTTATTTTATTTTTGTATTATTTAAATAAACAGCACTGCCGTGTCTTTTGTCTTTGAACTGCAGTACTTCCCCGGTGTCAGTTTTGTTTGGTTCCTGCATCTGGCCTGACGTCACGACTCAGCCACCCTGTCACAGATGCGTTTCCTCAAGTATGAAACCATATATCTTCACTAAATCCGTTAACAGAACAGTAAATTAATTTTAATAATGGCAATTAACAGAAACATTTACTCATTCGTATCCGTCTATCTAAAATCGACTTTGCTGTACTGTAGGTTTCAGGGCCTTTCGGTACCACCATCTGCACTTTTCTGTCTCTTCATTTTTGATTAATTTGTCCCATCTCTGTTCATCTGTTTATTTACACACCAGCTGCCCCTCAAATCCCAACTGCCTTTCTTGATCAGTCAGCTAGTGATTAGGAACAGGGCAATACATTGCCAAATAAAAACAATTGTTTAAATTGCCTTCCTCAGCCTGATTCTTTTGTGTTCTGATCCTGTTCCAGTACTCGCACAATGGACACCATTTACAATTATAATAAACTGCCAGGTCCCCCCTTTCAGATGTCAAAGAGACAGTCATCATTCTCATCACACAACAATAGCAACAAAAAAGAAAGAGAGACAGAGAGGTTCCTTCAAGATTTTCATTAATCTACATAATGTTCATATTTTGTCTCAGCTAGAAAATGTGCATGTATAATTAAACTAATCAAGCTTGCCATTGGGAATTATGTAGTTATTAATGGCTCCTAAATTCAAACATGCTGTCAAGGGAGTCAGAATGCAATCTGCTTGTTTAGCTTCATTTCAGATAAAAAGCTAATCACTCTTTCAAAGTCTTTAAAGATGACTGGCAATCCATTTTTTAATCCATATCTCTTTTCAACAGAAAATGAATCTATTACATGGGAGGAGAAATCTCTTGGAAAAGTGGAATTTAGTTGAATTTATAAGCCGCAATCAGTCAAACAGGTGCTTTGTCAGTACAATATTTTCACAGCTCGACTTGCCTCTGTTAATATCAAAAGGATCTCTTAGTTTGGATTTTATGGAAAAGAAATAGCAGATGGGGATTTTCTAGTTTCAATTAATGAGTGGCTTAGAAATAAACTGTTTTTGTAATATAATTAATTCAGTATTCTAACTTGTAACTCTTTGGTAAATCCAAGTGAATGTGAGGTTTTTGTTGTTGCTCATGAAATATATTTCTTTTTTTAATCACTATTGAAATAAAGTCATTTGAAATGTCTATAATGCAACATAATATTATTTAGTATTGCATTTCTGCCATTAGGAATTTTCTCTTTGTTTTCTCTGGAAACATTTCATGGTTTCTAGCCAACCCAACCCTGGTAATGGACAGCTGTGGGTTTGTAATTGGAAAATCTCTATATAGAGAGAAGGGACATTGGACAACTGAACAAAGTGTGCTATATATCTTTGTTATCTGGGATAAGACTTAAGGGATGAAAACAATATTTTCATCAAAGCCGTTGTGGGGTTGCAAGCAAGTAATGGATCATTGAGCAATTGAAAGCCAATATGCACAGTGAAAATGCAACCACTACAGACATTTGGGTAACAATATGGCCCCAGGTTCACTAGATAGTAACTCTCCTTCCAATGCATTCTGGTATTTGTAGTCTTTCATCATATATAGAAAAGAAAAAGCTAAAAAAACAGAAACTCTCCTACTAAACTGTTACAGTGAACGTTCAGCCATATGGTCACCCTACGGACATTAATGCAGCATGTCCACAAAGTTAATTAGCAGACTACAGACTGTTATGCTGCTGGCGAACACATTGAACTGTTGTACTAACACCAGATCTTGTTTGCACAATTTATGAATAGCCCTGAATAGCCTTAACTCTAAGGCTAGGTCACAGATATACCATAGAAGTCAAAACAAAGAAGGTGCGAAGAAGGAAACCATATAAGTATACAGTATTAATACTGTAATTTACTGCAGTACAGATTCATGTAGCTACTTTTTAAGCACAATCTGTGGCCTGTAAAAATGCATACATATTTTTAATAAAACAATGCAATTTATTATTCATGTTTACTGCATTTAAATGTTTCTAATAGTCAATTCAGTTAGTAATGTCCTGCATGTTCCACATTCACAAGGACATTGCACTTTTTTTCAATTAAAAATGATCTGTCAGCCTCCTAAGTACAGTGTGGTTAGTCAGTTGTAACCACGCTGACATATATGGAAATCATACCTCCACAGTGGATGTTTATATTTACATGATCTATGATCCATTACAATTTCAGGGAAAAAAAGGGAAAGCTAAGGATCCAGCCCGTCATCTGTTTAATTCAGGTTTTACAATAATCTTAAAAGTAAAAACATACACATAGATACCAATGAGAACTACAGTCATTGTATAAAAACAAGAAAAATGTCAGGGTTTTGTTTTAAAAATAAAATGTTTAAATGTGTGGGTGTGAGCCCATTTGCCTGTTCAGGTGGTTCTTTTATATTAGACATTAATTAATATCCTGTTGAAATGCCACAGTTTATGTTTCGGTTATGTTATTTTTCTTCAATTGTGAGGGACTGAGTCACAAGGAGATTATGCTACTTGGTCAAAATGATACAATTTCGTAAACTTTTGTTCCTGTGTAAAAGAAAAAAAAGAAAGACAAAACTGTGTGTAATCTGTGTAGTTTTAAGGGTCAAAAACTAGTTTTGAGTTCCTACCAGCATACAAATATACAAATTAATGTATACTTTACAGTCTTGTTTGACTGGTATGTTTATGATTTCCATTACATGAGAGTAGGTGTTAAAACTTCATGCTGATATTGGACTTAGCTCTCGCCAAGATAAGCACCAACTAAGACATAACTTCTTTTACTGTAAACTAATGTGATCCATCTGATGATGTAGAGATCCTTCTGCCTGGTGTTGATGGCTGAAGTGTAATGCTGGCTCCAGGGATCAGCCTATCTTGCCTCCTTTGCGCATCAGCACACACAATGGCTGCAATGCTGGCTCAACCACAGTGGGATCAACCACAGTGCGGCCTCCCTAGCGCATCAGCATGACAACTGTCTGGACTGAGTTGAGTAGGGTACTTCTCTGGGGTCTTCAAGTGGGCACCTTCCATCCTTGTGTTTTGTCGATTCCTTAGAGGGCTCGACAGTGATTCTGGCATCCCAGCATTACCCCCCTCTGTCCCCGACTCAGCTAAGCCCAGCTTACTTCCTTTAAATCAATGTTTTTTTTTTTTCTACTGTGCTTGAGGTCCCCAACCAGAATCTTTTCATCTCAACCAGAACCAGTTGCTGCTCCTCTCTGCTGCTTCAGATAAGTTATTCACTATGCGTCACAACTCTTGACCACTGAATACGATATCTCTGAGAAACTGGGTTGTGGATTGTACCACAAATCCTCAACAACCCACCTCCACTGGGTAAACCTGGACTCTCCATCCATGCTGTTCTGCTTCAGCAGTTAGTTGAGTGTACCAAGGTTTCTTCCTTTCATACGCCTCATCCACAGCATCCTCCCATGGCACTGTTAACTCTAAAAAGCCTCTATCACTCCCCTCCTCAAAAAACCTACCCTCGACCCTACCTCCCTCCAGAGCTACCGTCCTGTCTCCCTCCTACCCTTCCTCTCCAAAACCCTCGAGCGGACTGTACTCCTCCAGCTCTCTGCTTTCCTGTCCAAAAACTCTCTGCTCGACCCTCTCCAATCTGGCTTCCGCTCTGCTCACTCCACTGAAACTGTCCTCCTGTCTGTCACCAACTCACTAAAGTCTGCCAGAGCTGCCTCTCTCTCCTCTGTCCTAATTCTCCTCAACCTCTCTGCTGCCTTTGACACTGTTGATCACTCTATTCTACTATCATCTCTTGCTGACCTGGGGATCTCTGGCACTGCTCTTGCCTGGTTCTCCTCCTACCTCTCCAACCGCACTTACCAGGTAACCTGGCGTGGAGCAACCTCCACACCTCGCCCTCTCTTAACTGGAGTCCCCCAAGAGTCAGTCTTGGGTCCTCTCCTGTTCTCTCTCTACACCCGCTCCCTGGGCCCCCTCATCGCATCTTATGGTTTCTTATACCATTTCTATGCTGATGATGCTCAGATTTTCCTCTCCTTCCCCACCTCTGACTCCACCATCCCCTCCCGTATCTCTACCTGTCTGCTATTTCCTCCTGGATACACTCGCATCACCTCAAACTCAACCTCTCTAAATCTGACCTCCTTTTCTTTCCCTCCTCCTCCTCCCCCTCCTCTGATCTCTCTATCTCTGTTCCTCTGGAATCTACCACACTCTCTCCCTCTTCCTCCACTAAGAACCTTGGAGTCACCCTGGACCCCTGCCTCTCTTATTTCCAGCACATCTCCACTCTGGCACGCACTTGCCGATTCTTCCTGAGCAACATACGAAGAATCCGACCCTTCCTCACCAACTGCGCCACCCAGCTCCTGGTCCAGGCCTTGGTACTCTCCCGCCTAGACTACTGCAACTCCCTCCTGGCTGGCCTCCCTGCGTCCGCCACCCGTCCGCTCCAGCTCATCCAGAACTCCGCTGCCCGCCTGGTGTTCTCTCTGCCTCGCTTCTCCCATGCAACTCCAGTGCTCTGCTCACTCCACTGGCTCCCGATCACCGCTCGCATCCAGTTCAAGACTCTTGTACTCGCCTACAGATGCCTTGACCAGACTGCACCCAGCTACCTCCAGACCCTCATCTCTCCCTACACCCCCACTCAACCTCTCCGCTCCGCCTGCACTAGAAGACTGGCTCTACCTCCTCTACGCTCCCCTGCCTCCAGAGCCAGCTCCTTTTCCACCCTCGCCCCGCAGTGGTGGAATGACCTTCCTACAGATGTCAGGACTGCCCAGTCTCTGACCACATTCCGGCGCCTCCTCAAGACTCACCTCTTCAGACAGCACCTGTAGAACTCCTCTTTTCCGTCTGGACACTTTATCACTCTTCCTTAATGTGCTTTACTTGCACTTATCTGCTTCCTATTTTACTGCATTTAATCCTGTACTTTACTGTAATCTGCCACAAGTGTTATTCAATCTGTAGTATTTTGCATGTAATCGTATCCTGATGTAACTATCACTGACATCTTCTCCAATATTGAATCGTATTTTGTCATATACTTGTACTTACTAGAACCGAAGTCATTGTATTTAGCTTGATCTTAATTGTATTAATACTTGTACTGTGATTCTTGAAATGTATTTTTGTTTACGACTGTAAGTCGCCCTGGATAAGGGCTTCTGCTAAGAAATAAATAATATATATTTATACTGTATATATAAATTTCAGCATGTAACATATATTGCTATGGACTTGGGTCTATGTAAAAGATGGATTGTTGCTGATAAATGTCTTTTGACTTTTTTTCTAAAACAAACAAATGTTAATACTCTGTTGTGCTTTGAAATGTAATCAACTTGCCTTGATGATCGGATTGCTGCTGTTTGCCAAATTAACAATTGGGTCCATTGTTCATCAATTGATAATATGTCTAAAACTGATAATATGGCTTTATAAAAATGTTTTATTTTTTATTAAAATGCTAATTTTAAAAAAAAGTTAAAAATTTCTGATTAAATCAATGTATTGTGTTCTAATACGTAACTCGTTTGTCATAATGATCTGATTGCCGTTGCCAGTCTAATCACAAATTGGATTTATATGTATATTGTTAACAGGAATGATTTGAGACTATATAAATGGTAAACATGTGTTTAGTATTATGCACTGATGCGGGGGCCACTGAAACATTTGCATTTTAGCACTTTTGAGCACTTTGTCACTTTTTTTGCACATATTTTTGCTTTGGACTTTTTTTGATCTTTGTGTCATTTTGTGATACAGTGTGCCAGCATTAGACTTTTTAAAAACTTCCCGAAGCATTCCCAAATGTGCTGCACCACCTGAGGGTGGAGACACCATTTTAACAGTTGCCCTCCCTTGAGAGGAGGTCTGTTGCCCAGTTTACCACTCGCGGGAGGTGGACAGCCCGGAGGGATAGTAAGTGCTTCTGTGCCCATATGAGTAGCCAAAAGCCTATGCAGTGTAACCCTGGGGACCGAAGCCCTCCCTGGTGGTTCACGTACACAACTATTGACATGTTGTCCGTGCAGACAAGGACATTGTCTGTTCTGGAGCACAGGGAGGAATTGTTGAAGCGCTAGGTGGTTTTTCCTGTGCGCAGGACAGATAGGAATGTGAAAATACGCGTCCTTCAGGTCCACTGTTGTAAACCAGTTGCCCTGCCGGACAGACTGGAGGATGTGGCAAAGTGTGACCATCTGGAACCTCCTCCCCCTCAAGAACCCGTTGAGGTGTCTCAGGTCCTTTTTTGGCACCAGAAAGTATCTTGAGTAGAACCCCTCTCTTTGAGAGGTGTGTTCTACGAGACAGATGGCTTTTTTGCAAAGAAGTGTTTCTACTTCTTGCCCGAGAGCCAAGACCTGGAGAGGGTTGCTCACGGATGTGACCATGATCCCTCGAAAGGAAGGAGGTCCCGGGCGTAACTGTTGTGTATGGTGGCGAGCACCCAAGAGTATGAGGTGCAATTGAGCCAGTATTGCAGCTGGTGTTGTGAAAAGGGGTGGGTCTGAGGTCGCAGGCATTCAGGAGCCCTGCTGGGGCTGCTGAGGCTGGGGTGGAGCCTGCTTTGGGGGCTGCCTGTATTAGCCGCTGTGGAGGCCTGAAAGCGATGCCTCAGGTCACCCCGTGGAGCAGTGGGGACTGGGACTGGGACTGTCCGGGTTACCTTAGTAACCGCCGGACGCGAGCACTTTCCCCTGTCTCGTGCCGGGGCACGGGAGGGGAGCATTGCAGCCACTTGCCGAGACGCGTTATGAGAGCGTTGCAGTAGTTCCTCAACCACTGTCCCGAAAGTATGGCCAGGGGAGATAGGTGAGTCCAGTAAGGCTTGCCAGGCTTCTCCCTGGGGCTTGCCCTTGGAGGCCAGATATCTGTAGTAGCGTACCTGAGACTAGGCGTAGCTCTGAAGCTAGTGGTTCGGGTAGCTCAACAAACTGCAGCATGCCATTCAGGTAGGCTGTCAAAAGACCTCCTGTATTGGTAAGGCGCGTTACTTGCGCCTCGGCTGCCTAAGCCTTCTTGAGGTAGACCTCTGTGATCCTACATTGCGCATTACGGCATGCAGGGTCCATGGACAGGCCGCCCACTGGGGGGCTTGCACCAGAGCCGCTATGGTGGACTCCACGAGCGGGAACTGCTCCAGTCCCAGCGCTCCTGCAGGGTTTTTTAGTCAATTGCCAATAATTTTTTTTTATTATTTTCTCCCCAATTTGAAATGCCCAATTATTTTTAGGCTCAGCTCACTGCTACCACCCCTGCGCTGACTCGGGAGGGGCGAAGATGAACACACACTGTCCTCCGAAGCGTGTGCAGTCAGCCGCCCGCTTCTTTACACTCTGCAGACTCACCGTGCAGCCGCCTCAGAGCTACAGCGTCGGAGGACAACGCAGCTCTGGGCAGCTTACAGGCAAGCCCGCAGGCGCCTGGCGAGACTACAGGGGTTGCTGGTGCGCGGTGAGCCGAGGACACCCTGGCCGACCTAGCCCTCCCTCCCACCAGGCGACGCTCGGCCAATTGTGCACCGCCCCCTGGGAGCTCCCGTCCACGGTCGGCTGTGGAATGCCTAGACTCGAACTCGCGACATCCAGACTATAGAGCGCATCCTGCACTCTAGCGAGTGCTTTTACTCGATGCGCCACTCAGGAGCCCCTTACTGTGCAGAGTTTTATCCCTGGAATTTGCACAGATGAGGCGCAGATGAGGCGTGCTGCCTACCCAAGCACCGGACACACAGCAAGTGTTTGTTCTGTGGGGGAAGTTCACCCTGCAGGACATGTTTTTTTTTTTTTTTTTTTAAACTGCAATACAGTAACACACACAGACACTCAACAGTAAGCTGAGTGTAAGGGTTTTTTTTTTTTGGGAAGCAGTATTTCAATAGTAATCAGCAACCCCTAGGGGCAGACTAGGCTGAGCACAGCAAGTGTGTGCGCCGAGGTAGCCCAGAGTCCTCAACTCCACAGCAGGTGCAGCAGAGCTGGAGGATAGCATCTCTCTCTCTGATTCTATTTTTTTTTAAAGCTGCTCGGGCAGAGAAAAAAGAAAACACAGGCAGCAAGCTGCAAGGTTAGTGAAAGCAGACTACAATCACCAGGTGATGTAGGCTGTTGGAAATGTATAGTTTTTATATTTTAAAATAGAGTGCCGTTGCGCAGCGTTAACTCAGGCTTCAGCTGACGAGTCCTGATTCCCGGGAAGTGGCAATCTGACTTCCAGCAATAATTTGCCAGGGAACTACAGAAAACTCAAAGAAAGAGCTCTTTTAAAAAAGTCGATCACACAACTGGAAGAGGTTAGTTATACCTATCTTACTTACCTTACCTGGTTGTGAGAAGCAAAAGAGAGTGAGGTCTCCGCAGAGTGACTATTTAATGTCTCGGTGGGCGGGACTGAGGACATCACTCCATAGAGAGGCCTATCGGCAGCTCTGACATAAAATGCTCAGTGAATACCTGACCTGTGGCAGGCATATCCCAAAAGTATGGTTGTTGGTCATCTTCGAATTGAAAGGGAACTCTCTTTATCAGCATCATAACAAATAACACTCCTGCGCTTCAAATATTGAATGCAAAATCTCTTAATTAATATAGCCTAAAATGCCAGGGGCTGATTATATTTACTGTTTACATGACAGGAATATTCATATCGCACAGCTCCAGCTCACACTACAAGAGGAATTCCTCCAGGTGCTCTGCTAGATAACTTGCACACAAACATCAATAATCAGCTAATTATGTAACCCCTAAAATTTCATTCATCTGGATAAATTATTTATGTGTGTTAAAAAATAAAGCTGTTTGTTTCTTTTTGTTTATTCGCTTATTCTGTTAGCTTTGCTTGCTTTTTAAATGAAACAGGTGCTGACTATTCTTTACCTTAACCAGCTGGAAAACTAGTGGTTTCTGTCTTTTCTAACAATTACAAATTTAAAATGAACTGGTCTGGTTAGAAACATAATTCATATTAAGATATATATATATATATATATATATATATATATATATATATATATATATATATATATATATATATATACAGTGCCTTGCGAAAGTATTCGGCCCCCTTGAACTTTGCGACCTTTTGCCACATTTCAGGCTTCAAACATAAAGATATGAAACTGTAATTTTTTGTGAAGAATCAACAACAAGTGGGACACAATCATGAAGTGGAACGAAATTTATTGGATATTTCAAACTTTTTTAACAAATAAAAAACTGAAAAATTGGGCGTGCAAAATTATTCAGCCCCTTTACTTTCAGTGCAGCAAACTCTCTCCAGAAGTTCAGTGAGGATCTCTGAATGATCCAATGTTGACCTAAATGACTAATGATGATAAATAGAATCCACCTGTGTGTAATCAAGTCTCCGTATAAATGCACCTGCACTGTGATAGTCTCAGAGGTCCGTTTAAAACGCAGAGAGCATCATGAAGAACAAGGAACACACCAGGCAGGTCCGAGATACTGTTGTGGAGAAGTTTAAAGCCGGATTTGGATACAAAAAGATTTCCCAAGCTTTAAACATCCCAAGGAGCACTGTGCAAGCGATAATATTGAAATGGAAGGAGTATCAGACCACTGCAAATCTACCAAGACCTGGCCGTCCCTCTAAACTTTCAGCTCATACAAGGAGAAGACTGATCAGAGATGCAGCCAAGAGGCCCATGATCACTCTGGATGAACTGCAGAGATCTACAGCTGAGGTGGGAGACTCTGTCCATAGGACAACAATCAGTCGTATACTGCACAAATCTGGCCTTTATGGAAGAGTGGCAAGAAGAAAGCCATTTCTTAAAGATATCCATAAAAAGTGTCGTTTACAGTTTGCCACAAGCCACCTGGGAGACACACCAAACATGTGGAAGAAGGTGCTCTGGTCAGATGAAACCAAAATCGAACTTTTTGGCAACAATGCAAAATGTTATGTTTGGCGTAAAAGCAACACAGCTCATCACCCTGAACACACCATCCCCACTGTCAAACATGGTGGTGGCAGCATCATGGTTTGGGCCTGCTTTTCTTCAGCAGGGACAGGGAAGATGGTTAAAATTGATGGGAAGATGGATGGAGCCAAATACAGGACCATTCTGGAAGAAAACCTGATGGAGTCTGCAAAAGATCTGAGACTGGGACGGAGATTTGTCTTCCAACAAGACAATGATCCAAAACATAAAGCAAAATCTACAATGGAATGGTTCACAAATAAACATATCCAGGTGTTAGAATGGCCAAGTCAAAGTCCAGACCTGAATCCAATCGAGAATCTGTGGAAAGAACTGAAAACTGCTGTTCACAAATGCTCTCCATCCAACCTCACTGAGCTCGAGCTGTTTTGCAAGGAGGAATGGGCAAAAATGTCAGTCTCTCGATGTGCAAAACTGATAGAGACATACCCCAAGTGACTTACAGCTGTAATCGCAGCAAAAGGTGGCGCTACAAAGTATTAACTTAAGGGGGCTGAATAATTTTGCACGGCCAATTTTTCAGTTTTTTATTTGTTAAAAAAGTTTGAAATATCCAATAAATTTCGTTCCACTTCATGATTGTGTCCCACTTGTTGTTGATTCTTCACAAAAAATTACAGTTTCATATCTTTATGTTTGAAGCCTGAAATGTGGCAAAAGGTCGCAAAGTTCAAGGGGGCCGAATACTTTCGCAAGGCACTGTATATATATATATATATATATATATATTGTAAGGCAGTGTGTTGTGTGAGACAGCAGGGAGGGGGTTAAAACCTCCCTGAAGGAAAAATGGCACCTTTTTGTATTTAGTTAATTAGTTTTGTTAATTGTTTTATTATTAATTATCCACTGCACCTGGTAGCTATTGTAAATTAGAGCCAGGTGCAGGGTATTTAAGAGGAGCAGTCAGTCTGCTCAAGGCTGCTGAGTAGAAGGAGGCAGATGAGGTGCTCTGCTTCTGAGCAGTCAGAAAAGTAAGTGCTGTGTTAGCGTGTGTGTTCTGTGGTGCCAGGTAAACGGGTTAGCCGTCCTGCAAGTTAGCCAGGGAAAGTACCTGTTTAGTAAGCGCTCCAAAACGGAGTTAGGTTTTTGTTTTGTGTTTATTTTGTTTCTGTTTAATAAAAATAGCGCAGCCAAAGAATTATATCTTTCACATATTGTATATTCAAAACAAAACAAAGACCGGTGTTGGTGTTAGTTGCTGTATTAGTAATGAACTCCATGTCCCATGGGTAAAAAGTCAGGTGGTTGGTTGTGACATGGATCCTGGGATATATAAGGAAGCGCAGCAGTAGCTAGAGGGGAGAGTAGACTGGAGTGTAAGCAGTGTAAGTGAGGCACATGGTGAATTGCAGGAGTAGTAATAGCAGTGAGAAGACAGAGCAAAGCAAAGTGTGCGAGTGTCGATGGCTTAAGCAAAAGCTTCCAATTCCAAGGCTACGGGTTGATGTTAATAAAGTAAGGAGTATTACAATTATTGTCGTGCTGGGAAAAACTGTGCCGTGTCTACAGTGGGCCACGAAGTGAAGTCCAAGCAGTCCAAGACATCAGTACGAACTGTTTCTGTTATTTTTTACTTGCTATGAGCTTAGCTCGAGCAAGACTGAGTCAGAGCAACTGAAGAAAAGTTTAGTTAGTGCCCAGAGTGGCAAGTTTTGTTTTCTTATATTTTGGTTTTGGTTACATAGACAAAGTGCTGAAAAAATAATTAAACTGCCCAGTTAACAACATTAAAAAGTCAAAAGGTAAATACATACTTATTGTTATGGTAAAAAAAAAATGTAAAAAAATGAAATTATAATGTACACATATCTACCTTCTATAAAATAAAATATTTTGAACCAGCAAGAATATACAACCACAAAATGTTTTTTAGAATTGCATTTACTTAAGGTTTTCACATCAATTTAACTCTTAGCATCTGAACTGAAATCCCTGTTGGTGCCAACTAAGAGTCTCTTTTTAAACCTTTGCATTAGAACCCAGCATAAATACAAGTTGCTTATTTCATTACATGGCATAGAAATGTTTTTCATCAGTTGTTATTTTGCCTGTTGCATAGAAGTAGCAATGCCACCCTGTGACCCAGATGACTTGTCGGTGATGTCAGACCAGGAAATACACAGACACAGTACTACTGGGATGAGGCGCTGAGGCGCGTATTTATTAATTAACGTTTGAACAAACACAAAACACTTTCCAAAACAAAAACGGCTCATTGGCCAAAACAAACAGAACACACATTTAAACAAGTAATGTGCTGATTTATAGCCAGCATGAGTACCAATTGCGCTTATATATATATATCAAAAAACATGCTGGTTTATAGCCAGTGCGAGTAGCAATTGTTATATATATATATATATATATATATATATATATATATATATATATATATATATTCACTCACATCTATATATATATATTCACTCACATCTCTTGTTCTTACTCCCTGAACACACAACCCCGAGTGAGCAATTTGTGCCTCTCTTATGCAGCTGAGCTGGGGCTCGACTGCTTGTTAATCATTCAATCGAGTCCAGGCACAGTCTGCACGTGAACTGCTTGGGCAGGGAAGTTAATTAACCCTTCTTTGCTGACTTTAAACACCTGTGCTCAACTACATATACACATTTTAAATAATACACAACACAAAACATAAAATATGCACAGGGACAGGTGTACCCTGCCACACCCCCCCTAGCACCCTATGTGTGAAATTTTAAAGTAGGCGCCTATGATTATATTGTTATTTTATAATATTATACTTTGGCCATCGAACACCACACGTAATTTTCATTACTATTTTGCAATCTGAATAATATTGCTTGAAATACCAGATTTATTATAATTTACCAAGATTTTTTTTTTTTCATCTAGGATAAAAGTTTCTGCAAAAGCACCCTGGGTGAAATGATAATCACTTCCAATTGACATTTTTCCTCATCTTGTACTTAGTTTTACAGATGGGGGAATTACAACTTTTCTTGTTGTGAAATCAACATCTTTTAAATAGGCTTTATTTAATAATGTCTGACAGAAAACATGTTTAAGGGAATTACTCAGAAAATGTGAGCACCTGCACAGCTCTTTGAATTAGTAATCCCCATGGGTCTTGAGATAATGTGCCACTATGGTTGCAGATAAAGGTTTGTTTTAAGTGATGGTTTTCAAATGGCTTGTTTGAGTGTGCATAGTTGTAACCACTTCATATTTACTAAATACATTTGTTTCTCACTGAAAGTTTCAATAACAATAACATTTAATTTGCGTGAAGAGTTGAACTGAAAGAACAAGCTACTAAATATTTGCAGATATTTACCTCCAGTGTAAACCGACAGCTGTGCTCAATATTGCTCCCTGTTTTGTTAAGAAGTGTCACTCTCTTTCACAGAGGGAACACAGAGAGATCATTTATAATAGGTTCACAAATTAACTAATCAATGGTTCACTGCAAACCAGATGCATTTCTAAACCCAAACATTATGCAATTTACCTAATGTGGTGCATTTCATTGAATAAATATATGCTGAAAGTTTAGGTTGAAGGATTTATTTGGCTGTGCTATCATTCAATGCAAGGAATGTGTGATAGACCAATTTTCAGCTTTACTACTGCTTAGGGGGTTGTAAAGAAACACAAAATCAAACCGTCTTTCACATGGCTTACACATGGACCTCACAGGTTGATCAACCATTAGGCCTGCTTCATTCATGCTTTTTAGCTTCAGTCAGAGAAACTGCTCACCCAACCGATATACTGTAAAACAAACACTTCAGAATATAGGTTTTGTATTTACAATTTCTTAAGAGGAATTTCCCATTGAATTTATAATGTACAAAGAAAACATAATTTTGTAAATAGTTAAGAAAAAAACACAAGAAATGGAAAACAAGAAATGTGCATGTCAAGCAGATTAACATTGTCATTACCTTGGGGATGATTTACATCAACCGCCTGAAGTCTCACAGCTATTTTATGGACCATTAAAATTAAAACCAATTCAGATTTTCTATGATGGGTTGACAAAAAGGCTGTAATGCAACAATTGTAATGTAATGCATATGTGACTAATTATTAATTTGACCTTGGAAATGATGAAAATGACTAAAAGAATAGGTCAGAAAAAAACAACAATACATATTATAAAAATAATACAAAAGAACATACATTTCCAGAAGCAAAAAATGCTATGAAAATAATACCATTACAAATCAAATTCACGTGTGCATGTTTCATATAGGACAATGTGACATCTATGAAGGTAATACATATTACATTTTTTTGGAATTATGTTCTTTGCTCTGTTTACTTTAAACAAGTTCGTTTCTGAAATGGTGTTCTAATAATTCAGTAATGAAATCATGCTCTCTGAAGTATAATGCTTTCTATTGTGTATACAGTAAGTATAAAACTTGTATGTGATGCTTGTTCTTTCATAACCATATTATGAAATATTTGTAAAATATATACATATTTAGTTATATTGACACATGCCCTTAATCTAATATTATGAGTTTTTAAAATAAATATTTTTTTAAGACATATTTAGCCAATATTTGTGTTTTCAACACATATCCTACAATTTCCAACAAAATTCTCTGACCATTCTTCAAAGCTCAAACGGTCTGATTCTGCTGAGATTACAAGATGCTGCATCATTGCAATTGAAGGTTATGCTCATTATGGACTGGTTCATTAACAAACATATGCCATGTTTACATTGCAATCATCCATAACAGCATACTAACAGCCTGCACAGCTGTGCCTGTCCTGCTCAGACTTGCCTGAAAGACACCTCCTTGTCCTTTTAATCTATTTACTCTCCTCTACACATATTTGTGTTCTTGTCATCTCACAATAGATGAGTTTTTAATAGGGTTAATATATATATATATATATATATATATATATATATATATATATATATATATATATATATATATATATATATATAGTTCTGATGACACATCTAAGAATCCACTTTCCAGTATGAAATGTACTATATATAACGTACATTTATAGCAACTTTAGTATAAAGAGGCAGAAGTATTTGTATATTTCATTACATGGCAGACTTTTGTGTAAAACAAAATTGTGAAGCGAAGCTGACACCCTATACACAATATATTAACTTATGGTTATCACAAAATGAAGATTGGAGTCAGGAATCACTATTAAACATAAAAAAGTTCTATGCACATACTGGGTAAGACATTGTGGAAATTTCAGGAATCCACAGCTGGGTTTTCTTATATGTGTTATCTAAATGCTAGAAGTCTCAGAAACAAAATGTTAGAACTTGAAGCTACTGCACTAACAAGTAACTACGATGTGATAGGTGTTACAGAAACTTGGTTGTCTGAGAGACAAATATAATATTAGTGGGTATACACTGTATAGGAAAGACAGGCAGGACAGA
Source organism: Acipenser ruthenus (assembly GCF_902713425.1). NCBI lineage: Eukaryota > Metazoa > Chordata > Actinopteri > Acipenseriformes > Acipenseridae > Acipenser > Acipenser ruthenus. The sequence goes on along the minus strand of NC_081190.1, from coordinate 42,199,528 downwards.
AGAGGCGGAGGGGTAGTGCTATACATAAGAAATAAGAAATCTTGAAGCCTAGGTGTTAAATCTGGACAAAGAAAACAATGCAGAATCAATATGGGGTCAGAATAATGGACAAAAATTCAAAGGGCATAATAACAGGAGCATGCTATAGACCACCTGTGGAAGGGTGGTGGGCAATTCACTGACACACATGGGAGACAGAAGGTTTTATTTGTAACGCCGCTCAGACGCACTGATTTATTTTTACCCATAGAGGGCGATGTTGTCCGTGGCCTGAATACTGGCAACAGTAAACAGGACCACCAGGTTACCAATACTGGTATTTAGTCCAATGCACATATAAGTGCTCAAAAATAATAATGAAAACAAAAAAAGGGAAAAGAAAACACAGTAATAAAACTACAAAAAAAAGTGCTGCTTACGTAGTGCCCCCACTGCCGCTAAGTCGGTCAATACGGGCCTCCGACCTACGTGCCGCTATTTTCTATACACTAGGGTGTCCAGAGTTCCCCGTATAACTACACACATTCCCTCAGCTATGTAATTATTTATTTATTTATTTTTGGTTTCTTTTAAGGCAGGCTGTCTCGCTCAGCCGTGCTTGCCTGCTCTTTCTTTACACTGACGTCTTTCTCCAGCGTCACGGGGTATCCTCTCTCCAGCCCCCCGAATGCACAACCAAGCGCAGTTCTTATGGGCCAAGCAATCCCCCAAGGCCCGCCTCTCAGCAACTCGGAGAAAGGAAAGTCAACACACCGTCTTCCCCACCTCTCGGTGTCATCGTCATGACTGACAGGCGGATCTTAGGAGACTGCAGCCCTCTTCCTGCAGAACCCCGCATACGCCAGAGAGTCAGCACAGATCTCCCCTGTTACACCGCCAAATTCAGACGGTGAGCAAAATAATCTGTTATACTAACAAAATTTAAATTGTGGAAATGACAAATGACTGCTTCCTAACACAATTTGTCAAGGCACCGACTAGAGGAGAGGCATGCCTCAATTTAGTCTTTTCAAATAACAAAGACAGAATAACTAAAACAAAGGTCAGAGAGCCACTGGCAAACTCAGACCACACCATATGTCTCATTTGAAGTGATTTTTAAAACCCCAAAAGTAATGACTAAAGCTAAGGTTTACAATTTTAGAAAAGCAAACTATGAAGGTATGAAACAGAGACTAATAGAAATCAGAAAACAATTACATCCCAAAAGTAAACAAATCTAAATCTAAAACAAAATGGCCAAAATGGTTTAATAGATCAATTAAGAAAAATAGTCCAAAATGTTTTTCCAATATTATTACAGCAAGAGAACATTCAAAGAGGAAGTTAAATGTCTAAGAGCTACAAATGGCAAAATCATAGACGAAGAAAAAAAATAGCAAATATATTAAATGATTACTTTTCACAAGTTTTTACAAAGGAGGATACGGACAACATGCCCCACATGTCGGCCTGTTCCTATCCAGTTTTAAATAACCTTAGCATAACAGAGGCAGAAGAGTTAAAGGGAGCTCTTAAAATAAACACATCTCCTTGGCCAGATGAGATCCTGCCAATAGTACTCAAAGAAATGAAAGAAGTTATTTACAAAGTTGAGAATTGCAAATGTAATACCGATCCACAAAAAGGGAGACAAAACCGAACCAGGTAACTACAGACCAATAAGCCTGACTTATATTATATGTAAACTATAATAAGTTCCAAAATGGAAAATTACCTATATGGTACCAGTATCCTGGGAGAGTCAGCATGGTTTTAGGAAAGTGAGATTGTGTCTAACTAACCTGCTTGATTTTTTTGAGGATGCAACATCGGCAATGGATAATTGCAAAGCATATGACATGGTTTATTTAGATTTCCAGAAAGCTTTTGACAAAGTTCCGCATAAAAGATTGATCCTCAAACTGAACGCAGTAGGGATTCAAGGAAATGCATGCACATGGATTAGGGAGTGGTTAACATGTAGAAAACAGAAAGTGCTGATTAGAGGAGATACCTGAAAATGGAGCGAGGTTACCAGTGGTGTACCACAGGGATCAGTATTAGGTCCTCTGCTATTCCTAATCTACATTATTGACTTAGATTCTAGTATAGTAAGCAAACTTGTAAAAATTGCAGACGACACATAAATATCAGGAGTGGCAAATACTGTTGCAGCAGCAAAGGTGCTCGGATATAGTGTGAAAAGTGTTGAATTTAAATCAAGGGAAGTAATGTTAAAACTTTACAATGCATTAGTAAGACCTCATCTAGAATATTGTGTTCAGTTCTGGTCACCTCGTTACAAAAAGGATATTGCTGCTCTAGAAAGAAGAGCAAAAAAGAGCGACCAGAATTATCCCGGGTTTAAAAGGCATGTCATATGCAGACACGCTAAAATAATTGAATCTATTCAGTCTTGAACAAAGAAGACTATGCGGTCATCTGATTCAAGCATTCAAAATCCTAAAGGTATAGGCAGTGTGTCGACACAGCGCCGTGTGTTTTGTTATTGTTTTTGAATTTATTTAGCAATGTATTTAAATGAGCCAAATGTTTGTTTTTGTTTAGTAGCGTGGATGAGTAGTCCCATCCACAGTAATTTAAAAACCTCGTGTAGAAGGTGGCCATCTCCCGAATTAATTAAGTGATTAATTTGTTTGCTAATCAGGAGATGGTCACCTGCATAAAAGCCTGCAGCTCTCTACACATGGGGTGGGTGTGTTAGGAGTGAGAGTGGGAGCAAGAGGAGCGAGAGAAAAACAACACTTAAAAAAAAAAAAATCTAAGAACAGTGAAGGCGATTTGCCCAGCCTGACCTGGATTATTTATTATTTTGTGTTCATGACTTGTTTTTGTTTACTGTTTAATTTTCGCTCTGTGAGCAAGTTTCTTTTTGTTGAAACATTTTATTTCTTTTTGTATTATTTGAATAAACGGCGCACGCCGCATCTTTGAACTGCAGTACTGCCTGGTGTCAGTGTTTTTCGGTTCGGTTTCGGTCACCACTCATCTACCCTGTCACAGGTGGATAAACAAAAAAACATAGTGTGCTGTTTGGAAATTGTTTTTAAGAAAAGCACTAGCTTCTGTGGTTCTGTCCACTCTAATAATTCTTGCATTTTCCATGTCCACCATCACATAATATAATCTACCACTATACCAATCACAGTTAGTGGAATGAAATTACTTCATAATTGAAGTCACTTGGCATGCTGCTACAAGTGGAAATTAATGATGTCATCACAATGAAGTGATAAATTCATAAGTGTTAACAAAAGTGTCATTCACAATACATTTTAACATCTGGATGACACTTCTAGATTAAACAGCTTCAGTGTATTTAAATTGGCTTCTATTGTTTATATTGGCACTTCCATTGGGGATCCATTTCATTTGTTGGTAAATTTCCCTGCTAATCATGGGTGCTGGGAGTGCGGCAGCTTGAACTACTGGGCTGCTGTGCACCTGCTGGTGCAATGGTAAATGCTGCTAGCTTCGTGAATCTTATGAGCTGTGTGTGTAATGCACTGCGCCTTTTTACATTGCTTTGGAACACAAACGATAATAGACCAATTAGCGCTGACTGTCAAACAGGGGCGGGATACTTTATAAATCCCATGGGTTGCAATCTCACAAGTCGGTTAGTAGGTGGAACGCATTAGGAGTTTGTATACAGTAGAATGGTTATTGAAAATGTCCCAACAAAGAATATCAAATTGTTTTGTAAATTCTTCAGCGGCACCACCTGCCAAAATCAGCTCATCACACCTGCTGCTATCGGGTGCTGCTTTGTGGAGCAATACTAACAACACAAGTTGCCCTATTCCTGTAAAGGAAACTCCCATCAGGGGTCCATCTCAGTCAGCAGTGATCGCAGCCATACAGGAGCCGCTGGATCAGCAATTTCAAACAAAGCCAGACTACAATTTCTCTGCGAGGTGCTTTGGGAGAAAAATTCACCCGTCTGGTTGGTTTGAAAAATGGTCGTTGCTGCACTATGTTAAGGAAAGTGATTGTGTTCTCTGCATTACATGTTTTAAAGGCAATGGGAGAAAAATTATAAAAATTGTTCCAGCGCCACTGCTGCTAATTGTTGATAGGTGAAATAGTAGCCGTATCAGTGCAGAAATGATAGACAAAGACAAGTATTATGACTTGAAAGCTTGTGATTAATTTTTGTTTAGTTAGTCCAATAAAAGGTATCACCTCTCCTTCTGATTGTCTACCCGCTAATTGTGAAACAAACGCTCATCAAGCACATTGCTTTGTATCAATGAGGTTATAATAACAGTTAATACGTTTTGGGGTTTTTTTTTGTACATAACCGCAAAGAAAAAATGCATTCTTAAATGTTGTAAAACATCTTGACAAGAGGGTGCCTCCTCCTGGTAAGATGTACCCCCCCCCCATTTTACCCAGCCACTTCCTCTACATCAGGGGTGCACAATTCCGGTCCTGGAGGGCCGGTGTCCCTCCTGGCTTTTGTTCCAACCTTGCCCTAAATTACTTAATTGGACCAATTATTGGTCTAATTAAGTAATTTAGAACACAGTTGGAACAAAAGCCAGGAGGGACACCGGCCCTCCAGGACCAGAATTGTACACCCCTGCACTACATAAAACTGCACATAAACCTGGACTGCACACTCCTCCTATCAAAGTAATTTCCCACTGAGCCAAAGGTCATTTTTTTGTATGGAATTAATAGCAGCTCCGGGAGTGCCAGTGTGCTATTGCACATTTTTTTAGGGCCTGGAGATGCAATTTCCTGCAATCTGCAGGCAATTTCCCACCAGTTTTCTCAGGAAGCTAATAGGCTGTGACAGGAGCTGGAGTTGACAGCCAGCGGGTGGCCACATGGGGAAAAAATTGCTTCTCTGCCACCTAGCTAGTAATCTGCGTAAGAAAGCATTTACAGCCTTGTGCTATTTTACCCCATACCAGTGGAAAATCATCCAGCAATCTGAGTCACTTTTTCGTGGTCAATTTTTTCCCCGTTTTCTACTTCATTTGTTATAACTGCAAATCATCTTGTAACAAATATCTCTTAATTGGGCAGTATAAATCAGACCCACGGTTTGATTGAAATCCCTCCCGGACGGCTTCAGAGAGGTGTTGACACTAAGGGGGATGCTAGCGACATAACAGACTCTGAAATGAGGGTTAGCCCAACATCAGTGTTATGTTTACCAATATGTATTATAATGGTACAGTTGCTACATGATTTGACTGCAACATAGTTTGTTTATTGCTTTAAACGATTCAACAAAATGAAATATGCATGTAGTGTTTTTCTTATTGATTTTGTACACACACTCTGAACACTGTAGTAGGGGAAATGGGGCAGGTAAAAATAGATACAGTATTAAGAATTGCAATTGCCTTTTCATTTTCATGGAAGGTGACTGCTTCTGTAATGCTCTGGAAATGTATGTATATGTAAACATGTCAAATGTAGCTAGAAATTTCACATTTAAATTGCAAAGTTCATTCAGTATGCTGCCAATACAGGAATTTGGATAACCCTTGGCAACAAGTGTTAGTAATTCAAATAGGTGCAGGAGGGGAGGGTTTTCTCAATAACAGGGATGGCCAATCCTGGAAAGTCACAATACTGCAGGCTTTCTTTATATCTCAATGGCTTTTGTTTTATTCAATGTTATTTTAACAAATTAATAATACTGTATTAAGTTTTGTTTTGTGTTTTTCCTCAAGGTGTTACCCAGGAGTTTTATCCAAACCTGGTTTGCATAATATGAAGACTGTTTCAGTGAAGTGTAGAGGTGCATATTGGATTTTAATGTCTTTTTAGAAAAAGGATCAGAGATTTCCTTGAATCTGATTGGTCAATATATGGGCCTTAATCTCTGGTAAAGGACCTCATTCTCTTTCAAATTATGTTTAATCACTGTTCCAAATCAATCCGCCGGAAAATACGTAAATACAGTACTCGTGGATTTGACCTTTTTCTGCTTGAGGACAGAAAATCTCAGTTTTTGTACATGCCCTCTGAATGTTGTCTGTCAATGTACACAAAATCAGCTTCCTCGCTGTCCTATATGCTCATTCTATCTAGTTAAATGAGGTATAACAAATAACGTTTTTTTGTTTGTTTGTTTGTTTTTTAATTGAGAATAGTGTTTCCTGTCAGTGGCAATACAGTAACCACAGTAGTAGCTAGTCTCCGGATTGAATGACTAGTTGGAAGAAATCAAACAACTGGATGCAGTTACTTTCAGCAACTTTATTTCAGCACATCATAATAATAATACAGGCACGGTGCTCTCTTCTCAGCCAGGAAGAGGCTTTGAATACACTTTCCACTGTGAACAAGTTACTGAACGACACGAACAGCATTAACACACAGGCTACAAGATATTTTTAATTACGATTTTTTTTTAAAAATAAATTTTAGGAACTAACAGTAGCTTATACTTACATTTACACAATACAAACCTACACTCAAATCCTAATAAAAAAAATAAGAAGTTACCAGTACTTTTATTAATTTAAATATTTTACAAACAGTTAATAAACAGTTAATGTTCGCCCTTGTGAACGAGTACCTGAACTAAAGAACAGCTACATGTAAGTAGATTTTTTTTTTTAGTATTAAGGTATTATTTATGGAGTTGGAAATACCCAGGGCACAACATTGTCCACCACTGAGAAAATGAAGCCCAAAGGCTACCAGAGCACACATGGAATTCTAAGCAAACCGTATTATTCGTGGAATAATGAGGAAAATGTTTGTATTCAGTAGCCACAAAACATAGTACTAAAATCACAAAAAAAAAAAAACAAACAGAAAACTTTAAATGTTTTTATTAATGTATCCATTTTCTAATAGCAATAGAACCCAATGAAGAGGGCTTTACCGTCTGGTAACACCCTTCTCGTTATGTTAAATGCCCTCACCTTCGGCTCAGGACATTTAATGGCATGAGACGGGCCTTACCAGATGGGTTCTATTGCTTAATTAGTTAGCACACCCTTTTTCATAATGTGCAAAATGTAAAATTGACTGCAGATATCATCAGGATGTCTTCCGAACATAGTACATTTTCTCATTCTACATGAAAATGACAACACTGGGGAATCTGGAACCCAGACGATATAAGATGGTTACATTCTCTTCTGATTCATGCTGTTTTGTATCCAGACCCTTATAATATTGTGCATATCAATGTGTAGTCCCTATAATTCACTGGACATGAGCGAGGGCTGCGAGAAGAAAGAAACCTCGGGAACTGATAATAGGAGAGATGTGCTTTGTGACTTAGATATGAGTAAGGAGATTCCCCTCAGCTCGCGGAGAGCTGCCCGCATGGAATTGAGACCGAACCTATCACCGAGTAACTGATACTTCCCCCAAGGGGAACCTAGAGGTGAGAAAATAGGAATACGACAGAGAGTTAGATTTAACTGGGGGGTCTCCCTTGTCTAGCTGAGAACCATCCTGGAGGAGGACGAAGCTAGCAGTGGGAAGTCAGCTTCGCTTTCCCCCACAAAAGGATCCCCGGCACCCCGCAACTGTGCCACCAATGCAAATCAATGAAAAATTGAACATATATATATTATATATATATATATATATATTTTGGATAGGCAATTAAAGATTAATCTCACCGTTCAGTGGAGAGGGAAAAAAAGCGTTTTTTGGGAGGAAACTTCTGGTCCCGTCAGAGAGATGGTCCCCACTCCGGGCATACTAGCACTACTATGTTGGACATAAGATATATCTTTTTTTGTTAGTTTTTAATTTAGAGTGACCAATTATTATTTTGATTTACTTTTCCCCCAATTTGGAATGTCCAAATATGTTTTTTCTGCTCACCGCAGCAAGTCCCCACACAGCAGAAACGCTCCGAGGGCATGCGAGCATCCTCCAATCTCACCAGCCTAAAGCCAGAATCACTTTTAGGCTGAGCAATCCAGAGCAGAGGTGGGCAGGTTACCGATCCCAGAGAACAGAGATCAGCCCTGCTTTTTATCCATTCTGAATGTGCTCAGTGTCTGGCCAGTAGGGTTCACTGTTGCGCAATGAGGGGAAGGAGTCCCTGCAGGTTTACCATCCCCCACCCTGGGAGTGTCAGAGCCAATGTGATGCCTTCAGATAGATATTTTAAGACAGTGAAATACTGTAAATGAGCCCCATGAAACCACACACAGCAATAACTGTGTATTGCTTGAACTTCAAGTTGCCGGTTTCTGCAGCCAGAGGTCGACCCGTGACAGTGATCTTTTATCTTACAATGGGCTTGTAGCTTTCGACTTCAGTTGAGAGTTTATGGCTACTGCTGAAAGAGAAAAATAATATTGCTTAATAAATTGCCTGGTCAAGGGCAGCAGAATGCATAGGGAGCATTATAATGTAAAACGAGATGACATGAACGTGAAATATTGGCAGCAGTGAAAATAAATGGGAGCTGCAGCACCGGGCGAGCATAGTGAAAGCAAGGATAGGACAACCAATCCATGGTTCAATCGTGCAAACCCATGATTCAATGCGCGCATCCATATTTCAATGTGAGTATGCCTACAGGCACCATTATTGGAGCCCACACAGAGTTGTGGGTAACAAAGCATTGCCACTCCATAATTAATGTAGACAGAACAAACATAGTCGTGAGCATAAGGGGCGCGGCTGTAATGAAATTTTTTAGTATGAATGAATGTGTTGCTACTAATTCTGGAGCCTGAATAGGTCAGCGGGGGCCGAGCTGGCAGCCTCGGGATTGAACAAACAAGTACACCCAAAACACACAGCAAGCAGGATAAGACAAACAATCCCATGATTCAATGTGCGCGCACCACCACGTAAGCCATCATTTGAGCCCTCCCAGAGGAGGAGGTAAACAAGCATTTAGACAGACAACAGAACTGACCTTTTAATTTCTAACCTTAAAAGACATCCCACTACCAGATTGCAGAGAGAATCACTGGAAGCCAGAACAAGGTGTCGTGAATACATGCTGCCACAATTAATGTAGACAGACCGGCGGAGTCGTGATGTTAATGTAAACACAGAGAACTGCTGCAGAACACAGACTGCTGACAGAACACATAGCAGGGCAGACACAGAGCAGGGTGGCCGCTCCTGTAAATACTTCTCACAACCAATATCACATTTTCTCCCTAGCAAAGCACAGAATTTCTGATTACCCTGAGCAAACAGCTTTTGAAGGAGCCATTTCTGTTTATGCTCACCAAGTAGCTTTTCTTTCTGCTGGACTGCAGGGGTGTAGCGGGAGTGACAGATGCTGCTGTGATGGCGGATGCGTGTAAGGGGACAGGTTCTAAGCGAGAAATCTTGGTTTTTAAAGGCAGTTGGTGGCTGAAGAAACGGCGGATGCGACAGTACATAGTAAACCGAGAAATTCACAACACGGGAGGGAGCTGCGGCAGTCGTAGTGGGGGAGGAGAGGGCATGGGAGGCAGCTGTGGCAATACATGCAGAGAGGATAATAGCTTCAGAAGCCTGTATGCCCGGCCAGCGGTAGCATGCTGCGGCAGCAGTGCATGATAGGCAGATTGTCCAGTCCAGACACCATTCGAGAATTCGATTCTGCAGAGAAAGAAAAGTGAGGTGAATAGAGATTTCAAATTTTAATTGATAATCAGATTTACGTGATTAAATCAGAGGCTTGCGGGGCTGTGTAGTGATCCATGACTGAAAAAGAGACAGCAGACAGTCTATTCGGGAATGCATTCGAGAATTCAGAGTGTAACCCTCGATGGAAATGCCACTGTGGTTATTGTATGGCGTCTCGGTTAAAATACATTTCAAAAAATGTATTAAGGTCTCAAATAGACTTCATTGCCCATGATCCTCAGTTTTGCGATTTTTGGAAAGGAGGACATGGACTTTGTGCGCGAAAAAAAGGGAAGTGACAGACAATTAACCAATGATAGCTTGTTTGACGTCTGCCTGTCTATTGGGACTATAAAAGAGAAACCCCTCCCACGAAGACGAGGAGACACCATGTTAGCCTGAAGAGAGAAGACGTGTTAGTGTGAAGAGAAAGAGAAATCGTCTTAGTATTGCACGAAATAAAGTCTGTTTCACAAAGAAAGTTGGAAGAATGCATGGAGAGCGGCTATGTTCACCAGTGGACCCATTGTATTTAATTAGTACACAGTAAAAAAAACCTCAGTATAGTAAAGTAGTAGGTTAGTAGTCGGATTGAAATTGTGTTATGCTGTGATACAGAAGACAACAGAATGATTCTTCTCTGCCTGCTATAAATGACAAATATAGGAAGATATTGGATACTATTGCTTCCTAACGGTTAAAGGAAAAACAAAAACTGGAATGTGAGTTTTTTTGATATATATATAGATAGATAGATATATATATATAGAGATATATATATATATATATATATATATATATATATATATATATATATATATATATATAGATATACACACACACACACACACACACACACACACACACACACACACATATATATATATATACAGTGCCGTGAAAAAGTATTTGCCCCTGTGACAAGGATGACAGAGGTTGAGACTCAGAGACAGTGTGAAAGTTCAAAATAAAGTTTTTTTAATAAACAAAAATACAAAATAAATCGGCACGAGGGCCAAACAAAAAGGTTTCTAAACACAAAATACACAAAACAAAACTTACAAGAATAAGGCTTCCAGGCTGGGCGTTGCCTTCACTGGATTCAGAAACTTACAAAACAACACACACAGACAAACAGTTGCTTCCTCTCCTTCTGGAACTCTCTCTCTAGCCAGGGCCTTTCCCCTGGCTTTTATCCCCTGTGGCTGGATCCTTAATTGCATGATTAATTAACTGATTGCTCCCACCTGACACAATCAATCTGGGCAGGGAGGAGAATTTAACTCCTTCCCTGCCAGTATTTCTAAGGGCAGAGCCCTGCTCTGCCACAGCCCCCTGTCTGATTTTCAGCATTTTTGCATATTTTTGACACTGAATGTTATCAGATCTTCAACCAAAACCTAATATTAGATAAAAGGGACCCTGAGTGAACAAATAACACAAAAAATTGATACATATTTCATTTATTTATTAAAGAAAGTTATGCAACACCCAATACCCCCATGTGAAAAAGTAATCGTCCTTAGACTCAATAACTGGTTACGCCACCTTTAGCAGCAATAACTACAACCAAACGCTTCCTGTAGTTATTGATTAGTCTCTCACAGCGCCGTGGAGGAATTTTGGCCTACTCTTCCATGCAGAACTGCTTCAACTCAGTGACATTTGTGGGTTTTCGAGCATGAACTGCTCGTTTCAGGTCCTGCCACAACATATCAATGGGGTTTAGGTCTGGACTTTGACTAGGCCATTCCAAAACTTTAAATTTCTTGTTCTTCAACCATTCTGATGTAGACTTGCTTGTGTGTTTCGGATCATTGTCTTGCTGCATGACCCAGCTGCGCTTCAGCTTCAGCTCACGGACAGATGGCCTGACATTCTCCTGAAGAATCCTCTGATACAGAACAGAATTCATGGTTCCTTCAATGATGGCAAGGCGTCCAGGTCCTGATGCAACAAAGCATCCCCAAACCATGACACTACCACCACCATGCTTGACCGTTGGCATGAGGTTCTTACTGTGGAATGCAGTGTTTGGTTTTCGCCAGACATAACGGGGCCAATGTCGGCCAAAAAGTTCCACTTTTGACTTATCTTTCCATAAAACATTGTTCCAGAACTCTTGAGGATCATCCAGGTGCTTTTTGGCAAACTTGAGACGAGCATTCATGTTCTTCTTAATGAGCAATGGTTTCTGCCTTGCTACTCTGCCATGAATCCCATTTTTGCCCAGTGTCTTTCTGATGGTGGTCATGAACACTGACCTTAGCCGAGGTGAGAGAGGCCTGCAGATCCCTGGATGTTGTTCTGGGGTTCTTTGTGACTTCCTGGACGATTTTACGCCTTGCTCTTGGAGAGATTTTGGCAGGACGGCCACTCCTGGGAAGATTCACTACTGTCCCAAACTTTCTCTATTTGGACAATATGGCTCTGACTGTGGTTCGGTGGAGCCCCAGAGCCTTAGAAATGGCTTTGTAACCATTTCCAGACTGATAGGCATCAACAACTTTTTTCCGGAGGTCTTCAGGAATTTCTTTTGTTCGTGGCATGATGTGCCTCTAGAACCTGTGTGCTGACAACTTCACTCTGATGGTAAGGGCCAAAGTTAGTCAGATTTATATTGGGCAGGGCTGGCCCAAATCAGGCCTGGTTGTTAACCAAAGTAATCAAACAGCTAACCCTAATTATCCTTTTAATTGGGTTGAGTTAACTAGGGGGCAATAAATTTCACACCTGAAGATTGCATTTTTGATTACCTTGCACACCAAACAAATGAAAGAAGCACCAAACTTTGGTCTCATTTTTTCTCTCAGACTCTATATACTACTACAACCCACAAAAAAAATCTGACCAAATACAATGTGAAAAATGTGCAAAAATGCAGAAAATCAGACAGGGGGCAAATTCTTTTTCACAGCACTGTATATATATATATATATATATATATATATATATATATATATATATATATATATATATATACAGTATTTGGCCTAATCCTTTAAAGGTATTCAACAATATATTTTAATTATCGTTGCAATAAAGAAAATTGGAAACCATAAAGATTGAAACTTACTGTTTGCTTTGACGTTGTTACTAAACAAAACTGGTTTCAACTAGATTTCATATGTGCACCAACTGACATCCATCATAGCGCTATTAACACACAAAGAAAAAATAAATAAAAATAAATAAATATATATATATATATATATATATATATATATATATATATATATATATATATATATATATATATATATATATATATATGCAAGCCATGCATGGCTCACCTGGTAAAGGCGAGATTGTGTGTTGTGCAAGGTGAATCATATAGTATAGAGCAGGTTTGTGTGCTGTCTGTGCAAAGTTGTCAATCTCCGTGAGGGGATTCCACAGGGTTCTAGTGGCTGGTGCTCCCATGAGTTAGGTAGGACAAAATCATCAGGGACTGTTTCTCCTTAACATGCTACAGCAGACCCTAACATCAATGTAACAGTATAATTGCAATATACATAATCAAATGAAATGTTTAGACTGTGAGTCTAGTTTACAATGCCACGGTCCATGTTGGAAAGAAAAATAAAATGCATCTGTTGAATAAATAAGGACACTAGAAGTGGCAGCCTAAAAGAATGTGCATAATGTTATATAGCAGCTGTACAAAATATTTGAAAAAATATTTGCATGGAACTTGTTTTGAATTACTTCATGACTATCAGTATTGAATTATATGAGAGTCAGGGACTTGACATACAGTCTAACTAAAAATGTTTGATTTTTTTCCCAATATTGTTCACACAGTTCCTCACTGTGTCAGTGAACTGTTGATTTTTTAAAATTATTATTATACATTTGAACAACCAACCAACTTCTCTGGGGGGAAAAAATCCAGTAGTAGCCATTGATAAGACTCCCAATTTTGCATTATACAAATTGTGTTTGAAGACAAAATGGGCTGTTTCAATTTACCGTATGATGTGCTATACATACTGTTACTATACATAAATTGAATGTACATCCCCATGCGTTCTAAATCCTGGTTAAATAATAAAGATTTGAATTGAATTAATAAAAACAAACCAAATATGATATAAAACATTATACAATTGGACTCACACAGTAGTAAATGCTAAAGGATGTCATAAATCTAGAGGCTGTTTACAAAGAAGTCAAAACCTTTCTTTGACATCTCATATCTTCCTAAACATTTAAAACTATAACCGTGACGTCTCCAAGTCCCAATTACACCGCAATATTAATTAGGCAAAATTACAAAATTAGGAGGCTGTGTGGTCCAGGGGTTAAAGAAAAGGGCTTGTAACCAGGAGGTCCCCGGTTCAAATGCCACCTCAGCCACTGACTCATTGTGTGACCCTGAGCAAGTCACTTAACCTCCTTGTGCTCCGTCTTTCGGGTGAGACGTAATTGTAATTGACTCTGCAGCTGATGCATAGTTCACACACCCTAGTCTGTGTAAGTCGCCTTGGATAAAGGCGTCTGCTAAATAAACAAATAATAATAATACTCCAAGTTACATATGGTATTATTAAAGCATCAAAGCCCAAAGCTGACATTAACAATACCATTTACATGCACTTTCTATTTTTTGGTAAGGAAACTTTTAAGCAAGTAATTCAAGGATTAAATGCCGTGTTTTAGTTTTTCGGCAAACACATGCACAGTTTCCATGAAGTGGGAAATAAGGCATGCATAGCCATCATTATACCAAAAAGTAAACAACATCAGCCTTTTAAGAGAGACTCTATGGCTGAAAATGTGAGTAAGAAATGTACTAGAAAATATTCCTTGTAAGAGGTGAGCAAAACAAAGTCACTGCACATTTCCTTACAAACAGTGACTATTGCTAAAGTAGTTTAAATACACAGAAATGATATGTCCCTCAAAGTTTCTCTTACACTCTTTATTCCCATATACAAAATAGACAAGGCTAATGGATTAATAAGAATTTTCTTCAGCTGCAAACATGGTGAGAGATTTAGTTTTAAAAGGTCTTTGTTTAAAATCATACACTTGACCTTGAAGCATGTGAAAGTCTCTTTGTATACAAGTGTGGTCCTCCCTCCAGACACATCCAGTCACAACCCTCACATTATTCCCCTGCTCAGCATTCCAGCAGTAACCTCATTGTAAACAAGACAGCAGCAAACTAATGGGCTTTGTGACCAACAGCCACCACAGAAGACTAGTATTCCCAAGTGGAAATGTCTATGTAATCATTCAAGAAATATCTCTCTCCCCCTCAAAAACAAGAACTGTGCCTCATGAGGTCATTGATATGGGTCACTAAGCATAATGCAAGGAAACCCATACCAGACTAATTTAAGCTAGAAAAAAAAAATCCTAAATCAGTGAAAATGAACACCGGGGTAGTTTAAATTAAGAAAAAAAAAAGGCTTTTACAAAGGCTCACTGCTGCTTCCCTAGATTTTTTTACAATATAAACAAAAAATAAAAAAAACACACACACATATTTTTTTTATATATATATATATATAGGCTAACTTCACTATAACGAACCCCCACTGGACCTGGAGAAATGTTTGTTATATCAGGGTGTTCACTATAATAGGGTTTGGCATTTTTCTGTCTCAGAATAATGACAAAACGGCAAATTTGAACTGAACATCAATATATAGTACTTTTATGAAGATTCCTTCACATTGATCAACATTTAAACGGTATTGTGACAAGGCAGTCGTGTCACATGTGTGGGTAACCGCATTGCAAGACAGAGAGCCATGGGAGTTGGAGTTGAAATGCCGGTGTAGCATGAGAAACTGCATCCCATGAGATAGTGTGGTCCTGTACAGTCACGCGACCAAACGCGTCATTGAACAACAAAGTATAGGCCTTTTTCCATCCAACTTTTAAGCTCGGTAAAACTTATGCGAATAAGAAAATATATGCGACAAATGCTGTGGAAAACAGATTAAGTCGATTTTAAGAACTTTTTATTCGAATGACAAGCTCGCTCGCTAGAGGTGGTTTTATTTTTTACTCGCAGCGACATTTTATTCGACACTTGCATGGAAAACCGTAACGAGCATATTTCTGGTCCTAGCGCCCTCCTCGCCTGCGTAATTGGAGTCCTTCCACCCACCTCCGTTTGCTTCAACGGAGGATGAGAGATTACATTTCCTCTGCCCAGTGTGGGCATTGAGATGCTATGTGCATAGGACAAGAGCTCTGCATCAATCTGACCAGCTCTTCGTCTGTCACAGGACACGGACCCTAGGACAGACCCTCTCTAAGCAGCGTCTGTCATATTGGATTGTGGATACAGTCTTGACTGTGTATAATAGCTGGTTTGCACCCACTAGAGGATTGGCTACATCTTGGGCCCTCTTCAGAGGTGCCTCGATGTCTGATATTTGTACTATGTCTAGCTGGGCTACACCGCATACTTTCTCCAGGTTCTACCGCATTAATGTGGTAGACCCTGCCTTGCCTTCTGACAGCACAAGGGTCCTTGAGGTTGTAAGTTCACACCGCCAACCTCTGGGTTAGACAGTGCTTGTGCCTCCCTTATATGCTGCCGTTCCTTCTCCCTCTCGACGGCTCTTGTATACATTATCCCATATGTAATGTCATTGGTGGTGGTCTTCAAATTAAAAGGGAACGTTAGGTTACTTACCATAACCCTGGTTCCCTGAAAGAGAAGACGACCACCAAATGCGAGGTCACATCGGTCGCCCTCACGGGTTCGATGTAAAAAGAGAAATGGCTTCCTTTGGATGATAGTTTTATCCCCTCGGTGGGCGGGACCGAGTGCATCATCCCAGGAAGGGGCTTATCGGCAGCTCTGGTATAGAGAGCTCAGCGATACCTACCTAATGGGCAGGCATATTCCATAGGTAATGTCATTGGTGGTCATCTTCTCTTTCAGGGAACCAAGTTTACAGTAAGTAACCTAACGTTTGTCATGCCATGGCAAGAAACACAGTTATAAATAAATAAATTGCCCAAACCCTCACAAGAACACTGTTTGTGGTGCCATATTATGAATGTTTCTGAAGTTTTTTCTTTAGATTTTTCCAGTCCTTCACTCCATTTTCAGTGAAAGCGGGGTCTTTTGAACTTCTGAAAAAGTGTCTGCAAGGAAAGCAGAAAACCGCATCTGCCTGCTTACTGTACACTAAATATGAAAATGTATTTTAACACTAGAACCGCCACGTGGGTCACTGTACTCTATGGAGGAGCGTACGCGTCTGCCAAGCTGACTGTGCCTGCATCCAGGACCTGATTTGTAAACACACAGTTCCATTGAACACTATTGTGTAAACACGTTTAAACTGGTACATACAAACCTGTAAAACCAAAATGTGTTTTTTTTCTAATTGTAATATAAAAAAGAATATACAATATACATTTCATATTAGGCACATACATTGCTGTACCTGTCATTTCAGTTTGCTGTATGCATCTGAGTGCAGTTTGCCTTATTCCAATCAAAATGACAACTTTCAAGATTAAATATTTCCTTCTGATATATTCCCAGTTGCATTTGTGGAACAAAACTAAGGATTGATGTCTCCAGGTACATTGAAAAATAAGCAGCTAGACTTTCACTGAGTTTGCATCTTGACAAATTCACCATCATAGCAATCTCTGTCTCGTAGTCAGTCTACAAACAAAGAAAGACTTGAAATAAAAACAAACAAACACGTGTGCTAGGAGGAGGGGGCGTGTCTTGTTTGCTGCATTAACAACCAAAAAAATAGAATATCTTAAGTTATATATATAAAAAAAAAAAAGACATGTATTGTAATGCATGGGTCACATTGACCCACGTGGCAGTTCTAGGTAGAACTGTTTAACTTGTGTGTCAAATAAATATCTAGCATCCCTGAGTGGTTTTGAGGTCTATTTTGTGCTATAAATTATCATACAGTACAAGTTCTCAAAAAGACGCAGTAGAATGAATCTGGTTTACAACTTTAAATTTGGGTCCGTCAGTCCGACTACTTTTCAAACTCAACACAATGAATGAAACTTAGTAGACTTACTAGTAACAGAGTAATAAAATAATAATTCAAGTTTTAATTATATATAAATAAATAAGGTCGCTTCTTGTGTCAGAAATCTGGCAACCCTTATTTAGATCTACCCCTGTGTAGTGCACCTGTTCTGTCATCATGGCTAGTACTTAGATATCTCATCCATTAATCTATCTGAAAGAAAAGCTCTATATTAAAAATAGCAAAATTTAAAAAGGGCGGAAACAGTCAGGTTTGTGTGCAGAAACTGGATATTGCAACTTTAAAACAGATTCATTTAATACAGTACCTTTTTTCTTAATACTGTATATAATTTACTTGAAAAGAATACATTAGATAATTTGTTAATTTTAACTTCCAAATGTTCTAAATGTCAAATATAGTTTTGTCCCTTTTTCTACAAAATTATGTTTTAATGCATCGAACATACATTATACATGTGTTGTCGTTTCTAAAAAAAAAACGACCACTTTTCCCGTATTCATAGAAATAAAGGCGTTGTTGGATAGAACACACCTTGCTTATAAAGTTTTTTTTTTGTTTTACACTGTTCTTGTAGATACTTATAGAAAAATGAACTTAAGCTGTTCAGGGAGTATCTATTCAATCATCTATATAAAACAAAAACTAATTTAATATCAAAACTGATTTGGTATACACCACCTAGATTCCCCCATTATACAAGTCATGTACAGTCTATATACTGTACTTTTAAATCAATTGTACAATTTGTAGTAGCTTAGATAAAAACCTTAATGACAAGAAGCGTTTGTTAGAAAAAGAACATTTATTGTGTAGATGAATCCATTAAATTATATTAGATAGTATTTCAACCTTGATATGTTACTTTATTTTATATAAAGAAAGACATACAAAACATTGTTGTTACTAAAACCCTTACTGTAATAAACCAAATATTTACAATTTGTACAGATGTTTGACCTTCAACAAATACAAAAACTTATCACAAGATGAAAAAAAAAAATTAAAAAATAAAATAAAATAAAAGGAACAAGTTAATCTGAGAAACCCACTGTTCTACAATTAGACAGAATAGTTGCTGAAAGAATAGGAAACACAGACTCAGGCAATAGCAAGTGTTTGAGGTCACAAAGGCATTCACATTCTTCCCAATATCTAGAAAGAACAAGTCCTGATCTTAATTTCTTCAGAAATTCTTTGAGACCTTCTCCTGTCCAGTCCACTGACATGACGAACCCCCCAAACCTAAGTGATGTGTCTTGTATGTCTGTGTGTCTCTTGGCTGTAATCACCAATCAATCAATCACAGTGAGCAGTTTGCACTCCCAGAAAGCTACAGGGTCCTAATCTATCTGGAGCATCCTGGCTTTGGCCCAGTCCAGATGTATAAGGTACAAAAAAGCATTTGGTATTCAGTAGATGACTTCATAGACGGTGGCCTTCTTGTCCCCGGAGCCTGTGACAATGTATTTATCATCCACAGAGATATCGCAGCTAAGCACGGAGGACGATTCCTTCGACTGGGAATGAAACAACAAAAAGATATATACATTTATATGAATAAGTGAAAAGCTCTGGATGGCAGTATATATATTATTTGTGAACCTTTAAGAAGCCATTTACTTAGTGTGATCTTTTTAAAAAAGCACTCTGCCTCTTTATAGTCATTTGAAGTCTCACTTTGATCCTGTTGCTAATCTCATGATAACAGGTTCAACCCCTCCGGCAGTCTAAAATAAGTACTGCAGGGCAGGTTGTCTGCCAGTATGAAGGTTGCAGGTTTAATCATACCTGGTTAGAAAAAAATGCCACTGGGGACCTACATTTCCATTCAGTCTGATGGCTCCTAATGAAAAGGAGACAGACACTGTAGGCATATTAATCTTGCCATGAGAAAACCAGCTGAGCCCCAATGCCACTGTGGGACATGAATAGATGGGTAGACTCCAAATTAAAAGTAAATTGATATTTTACTGCTGAATTGTCTCGCCATGCCAAGTTTTACAGATGATTAATTCTGAAAATGTCTATAATAATCATGACAGATAGTCAATTATTTTACTGCTAAAGTGTATCTATATAAGCAGACATTAACGTGCAATAATTAGCTTTAATTACAAAAAAAAGTGTGTTCCAGTTGTTTGCATCAAGAAACACTTCTGAAAATATAACTGTTTATTTCCATCTCTCCTCATCATGTCTCAACAGTTGCATGTTTAAAAGCCGCCTGCCATGAGCACCACAAAACAAACCATTACCTGTATTTAAAAAGTTAACTCCTCACTTTATAGCTCTTGTCTCTTCACCTGGGTAATTGGTTTATTTTGAAATTGTAAAAACTAACAGGTCTCCTCATTTGAAAACCTTCTCAAACATCTTAAAAAATATCTTTATTTTTATATAGCGCCTTTCATAGTGGACCACCATCACAAAGTACTTTACAGAGGTAGGCTGTGAACTGTGCATTATATGCAGAGTCACTTACAATAGGACATTGATTTAGCATCTCATCCAGAGGATGGAGCACAAGGTTAAGTGTCTTACTCAGGGTCACACAGTGAGTGAGTGAGTCAGTGGCAGAGGTGGGATTTGAACCGGTGACCTTCTTGTTACAAGCCCTGGACTTTAACCACTGGACCACACTGTCTTATAAGCTGCCTGTCTTCAGTTCAAGTCACTCACATATTACTTGCTTATGTTTCCAACATGTTATTTCCTAGATCTAAGGCTGCTTTGCATTTCATTATACCAGACAATGCCTCTGAAATTAAAAGCCACTTATAAATATTGTAAACAACAAGTTGGCATCTCAGTGAAATCTGCCTCAAACCTCGTGCATCTCAGGGTAGGTGCTTGTTACGCAATTACATTAGCATTCTTGAGGGTCTTTAAAACAAGCAGTGGAAAGCAATATGGATAGGCCATACTGAACAGTAGTATTTAAATCATATGATGATTCAAGTTATAGATGTTTTGAAACAGTAAATATGCATGCTGCGTAACTAGATAATATTTAGTGTAAATATAAATGCTAATACTAAAAAGATTAATATAAAATGTAATGTTTCATGTTATTGTAAAACATGTATAAATATATTTGAAACAGAAATCAAAATATCTGAATATTTATAAATATTCCCAACATTTTAAATATTTATACTTAGAATCATATCAAATAAAACTTGAAATATTTTAATTTTCAAAATCAATATTTATCCCAGGTCTGCTAACTACAGCTTTTAAACAAACAGGCCTTCCAGATAGATCCCAAATTATGAAAGTCTTACCTGGAATATGCTGGCTCCGTAGGGTGTCCTCCAAGCATTCAGCAGGTTATCTTTCCCAGTGCTCACAAACCACTTACCTATTGGAATAAAAAAGCAGAACAAACAAGCTAATCAAAATTACTCATAGTCTAATAAAAACCAACACAAATTTAAATCACTCGCAAACCCTCGCTTGTAAAAACAAATTGATGCCTGTTTAATTGCTGTGGTTTGGCAAACACTGCTGTAAGAAATATATTAATTGGCTAGATGTTTCTGTACACAGTGCTCAAGTGCTCAGAGACACTCTGAAAACATAATGCAGGAACATTTGGGTCAGCTTGCTAATTCTTACCACAGTAAGCAAACTGCAATGATAGTACACAACTCTCGTGGAGGTGCAGTTGGTACTTGTCTGGTTTGTTCACATGCAACACTTCAACGTTGCTGCTCTCCATTCCCACAGCCAGCCACTCTCCAGTTGGACAGTACCCAAGGGAAAATATCTAAAAGAAGACAATGCATTAACCAATCCAGTCATTGTAAAATCATGTAGCTAAAACATTTCAAAACTTTCTAGCATAACAATTTAACATTATCCAAGTTGATACGGTGTTAAGACTTTTAAGATGATCTTCAATATGCTAGACATTTTTTTTATTGATGGTGTAGAATGGGCTGAGATGTTTTTCATATAATTCCGCCTAAGGTAAAGTTTAAGAGCAGACTAGCCCTTTAATAACATAGCTAAGCCAAAGAAACAGTTAAATCTATTCTTGTCAACTGCAAATACTGTATTTTATTGTTTCTAACAACTTAAAATACATTGCTTAGTAAAATATTTAGGCTTCAAAATGACACCAAAGTTACTTAATTTGTTTGTTATTATTCCATATGCAAAAGGCCAGCAGATTTCATTCGTATTTCCAAAAAAATAATAAAACAATACTCTTAGAACAACAATTGTACTGCCCCCTACATTGTAAGATAAGGCAAGGTACATTACTATTAAACTCTCCGTCACCTTGATCTCTAGCTTACCTGGGAAGTGAAGTCATGTTGCTGCAGCTGCCTTCCTTCTCGGAGGTCCCAGGACCTGACTGTGTTGTCCAAGCCTCCCGTCCACAGCTTGGTGCCATCATTGGAAATATCAATACAGCTGGCTCCATCCGTGTGCCCCTGGAATTGCCTGATAAAATAAATAACAGCTGAATAAAAAGATTTCCTGTCCAAGTTGGAGGTAAACACAGTAATGTTGTTAGTTTTGGACTCGGTTTAAAACATGTCTTCTCTCCAATGTCTGGAGATGCATTTGAATAAACAAATTCTGCTACAACATGAAGTGTGCTTACAATATGTAAACATTTTCCAGGTGTGACTAAAGCAAACCAGGGTGCATGAAAAAAAATGAAAAGAAAATATTTATGATGATCTATTGATCTATTTTATATAGTTCCAATCAATGGATTTAATGTTAAACTATTAAATGACCATATATCATTTACAGACAAGTATGATGACCATAAGATGGAGAATGTTATCTAAAAAAAAGTAAACAATATTACTTACAACTTAAGTTTTGGCTAAAAGTGAATGGTACATTGTGAATATAAAACAGGGATAAAACTACAGCATATGATTTAGCATATGGCCTTGTGGCGGAGTGTCCCGCCCCTATGTATTTATTTATTATTATTTGTATTTTTGTTTGCGGTGCGGATAAAAGCGCCGTGTCTTTTGTTATTTATAATTTAAAACCCCATGAGGATGCGTGGCTGATCAGCTACTGATTATTTAACTAGCTGACAGTCACGCATCCTTACCAAACGCGTGCAGACTGTGGCCGAGGGGTAATAAGATAATTAACAGCTAGTTAACTCCTCGGCCAGAGTATAAGAACCTGCAGCTGTCAGTGCTGCGGGGTTGAGTGTACAGAGGAGAGTACGGGAGAACATGGGAGAGCGAGCGAAAAACAATTGCTATATTTAAAAATATACTTGTTTCTGTTTGTTTGGCCATCGCGCCTTTTTGTTTTGTGTTTTGTTGTTTTGTTCAAATCTTTTGTTTTGTTTATTTAGTTAGCCTGCCACAGGCCTATAGGCTGTTCAGAGTCCATAGGTTTAAATCTTGCTTGACTGCTTTTCAAACTAACAACCACACAAAAAGAGTTTCCCTGAAAAAAACATCATAAACTTTTTGGAATTTAAGATGCAGAATTGAAAATGACTTGACGTATTTACACATAGATGCACTCAGCGGTGCAGAGAGGCTGCATACCTGCTGTTTTTACACATAAAAAAATCCAAAATGCGCACTAAAAAGAAAACCGATAAAGAACCTTGAAGAACACACGTGTAGTTGTTGTACAGAGTTCAAAGTAACATTGCAGTTAAAATGGAAGGCTCTTTTTTAATTCCTACCTCATTACCATTAAAGATTGTACAGTACTGTATTTAAATCGAGATTACTCATGACTTCTAGGTAATGTTGCATTTTACCCCCTGAAAATACATTTTACTCTCAGTGTTAAAACTAGAGGGTAAGTTACTCCCAGACCCAAAACCGTATTTTGAGTGCTGGATGCACTAATATAAGTTTTGGAACACAAGTAGCTTTTAGTCCCTAATTTATGTTCAGTTGTACTATTCCCAGCCACGGATAGTTGCTATATCTACATATTCCTATTTGGTGCAAAAAGAGTTAACAAAACCTTATCCAACATGTCTCCATCAGCTGTTAACTAGCATTCAGATATCTAGATATTTGTCTTGGGTGGTGTAGAGGGTCTCACCTGACTAGTGTCTGGTTGTGCAGGTCCCAGACTGCGATGTTGCCGTCACTGCAGCAGGAGAAGCACACCTTGGAGTCGGGACTGATGGCCAGAGCATAGCAGGCGGGAGCCGAGGACGTCAATTCGGCCTTAATGCGTGGGGTGGGAGCCGCCAGGTCCCAAATGGATAATGTGCTGGCCTCCCCGCCGACAATCAGGGTGCATCCATCAGGCAGCAATTTACAGGAGCGGATGTAGTTATCTCTGTTCTGTAACAGGTTTGTCAAAACAATCAACATTTCCATAAATCTCATTATCAGATGCCAGTCTAGTGTAATTTACTAGAGTACCCTTTTTAGTTATAAAGCACGCTGCTTTCAAGGCCCTTTACCATCAATACTGGGAATATAAAAAATGCTACTAGATCAAGGGCACAGTTTAATTTTGGCAGTGGAATAATAAATCACACTGTGATTTATGTGACTATTATTGTGTGAATTAGCCTTCTTAAATAAACACACTCTGCAAGCTATCTATTTTATTTGCCCTTAACCTGCTCAGACTGGTCAATTGTAGCTAGCTATCTGGAACTGAGCTTTAAAAGAGCAGATACTTCAACCAGAGCAATCAAATCCAAGAACAGCATTGTTTGTTAGCTATGTAATCCTTCCAGCACCCACTCCCCTCTTTTTATATAAAAAAGAGAAAAGAAAAGTGGAGTACTGAAGCTGCATTAAATTGTGTAGTTGACATACTGGTGCTCTTTAAAATGAACGTTCCATATAATTTGAGGTAAATTAAACTTCTGCTGTAACTTCTACTGACCATGGCAAAGAGTTATGTTTTAAATTTAAACCGGTAAGCGAGGGCAAAGTATATAAAACATTTAACGCAAATTGATGTTACTAAAACAGCAGGTGCAGATGGGATAGAACCACAACTCCTTAAGTTTGTTGCTTATGCCCTGAAAAGTCCACTTACTATGTTAATTAACATGTCACTAATGTCTGGTGCAATGCCTCATCAGTTGAAACAAGCTCTAGTATTTCCAATCTTAAAAAGTGGGGATGTTCCTGTTCCGGGCAATTACAGGCCAATATCTGTCTTAACAGTTGTATCAAAGATAATTGAAAGAATTGTCCAAATTCAACTGATTGATTATTTAACAACAAATAATTTATTAACTAATTATCAATCTGGTTTTAGAAAAGCTCATTTCGACAACGACAGCATTGCTGAAATTAACAAATGATATATACTGAGCTACAGAGAAAAAGAAAATAACTGGTGCTATTTGTATTGACTTCTCAAAAGGCCTTTGATTTAGTTAATCATAGAATACTTTAATAAATTAATAAATCTTGGAGTTCCGGCTACTACATTGTTGTGGTTTAAATCATATTTATCAGAACCTTCTCAAGCTGCTGTCTTTGACAGGAGGAAATCTGATTTTATGCCTGTATCCTTAGGTGTCCCTCAGAGGTCAATTCTTGGGCCTCTTATCTTCTATTTTTATTAATGAAATACCTACTGTCTGCAGTAAAAGTTCTGTACATATGTATGCAGATGATAAAAATGGTTTGATTTTAAATGAAAAAAAAAACAAAACAATACAAAATAATAATTCCAAATGTATTATTGTTACTTGTAATAATACACCTTTAGAGAGAGTTGATACTTTTAAAGAGAGTTTACTTTTTAGGGGCAACAGTGTGGAGTAGTGGTTAGGGCTCTGGACTCTTGACTGGAGGGTCGTGGGTTCAATCCCAGGTGGGGGACACTGCTGCTGTACCCTTGAGCAAAGTACTTTACCTAGTTTGGTCCAGTAAAAACCCAACTGTATAAATGGGTAATTGTATGTAAAAATAATGTGATATCTTATAACAATTGTAAGTCACCCTGGATAAGGGCGTCTGCTAATAAATAAATAATAATAACACTTAGGTGTCAATATGGATACAACCCTTAAATTTGAAAAACACAAAATAAAATATGTAGTAAAACTGGGAGAAGACTTGGATTGTTGTATGGCTAGTGTCACTGCAAGGTTTAAATTAGCTAAGCAACTTTTGTTTCCTATTCTGGACTATAATGATGTGATTTACATGACTGCTAGTAAGGAGTCGCTGAAGAAGATTGATAGAGTGTTTAACAGGATTTGTAGATTTGTTCTTCAGAGTACTTCTTTAGAACATCACTGTACCTTGTATTCCAGGTTAAACTTGGTGTCACCTGCTAATAGAAGAAACTTTCACTGGAATCAGATTCTTTTTAAAGGGGCACATAACAAACTGCCTGTTTGAGTAGTCGGTTCCAGGAGTTTACTTGTGATTACAGGCTACGAAATGTTTGTGGTACCAAATATTTTAAAATACCGATGGTAAGACGTGCTACTGGAAGGAAATCTTATTTTATTTTATTTTATTTTTTTCTGCAGTTTCAGAATGGAACGCATTGCCAGTAGGACTTAGATCAGAGACTTTCCATCGTCATTAACAATTTTGTTGTATCATTATTTGAAGAAGCCCTGTGTATGTATGTGATGTTGTTCTTTGAGGAGCATTTAAACTAGGGCAACAACTCAGGTATGACAGCCATTAAATGTATTTATCTAAATGCTTGAAGTCTCAAACAAAATGTTAGAACTTGAAGCTACTGCACTAACAAGTAACTACGATGTGATAGGTGTTACAGAAACTTGGTTGTCTGAGAGTGATGGAGACGAATATAATATTAGTTGGTACACACTGTATAGGAAAGACAGGCAGGACAGAAGAGGCGGAGGGGTAGCGCTATACATAAGAAATAGTCTTGAAGCTCAGGTGTTAAATCTGGACGAAGAAAACAACGTTGAATCAATATGGGTCAGAATAATGGACAAAAATTCAAAAGGCATAATAGGAGCATGCTATAGACCGCCAAATTCAGACGCAGAGCAAAATAATCTGTTCTACAATGACATTAGAAATGTGTGTAGCAAAGGAGAAGCCATACTAATGGGGGATTTCAACTTCCCCCATATAAAATGGGAAAACCCGGTGGGGAGCACGACAGACGAAATTGAAATGGTGAAAATGTCAAATGACTGCTTCCTAACGCAATTTGTCAAGGCACCAACTAGGGGGGAGGCATGCCTTGATTTAGACTTTTCAAATAACGAAGACAGAACAACTAAAACAAAAGTCAGAGAGCCACTGGCAAACTCAGACCACAACATGGTCTCATTTGAAGTGATTTTTAAAACCCAAAAAGTAATGACTAAAGCTAAGGTTTACAATTTTAGAAAAGCAAAATATGAAGGTAAGAAACAGACTAACAGAAGTAGATTGGAGTAAAATAGAAAAAAACATCCACAGAAAAAGGATGGCTGTTGTTTTAAAAATGTAGTACTAGAGGCGCAAAACAACATCCCAAAAGTAGACAAATCTAAATCTAAAACAAAATGGCCAAAATGGTTTAATAGATCAATTTAAAAAAAATATTCAGCGAAAAGGCACTTTACAGAGCGTTTAAAAGGGACCAAAAACAAAGTACACAGAAAGAGTACTTGGAACTGCAAACGCAAGTCAAAAAGGAAGTTAGAAAGGCCATGAGAGAGATAGAAATGAACATTGCTAAGGGGGCTAAAACCAATTCCAAAATGTTTTTCCAATATTATAACAGCAAGAGAACATTTAAAGAGGAGGTTAAATGTCTAAGACACAAATAGCAAAATCAACAAAGAAAAAAAAAGCAAATGTATTAAATTTCACAGGTTTTTACAAAGGAGGATATGGACAACATGCCCCACATGTCGACCTATTCCTATCCAGTTTTAAATAACTTTAGCAGAACAGAGGCATGAGTGTTAAAGGGACTAGGAGCTCTTAAAATAAATCTCCTGGACCGGATGAGATCCTCCCAATAGTACTCAAAGAAATGAAAGAAGTTATTTACAAACCGCTAACCAAGATCATGCAACAGTCTCTTGACATAGGGGTTGTACCGACAGACTGGAAAATTGCAAACGTAATACCGATCCACAAAAAGGGAGACAAAACCAAACCAGGTAACTACAGACCAATAAGCCTGACTTCTATTATATGTAAACTTATGGAAACTATAATAAGATCCAAAACGGAAAATTACCTGTATGGTAACAGTATCCTGGGAGACAGTCAGCATGGTTTTAGGAAAGGGAGATTGTGTCTAACTAACCTGCTTGATTAGAGGAGAATCCTAAAAATGGAGCGAGGGAACCAGTGGTGTAACACAGGGATCAGTATTAGGTCCTCTGCTATTCCTAATCTACATTAATTATTTCGATTCTGGTATAGTAAGCAAACTTGTTAAATTTGCAGACGACACAAAATAGGAGGCGTGGCAAACACTGTTGCAGCAGCAAAGGTCATTCAAAATGATCTAGACAGCATTCAGAACTGGGCAGACACATGGCAAATTACATTTAATAGAGAAAAGTGTAAGGTACTGCATGCAGGCAACAAAAATGTATATTATAAATATCATATGGGAGATACTGAAATTGAAGAAGGAATCTATGCAAAAAAACCTAGGAGTTTATGTTGACTCAGAAATGTCTTAATCTAGACAATGTGGGGAAGCTATAAAAAAGGCCAACAAGATGCTCGGATATATTGTGAAAAGTGTTGAATTTAAATCAAGGGAAGTAATGTTAAAATTAACAATGCATTAGTAAGACCTCATCTAGAATATTGTGTTCAGTTCTGGTCACCTTGCTACAAAAAGGATATTGCTACTCTAGAAATAGTGCAAAGAAGAGTGACCAGAATTATCCCAGGTTTAAAAGGCATGTCGTATGTAGACAGGCTAAAATAACTGAATCTATTCAGTCTTGAACAAAGATGAGTATGAAGTGATCTGATTCAAGCATTCAAAATTCTAAAAGGTATGGACAATGTCGACCCAGGGGACTTTTTCGACCTGAAAAAAGAAACAAGGACCAGGGGTCACAAATGGAGATTAGATAAAGGGGCTTTAGAACACAAAATAGGAGGTACTTTTTTTACACTGAGAATTGTGAGGGTCTGGAACCAACTCCCCAGTAATGTTGTTGAAGCTGACACCCTGGGATTCTTCAAGAAGCTGCTTGATGAGATTCTGGGATCAATAAGCTATTAACAACCAAACGAGCAAGATGGGCCGAATGGCCTCCTCTCATTTGTAAACTTTATGTTCTTATGTTGTGTGAAGTTTTAAATGTGTTTTATGTGACTGTAATTTAAAAGACAGATCATATAACTGTACTGGTTGGTTTTTTGTATTTATTATGTAGCGAGAGAAGTTTAAAAAAATAAATACATAACTAACGAGTTCAACCTAGTAACAAATGTCTGGGTTCATCTTTCTCCAAAAGAACACATTCAAAAAGACAGTGCATAGAAAAATAAATAAATAGTTGCCTAGTTGTATAGTTGTCCAACAACAGAAAACAGAACCAGCAGCCCCTTACTTATTTGCGAATAAAGTGTCTATCCACCCAGGCAATGCCACCATTTCCTGGTTCAGTCTCCAAGGAGTGACTGCTCCAGAACAGTATGTCCTATTCACTTACCAAGCAGTCCAGCTGAGACACTGGGCTCTTGTTGCCTGGCTGGCTAATGTCCCAGACCTTCACACAGCCCTTGCCACCAGTATACACATGTCTAGTGGGATTGCTGATGGTAACTGCACACACCACCTCTCCGTGACTCAAAGTGTTGATCTGACGGGCGTGCCGAGGGATCCCCGGACCAATCAGAGCATCAGGAGGGAAGGGCACAGGCTGCATCTGGCCGTCCGCACTCACATGAAACGAGTATGCTCTGTGTGAAAGGCAAGTCGGAAACATCAGCAACTATGGAATAGTTTTTTGTATATTGTACTGTACTTTTCTAGTGTGATTGGTTTGTTGTAATTTTCTTTTTCACATGATGGGAACCATCTAAGAAGCAGCAAGTAACTAGTTAAGCAAGATATGACATGTCCTTCCTGGCCTGTACACAAATGTAAACTTTCAATAAGAGTTAATAACATGGGTGCATTACAAAGCAAAGAGGAGACTTCCATTTGCATTACGTGCAGTTGTACATTTATAAAGAAAAAGGCATTGGTTTCCTCCATCATCAATGAGATATTATTACTATTATACAAACTATAAGCAATCTATTGGAAAGAGCCCATAATTACAACTGCTCACATTGCAGACCTTACTTAAAAACTCATAATAAATATCAGTCTACATAAATAAAAGCACCAAAAATAAAGCAAATGTTTGTTTTTAAAAGTGAAGTTTACTTACGGTTTTCCGCCAGGAATGCCTGCCAGATTTGGAGGAATTCCTCGCATGTGAGGATGTGGGTCGAACCCAACCTAATACCAAAACAAACAAATACTGTTCATAAATCCGAAAGCACCTCAAGAAATAACCATCTGCCCGTGGCATTTCTTAGCCCCTATATCTTTATCCCACCCCTCCAGTTAACTATTTTGATTTATACAGACAGCAAGCAAAATGTCCACTTTACAAATCAAGTTGCAGACTAGTACACAATTACAATACCACTCATCATGGCTCTACAAAGCAGCTGTGCACAGAACGGGTTGTAGCAAGAGTTAAATACACAATGTAGATGTATGTTTTTCATTTCAGAACAATTTGAAAAGTAAACCTAGATACAAGAGCAAATAAAGAAGGGTGTTTAAAAAACAATGTTTAAATTGGTTGTCTGCCCCAAGAAATCAATTTTTATGTTTATTTTTTAATAAATCCTCCCCAGAAGGACAAGGGTTAGTCAACCATTTGGGTATGGAGTCATGAAAAGAAAGAACTGGAACCAGGGGAGTAGATGATCCTGATTACCTACTGAAATCCTGATTACCTACTGCCTACTACTACAATAACAGAAAGAGCCAAAAGCATTACAATGTATTCTTTATAGTAATGAGATCAAGCCTTCTTACTGTAAAAGTCCAATAAAAACCAACACCCAAACCACAGCCTCCTTGAACTGGAAACTGTGTTGTTGATAGCCCAATCAACAATAATTTATTTCAGGCAAAGAAAAAGAAAACCTGCCTAGGGGAAATCCAATAAAACAGAGCAGCTCACCTTGGTCCTTTTAAATAAGGTTTGTTTTATTTAGGACTTTTACAACTTTGCAGCTGCGTGTATTTTTCTGATAAGCTGAAACTCGGAGCAGCTCATTCAAATCCCGCGGCGTTCTGGGACACTGGGGAGGAGCGGAGCACGCAGCACAAAAACAAACAAAGGCAGACAGGCTTCCCAGTGACAGCGTGTGGAAGCGACAGCGTGTGAGAAGTACGAGTGGACAAGTACAACGCAGTTAGAAGCAGTTTGAAAGCAGGTTGACAGCTGCAGAAGCTACACTAAACTAAAAAAAAAACAAAAAAAAAAAAAAACATGGTCTTCAAGCCAGTAATCTGTGACAACTGCATGATGTGGGAAATCCGAGAAAACCCAACAGAGCTCAACCAAGTTTGTGTAAAGTGCCGCACGATCCAGGACTTGCTTCAGCGAATAAGCCTGCTAGAAAAGGAGCTGGAGGAAATGAGACAGCAACAGGCGCTTGAGGAGCTGACACACCCACAATTCATGGAAGTCTGCACCCCTAGCAGACTGAAAGCCACCAGGGAGATGGAAGAGAGTCGAAACAGGCAGAAGGAGGGAAAAAAAGAAACTTCGTCAAACACAACCACCAGAAATCCAGACAGCCAACAAATTTGAGCCACTTCAACATTTAGATGACCAAAACCAACATCAAGAGAATGAAAGAAACAACACCCAGGACGCTATAAACAGTGCTGGCCAGGCAGCAAAAAGAAGGGAGGTCATGATTGTTGGGGACTCCATACTGAGAAACACAGCAAGTTCAGTTTGCAGTTTGGACCCCCTTACTACAACAGTGTGCTGCCTTCCAGGAGCCTCAGTCAAGCGCATCACTGAGAATGTGGACAGGCTCCTAGAACGAACAGGAGACGACCCGGTAGTAGTCGTCCACATTGGTACAAACAACATTGGTAGAGACAGGCCAGGATCTGCAAAACAAATTCAGAGAGCTAGGAAGGAAATTAAAAGACAAGACCAAAACTGTGGTATTTTCTGGGATACTGCCGGTGTCTTGCAAAGGACCATATGGACAGCTGGAAATACAAAATCAAAATGCATGGCTGAAATCGTGGTGCACACAGGAAGGCTTCACCTTTCTTGAACATTGGAGCACTTTCTACAACAAGGACTATCTATACAGGTAGGACGGACTGCACTTAAACAGAAAAGGAACCAATCTACTCAGAGAAAGGATCCTTCAGGCGGTCCAGAAGCATTTAAACTAGAAAGGAAGGGGGGAGAAAACAAAAAAAACAGAAGGGAGACCACATCAAAACAAGGGCAACAACTCAGGTAAGACCACTATTAATTGTATTTATCTTAATGCTAGAAGTCTCAGAAAAAAAAATGTTAGAACTTGAAGCTACTGCACTAACAAGTAACTACGATGCGACAGGTGTTACAGAAACTTAGTTGTCTGAGAGTGATGGAGACGAATATAATATTAGTGGGTACACACTATATAGGAAAGACAGGCAGGACAGAAGAGGCGGAGGGGTAGCGCTATACATAAGAAATAGTCTTGAAGCCCAGGTGTTAAATCTGGACGAAGAAAACAACCTGAATCAATATGGGTCAGAATAACGGACACAAATCCAAAAGGCATAATAGGAGCATGCTATAGACCGCCAAATTCAGACGCAGAGCAAAATAATCTGTTCTACAATGACATTAGAAATGTGTGTAGAAAAGGAGAAGCCATACTAATGGGGGATTTCATCTTCCCCCATATAAAATGGGAAAACCCGATGGGGGGCACGACGGACAAAATTGAAATGGTGGAAATGACAAATGACTGCTTCCTAACACAATTTGTCAAGGCACCGACTAGAGGGGAGGCATGCCTTGACTTAGTCTTTTCAAATAATGAAGACAGAATAACTAAAAAGGAGGTCAGAGAGCCATTGGCAAACTCAGACCACAACATGGTCTCATTTGAAGTATTTTTTAAAACCCCCAAAGTAATGACTAAAGCTAAGGTTTACAATTTTAGAAAAGCAAACTACGAAGGTATGAAACAGAGACTAATAGAAGTAGACTGGAGTAAAATAGAGAAAACATCCACAGAAAAAGGATGGCTGTATTTTAAAAATGTAGTACTAGAGGCACAAAACAATTACATACCAAAAGTAGACAAACCTAAATCTAAAACAAAATGGCCAAAATGGTTTAATAGATCAATTTAAAAAAATATTCAGCGAAAAAAGGCACTTTACAGAGCATTTAAAATGGACCAAAAACAAAGCATACAGAAAGAGTACTTGGAACTGCAAACACAAGTCAAAAAGGAAGTTAGAAAGGCCAAAAGAGAGATAGAAATCAATATTGCTAAGGGGGCTAAAACCAATTCCAAAATGTTTTTCCAATATTATAACAGCAAGAGAACATTCAAAGAGGAGGTTAAATGTCTAAGAGACCCAAATGGCAAAAAAATAGATGAAGAAAAAAAAATAGCAAATATATTAAATGATTACTTTTCACAGGTTTTTACAAAGGAGGACACGGACAACATGCCCCACATGTCGACCTGTTCCTATCCAGTTTTAAATAACTTTAGCATAACAGAGGCAGAAGTGTTAAAGGGACTAGGAACTCTTAAAATAAACAAATCCCCTGGGCCAGATGAGATCCTCCCAATTGTACTCAAAGAAATGAAAGAAGTTATTTACAAACCGCTAACCAAGATCATGCAACAGTCTCTTGACACAGGGGTTGTACCGACAGACTGGAAAATTGCAAATGTAATACCGATCCACAAAAAGGGAGACAAAACCGAAATAGGTAACTACAGACCAGTAAGCCTGACTTCTATTATGTGTAAACTTATGGAAACTATAATAAGATCCAAAATGGAAAATTAACTATATTGTAACAATATCCTGGGAGACAGCCAGCATGGTTTTAGGAAAGGGAGATCATGTCTAACTAACCTACTTGACTTTTTTGAGGATGCAACATTGAAAATGGACAACTGCAAAGCATACGACATGGTCTATTTAGATTTCCAGAAAGCTTTTGACAAAGTCCCGCATAAAAGATTAATTCTCAAACTGAACACAGTAGGGATTCAAGGAAATGCATGCACATAGATCAGGGAGTGGTTAACAGGTAGAAAACAGAAAATACTGATTAGAGGAGAAACCTCAAAATGGAGTGAGGTAACCAGTGGTGTACCACAGGGATGAGTATTAGGTCCTATGCTATTCCTAATCTACATTAATTATTTCGATTCTGGTATAGTAAGTAAACTCGTTAAATTTGCAGACGACACAAAAATAGGAGGAGTGGCAAACACTGTTGTAGCAGCAAAGGTCATTCAAAATGATCTAGACAGCATTCAGAATTGGGCAGACACATGGCAAATGAAATTTAATAGAGAAAAGTGTAAAGTATTGCATGCGGGCAATAAAAATGTGCATTATAAATATCATATGGGAGATAGTGAAATTGAAGAAGGGAACTATGAAAAAGATCTAGTTTATGTTGACTCAGAAATGTCTTCATCTAGACAATGTGGGGAAGCTATAAAAAAGGCCAACAAGATGCTCAGCTATATTGTGAGCAGTGTTGAAATTAAATCAAGGGAAGTAATGTTAAAACTCTGCAATGCATTAGTAAGACCTCAACTAGAATATTGTGTTCAGTTCTGGTCACCTCGTTACAAAAAGGATGTTGCTGCTCTAGAAAGAGTGCAAAGAAGAGCAACCAGAATTATCCCAGGTTTAAAAGGCATGTCGTATGCAGACAGGCTAAAAGAATTGAATCTATTCAGTCTTGAATAAAGAAGACTACGCGGCGATCTGATTCAAACATTCAAAATCCTAAAAGGTATAGACAATGTAAACCCGGGGGACTTCTTTGACTTGAAAAAAGAAAAAAGGACCAGGGGTCATAAATGGTGATTAGATAAAGGGGCATTCAGAACAGAAAATAGGAGGCACTTTTTTACACAGAGAATTGTGAGGGTCTGGAACCAGCTCCCCAGTAATGCTGTTGAAGCTGACACCCTGGGATCCTTCAAGAAGCTGCTTGATGAGATTCTGGGATCAATAAGCTACTAACAACCAAACGAGCAAGATGGGCTGAATGGCCGCCTCTCGTTTGTAAACTTTCTTATGTTCTTAACTGCTTTCAAAAGCAGTTTATATATATATATATATATATATATATATATACACACACACACACACACACACAACTGCTTTTGACTGGAACTCTCTGCTCCTCCTGCACTAGAAGACTGGCTGTACCTCCTCTACGCTCCCCTGCCTCCAGAGCCCAGTCCTTCTCCACCCTCGCCCCGCAGTGGTGGAATGACCTTCCTACAGATGTCAGGACTGCCCAGTCCCTGACCACCTTCCGGCGCCTCCTCAAGACTCACCTATTCAGACAGCACCTGTAGAACTCTTTTCCCTCTGGACACTATCACTCTTCCTTAATGCGCTTTACTTGCACTTATCTGCCCCCTATTTTACTGCATTTAATCCTGTACTTTACAGAGTACTGTCCTGTAAGTTTTATTCAATCTGTAGTATTTTGCATGTAATCGTATCCTGATGTAACTATCACTAACACTTATCTGCTCCAATATTGTATTTTGTCATATACTTGTACTTACTAGAACTGAAGTCATTGTATTTTATCTTGCTCTTAATTGTATTAATACTTGTACTGTGATTCTTGAAATGTATTTTTGTTTACGACTGTAAGTCGTCCTGGATAAGGGCGTCTGCTAAGAAATTATTATTATTATTATTATTATTATTATTATTATTATTATTATTATTAATAATATTAATAATAATAATAATAATAATAATAATAATAGCTTCATTATTGTCCCCTACATGCAATGCATACCATACTTTTACTACAAATTCACACTCAATATAAAAGGATACTATTAACCACGATATAAATCCAGTATTTGACCGTTCAAAATATTCAAGTATTGTTCAAGCATTCAACCAATAAAACAAAAGCAGCAGAAAGTGTTTGGCTTATGTTGCTGGTAACCATAAAATTACTTTTTTTCATTTAAATTCAAACAACTTCACAGAACAGAGTTTAGCTGCAGGTCTACTGAGGGGTAAAACCAAAAGATGACTTGTTTAGTGAGCATTTATTCACAATTTTCACTCCCCCTTACAAAACATGCATGCTTTCCAAAAATTATAAAATTACCATGGGGGAGCGTCCATAGGCTACCACTGCTGCAGCAGCTGCAGCAGCACTCATCTGAGGTGACATGTTGTGGAGACTGGCGTAAGCACCCCCTGGACTGGTCAGATCTCCATTCATCCCAGCATGGGGCACCATACCAAATGGACCAGGATAGGGACCTGGGACTGCCAAAGGAGCCCTCAACCCTGCAGCTGAAGAGATACAATCACTAATAATACAATATTTGCAATTCACATTACAGCTAAGAAAATGTATCTACAATGTTTATCTGAAGTGCGGCACTCATCATTGCATTTATTTACTCATCAAGGCAAGCTGAAGTGCACAGGTCTAATTCAAAACATGGATGTAAGTGGAAATTAAGCTGGGACTTAATTAGATGCACCTGTTTAAGTGGAAAGACACCATTTCAAAATAAACAATGCATGTTGCTCTAAAAAGGGGCCTGAGTAAATGCACATGGAGAACTAAATTGCCTTGTCGCCCCAAGAGCAGGTTCCCCTTTCACTGTATGAGGTACATTAGTGAGGAACGTGTACGAATGCTTACAAAAAGCCAAAACAGGGATTCATAACTGGACTATTTGACTAGCTCAAAAAAATAAAATTACAAGTTTCACAAGTAGTTTGACGATAAAAAATAATAAAGTATGACTGGGTGTAAAATACTTACCAGAATGATTCGCTAGTTGCTCCATGGATGGAGGCTTGCTTAGACTGGGCCGCAGACTGGGGGTGGCACTGGTGCCTGGCGTGGACGCGTCTCGGCGAGGAGTTGGTGTAGTGGATTTTAACACAGGCGCACTGGCTTTTTCATGCTGGAATCAGTAAACAAACAGAGTTATATTTAATCCAAACCATATTACAGAATGTATCACTACAGCAGCTGAGATGCTAGGCACCAGGTACCATTGATTGCAAACAAAATTTCACAAATTCACACAATGCTGAAAGCATTAACACACATACACACACACCATCAGGATCTGGAACCTTGCCATATACAGTAACAGTTTAAGCACCTAGCCAAGAACTGAACCTCTGTCACCAACTATTGTCATTTTTCCCAGGGCCTTAGGATTCCTTTTTTTTTTTTTTTTTTTTTTTAAAAAAGCCACAAGCCTGGCTTCACGGACGCTACCTACCATGCTCATTTCTTTGGACTTGAGGGACGAGGAGCTGCTTGAGGATGCTGTCGATGCTGGACTGCTGGAAGCATCCTTCTTCAGCAGGCGAGTTTTGTCCACACCATTCTCCCTTGGCGAGTGAGCAGGAGTACCTCGTGGTGAAGCAGGGTCCTGGAAGGGTAACGGCACAGACTTTATTATAGACACAGCCTAAAGAAGTAGCTTCCATCACAGGTGTCAGCCTCAGTCTTAGATCAGCTTGATCTCAGAGAAGACGTTACATTTGCCAGGAGGCTAATCACCATGAGGGTTTCAATCATTTATTTAATAATTTTCATTTCTTTTCCAACCAGGGATGTTTCAATTGACTTATCTTAGCCATTGCTAAACTCAAATCAGCATTGTTTAAGTCATTAAACAATTCTAGACATGAATCAATGCACACTTTATTTGAATTGGATTTACATACATTAGAAAACTTTTTTTAAAGAGCTTTCTTTCTGGAAATATAGCACAACTGTATGAGGTACCGTTTCAGACAAAAGTGTGTCAAATATGGTGCGTAAAAGGTCATGTTACTGTGCTGTAACGGGGCGATGGTCCGAGCTTACCCCCACCCTCAATCACATTATTTACTCAGGAATATGGAGGTCTTTACAGTCACTTGGTAGTGTTCACAGGTATAAATATTTATTTTGCACTAGATACTTCAGTCAAATTGCAAATGACAACTGAGGCTCACAGACTAACATGTTGCACATACAATGACTGACATTTTCACAGACAAGATAAGAAAATAGCATTTTTTATAATTACGTACCGTTATAATTTGTCAATGTTGCAGTTTTCTTCAAGAGACCTTGAGCAAAAAGTTTGATGCATTTTTTTTTTTTTTTTTTAAACAGCGAAAAATCTGCAAAATGTGACATGGCTCCATTGACTCAAAACATTTCTCCTGAGCTCTATATCTCATAATCCCTTGTGCTAAAACCCAATTCCCTCCACGCCGAAACATGACCCTTTGTGCACTATAATACGACTCCTCCCTTGCCAAAACACGACCCTTCGCGCAGCATAACCTGACCCCTCCCTCGCCAACCATGACCCATTGCGCCGCAACTTGATTCCTTACGTGCCAAAACATGACCCTTCAAATAGCCGTATTTGACACACTTGTCAGAAATGCCACCTCATACAACTTAAAGCGATTTGAGTCCTTTACAGCTAAGAAAGACTAATGTTCCAAAAGGCAAGTGATCCTTTTTACTTTTAGTCCACTATGTCCCAGTCTGTTCTGAGGTCCACCTGGGGACAAGGCCAGCAGTGTTAATTACTTACGATACATATAAACCCAAATATAATACTAGAACACTATACAACGCTGACAGCAAACAATTGCAGCACCTAACTTTAGCATTTAATGGTTTTATGTCCCAGCTCATCACATATTTGATCCGATTTAGGTTCCAGCTCATGGCATATTTGATCAGGCTTTTAAACCTTTGTTATTTTGCAGTCCAGTAGGATCAAGATGTAGACACACAGCTCTGTGATGTGCATCTGCAGCTATAAGGTCACAGGTTCAAATTCCAGCTCTGAATGGCTGGAATAGAAGGCATAGATGCAATAAGAATCCAGATCACAGCACTGCATGCTAGAGGCCACTTTCCTCTGGGATAGGGCAAGTTTCTAGTTTCAGAAAGGGGAGGGGTGGTGGTAAAGTAACACAAAATACTCACTGCTATTAGCAAAGTCTGGCTGGTAACCAGGAGCTGGCAATGAATGGTGCTCAAGTATCATGTTCAAGTGTCCTCGAGGACAGATGAAACCAATACTGACAAATGCTGATATTACTCAACACAATATCTACAGGGGTGTGCAATTTAAAAAAAACAAAAAACAAAAAAAAAAAAACACACTTGGATGTCCAAGGGACAAAATGCTAAAGAATCTACTTGCCTCCTCCCGTCGCACAAAACACACACAAAAAAAAGTAGAATATAACTTGTAGGATTTTGGTTTTATTTAACAGTGAACACAATCAATCAATTGGTGATTAACAGGGGCAGATCTAGCCTTGTAGTTTGACAGGTTCACTAAATTCTTCAAGATACACAAAAGGTTCCCTGTGATCCCACCTCACTTCAACATAGTGAGGGCGTTATTCAAATATAAAAATAGCTTCTGCCTGCTTTTTCCACTGAATCAATACATACAACACTGCCTAGTAAAAAAAAAATATATATATATATATATATATATTATATACTACATTTGCCAGGGAAAGTTTCTTGAAATGCTTCTAAACGTAAACTTCCACAATTCTATTTATTTTTTAAACATCAACAAGTACACACATTATAGGCTGCTTATTATAATTAAACTCCTGTTAGTTTAAGATTACACAAC
The DNA here is from genome assembly GCF_902713425.1 of Acipenser ruthenus. Lineage (NCBI taxonomy): Eukaryota > Metazoa > Chordata > Actinopteri > Acipenseriformes > Acipenseridae > Acipenser > Acipenser ruthenus. The sequence continues at coordinate 42,160,068 of NC_081190.1, read as the reverse complement.
AATTTAAATACCGGTAATACCTTAAGCTTAAAAGATTAGTCTGGGTGTTGACGGAAGTTCTCAGGCAGCCATTTCTGGGGTTCTTTGCAACCAATAAAAGATCAGCTTCTTCCACATCTAGCCAATCAGCAGTGATAGGGGTGGGACATAAATACTTCTGCAATTCAGTTTTAAGAAACTTGTGTGGCTCGCTATAAAAATATACACGATGTGTCTTTCTAGCAACAGAACGAAGATAGGATAAAATAAAAAAAAATAAACTAAACTACTTGTCTGATGGACAAAGTATAACGGCAAAACTTTGTTGACCCTCACACAAATCTTCTTGTCCCGGGCGTTAGGCGATACAAATTGCACACCCCTGATCCAATTTAAAATATTTGTCCTGTAATATGCCCCTTAATATTGATTTCGGACTACCCCAAAGATAGAGATGTCACAAACCCACTTATGAGGGTTCTTTATAAAAAAATAATAAAAAAACACAACTAACCTCATTAGAAACGTCAACTACTAAGTTGTCATCACTTTTGTCTCCGTCACTGTCCTGTAAATAGAGACACTTCTTATGCAACAGTCAGTTAGAACAGTAATAGCTGGAAAAACTTTGCGTATGGATTAGTTCAGCTACAAATCGCATTTTAGAAACCAAAAGTACACACACAAATATACTAGTTGGTGTTAATTAAAAACATTGTCCTAAAAATGAAACAAAAAGTTATCCTAACTACAGTAGCAGATCAACTCAATAACGCAGCTCTGTAAAATTCTAAATAATTTGCTTACGTAATGGCTCGAATCTTTATCTTCAACTTTTCTTTTCTTCAAGTCATTTGTAAATTCTGGTCCATTGCGACGTTTATCTGAGCCTCGCAGACTTTCGGGGACCATCAAGGAATTACTCTAGTAAAGACACAATTTAAAAGTCAGTGTTATTTAAAAACAATTTGTTCAGGGCTCCTTCATTAAAAAAGAAATGTGAAAGGCTCTTTAGAAATGTGACACCTACATAGCTTTCCATTCCCATATAATTTAACCCATCAAGAGGCGTAGCCTTTTATTCCCCTATAATCCAGTCCATCAAAAGAGGGGGGCTGTTATTCACTGTGAAGCCAAACTACTCAAACTCCAGGTCAGTCACTATTCACTTGTCTTCTATTCAAAAATCAATGTGCTTAGAGAACAGATTCCTCAGGAATATCTCAGCTCAGAAGCTGTTTATGTATTGCAACAAGAAAGATCAAAATAGTTCACATTTCCTGTTATTTTATTGAGGAAATTCAAGAGAAACAACAAACTAGCTTAGCCTGGTTTCACAAAGAGATTATAAATAATAATAATATTTTTGTACCAACAGTCATTAATATAGCAGAACCACTCCACAGGTCCCATATGGTTTCATAGGAAAATATACATTGTATATATTATACATAAAATAAAAAATTCACAGTGAAATGTGATTAAATAACTGCAAACAAAGCCGCTGATAAGCAAGCAAACAGAAATAAAAGGAAATCTATAGCAACGTTCCACATCAAGACGAAGATGAACAGGGTGCGTTTTTTAAAAGATTTCACAAAATGATCACTGACCCGCGAAATACAAGCAATTTTTATGTTTCAGGTCACACGACAATTTAGCACGCCTTAGATTCCCATCTCTGGCTAAAGGATTAAAACATGTTACAATGAGTTCTTTTAAGTGCAAGATTAGCATATCCAAGGGGGCAATTTGTTCAGTGATGTGTTAAATGCTGTGAACAATACTGAATAAGTTGTGTGAAAAAACCTTCACACAAGGTTCTGCTAAACCCTCATTTGGAAGAGAAAATTGTGTAAAACAAAAAGGGAGAAAGCAGGCTGCCAGAATACTCTTACACCATGTTTTACAGTCCTGCAGCCATTTTGTTTTAATAGCTGTGAATTCATTGTATTTAAATAAATAAAGCCAATCTAAAGTGCAAAAATCATCCTAGTAAATAATGATTTAGGATGACAAGAGAGACAGACAACTGTTTTAAAGCTCTACATGTACAGCACATAAATAGAAATACATGCAATATTTAAAGTCCTGAGGAGCGACACACAGAATACCAACTAGTTGTCTGTCAGCTTCTGGGACAGTAACAGTATACTAAGCTATCTTTCATTCATGGCCAGTCAAGCCCAATAGGTTGCCAGAGGTCTCTCTTGCATGAACACAGACAAGACTCCCTATGAAATGTAATCTAACTCACAGCATTTTTTTTTTATTTTATTTTTTTAACTATCTTATACTCATGATTCTATACGACACATGAATCCACAATGTTCTAGAATTTTCACATCCTAGCCTTGTATTTAATGTATTATGCATTGTTTTTCACTGTATCTTGTAAAGCACTTTGTGATGGCGGTCCACTGTGAAAGGCACTGTATAAAAAAAGACTGACTGATTGATTACCTTTACAACTAGTTGGTAGCCCAAGGTACAGCTCCCTGGAATACAGACAGTAGTTCATGTGAACTATTTTAATGCTGTGAACCCCCCGTAACTCACATCATGCACCACCCGTCAGGCATGCATCCGTACAGTACTGCAAGATTAGCTGTATCTGGCAAAAGTTATGCAGTACCAAGAAAATGAATGTACTGTATTACTGAATTTAGATAGAATGCCATTGTACTACTTCATCCTATAAAAGCCATTTGTGCATACTGAACCTGTTTTTTTTTTTTTTTTTTTTTAATTATTGCAATTTTCCATCTTCAGACACCCTAACCCACTACAGTTTATTGTACAAGAAGAATTGACAAACTACATGCCATTGACACCTAAAGGACTAAAGTGAATATATATTATAAAACGAATGTTCGGAAGATGCACACTGATTGGCTGCTGAGGGGTTTTAAACCGTGCATAAATATAGTTTAATGCATGGCAGAACTTATTTTTGTCCAATCACAGTTTCATTAATACATTATCAATACACAATGTATTAAACTTGCAACGGAGAGCTTGAGTATAGTTTTTTATTACTACTGTATTGTGCCTTCACTTATTTATCTTGATCATTCTCCCTAAAATTATTATTATTATTATTTATTTCTTAGCAGACACCCTTATCCAGGGCGACTTACAATCGGTGTAAAAGCAGTGTGTATATGCATATATATATATATATATATATATATATATATATATATATATATATATATATATATATATATAAAATCGCTACGTTTTAGCCATGTTTTAATGTTATTTTAGCCGTTTTGGCTAGTTATCCCCCGTCGTGGCCTAGCACACTGCAAAGCCTGCAACTAGCTGCAGGCATTTGAGGTAAGTAGCTGGACAGGACTACAATTACTTACTTTTATACCAGCTGGGATAAAATAGTATTCTATTATTGGATTTATTGTTGGAAATGTTGAAAACCTCCAGTTTAACCATGTCTGATAGACTATTATTTCTCCAAAGCGGAAGAATATACAATTTTTTTTTTTTATGGCTTTGTTGGTATGAAGGCACTCGGCTTCACTTCGTGCCTCCAACTCAACCCCATTGCTGTTGTTTAGAGGTTTCACCAAGCATTTTAAATTGGTGACAATTTTAGCCGTCATTTTAATATATACACATTTAAAATATGGTTCGGGAGGGCAAAGTACTATACTGTAGGCAAGGTTTATTTAAGGCCATATCATGTTAGTCAACACATCACCGAGGTGGCGATTTATCACTCAGACTCAAGCAACAATAGAAATCTGCCATTAAATGGGTGTTTTCTTTTGCACCCCCACACCCCCCGACCCGACCCCCCCCCCGAATATATATATATATATATATATATATTTTTTTTTTCTCTCAATACCTTGTGTTGATCATTTTCAACTGTTAACCTGAAGGTCTCTACCGCTCTTGAAAAACACAATTCCCTCTCAATACCAGCTCAACTTGCAAATGGTTTAAAACCTTTACACTTATGAATGCCAAGAGATTGCCCACACTGTAGGACCAGGCAATTTAAAGGCCGGTATTTAAGCCCATGCCTGAGGGTACTGTAAAGCTCTTAGAATCTTAATTCAAACATCTATTGCATATACTCTTGTAAAACATTTACTGTAGCAGCTTACTGGGAAGTAGGATTTGAATACATTTTCCATCTAAATCAATACATTTGAGATTGATTTTCACTGCAAATAACTTACCACCTCAATGGTTGTATACAAAACAAATAGGATGGACTTTATCAAATATTATCTACGAAAAAATGTATGATTGTCCTCCTTGTGTGTATTCCTAAATATAATACCACAGACATATATTGCAACAAGTCAGAACAAATCACTAGAGATACACAACAGAAGATAAACAAAAAGTTGGTAAGTTAATTGTGGGTAGCAGTGTAAATTAAGTTATTAAAATAATTATATCTAGTTGGTTGCTAACTTTCTATGTTTGATCCAATTCATGTATCATTTTGCTGAAGGTAAAGGGCTAAAGAGCATCTTGTTCCATAACATTGTCAGCAGTTTTATACCAAACATTGCATTATAACTGCTAAAAACATGCTAGCCTTCTAGTCTGTTCAACTTACTGATTTTTCTTTCTGAACAGCTTTTGCACTCAGATTTCAAAGTTGGCCATTTGAATTTAATTCTTTATTTTTTTTATTATTATTATTTGCCAGCTTTCAAGTAAGATGCCCTGTGTCCATGCCTTATGTACACTATAACTTCTGCTTGTCTTTAACCAATGCAATAATGTGTAATGTCATAGTGAAAGGTTATTTGATCTTTACATTGCTCAGTAGAAATACTACATCTTTAATGCGTCTATTCTACATAACTAAACTCCCCCAAACATAAATCAGTCATAAATTTACAAGAGCTGTGACAGTTTTATTACTAAAGTAACGACCAAACAAAAAACTTCCTTAAATCTGGATTTGAAGAATGAAAGGCTTAATATCTCATAACTTCATGTCATTGCAGCCAGACTGTGTATAAACAGGCAGTCTGGCTCTTGGGGTAACGTTCCTGCCAACAAAAATTACAGAAAAAAAAGCAATCAGTGGGAAATAAATAAATAAATAAAACAATTATGAATGCAGTGCGTGTGTGTGTGTGTGAACCGAACTCCTCTACGTGGATATAATGTCCATTATTTATATACGTTTTCTCAGCTGCCTTGCCAGGTGGCCCGGGGGGAGCAATACTTTTCTCCAACTCATATGAAATAAAGGAAGCATGTCTGAGAAACAGGCCGGGAGCTCCCGACAGCTCATTTATCCTCAACAGCCTGACCCAGGCATAATGCAGTTTCTGCACCACTGAACTCGCACTGTTGACTAATAACTTTCTACGCTGCACATTTAAACAATTAGATAATCATTATGCTCTTGTAACAATTTGTTTGATTTGAAGCTGCACCTGGTGCAAATTGAAACATTTGTGTACTTGATTATGTAAATTAGCTTTTTGGAATGAAGAAAAGGCACAATTTTAGCTCAATAGGTTGCTATATCATGAGACCGACTGCTTTTAGCCTCTGAACATGACATTTGCAGGAAGTTTATTTTCCCAACCCAAGTGAAAAAGGTGGAGGCGATATTTGTATTAACTGTAACGCTACAATCATGATTACAGAAATGTCTACCTTGTGCACTGGAATTCCAGCCTTTCAATTACAAGCAGCATTAGTGCCCGTGTCACAAACCACACAAGCAGAACGTTTCAGGCAGAAAACTTTATTTTTCACTCTTGTTAGATGCCCCAGCTGGATTTGATACACTACTGTCCTTGCTCTATACAAACTCTGCTAGGCGAGTCATGCTTACATGGACCTCCCCTCCATCCCTCTCCTCCTCCTCCCTCCCACCCACCAAATTTGCAATAAGGAAAAACCAATATGCTTCTTTACATGTTTCTAAAGAGCTTTGTCCATAAGTGTAATCAACATTTGGTGCCTAAACATGTGCAAATTCACATCAACTGCCCTATTGTAAAAGAGACAGGACAAGTGTGATATTACCATACCACCCTTTTTAGGGCAAATGCCTCTAAGGCCCTGTGATACAATGGAGTTTAATGTGGCAGCACTTTTGAGAACATTTGTATTTCTATAATCTCACAATGTGCTGCGAAAACAGGTCAGAGAGCACATGATAAATGAATACCTGACAGATTTTGCCATTAAATCCTCAAAGCAAAAATGGGCATCAAATGCTTTGTAACGTGAAGCCGTCTTTTAAAAAAAAAAAAAAAACTGGTGTCAGGACCAAACTGGTAGAGTTTGAATGATTGATGAATTTCTAATTAAATTCAGATAATTTAACCCGAAGGTAAGACTGAAAATGTTATTTGCACATGGATGCTATTTAGTACAAAAGCCTTTTCTGCAAGAATACATTCATGTGGAGGGGGGGGGGGGGGGGGCTGATTGCTTGCCTACTGTAAACTAATGTTATTTAAAATCACAAACCTAAAAACATCTATACACTGCAGGTTTGCACTACAAATCTTGTTTATAATTACTCTACATTTCAGTGCAAAACAACCACATGAAGTATTCTATGTTCCTTCTTCTGTTGTATATATTTTTTACATATGTTGTCAATGGCCTGCAATCCACCAACAAGACCAAGCGACCATGTCCCAGTACAGTATTTTCAAATACTCCCACACGCTTAATTTTACAGTGACCTGCTTTAGATAGATGTGATGGGTACAGTAGGGGTAACTACAGGCAACAAATATTGCATCATTTCAAGTTACCTGCTAAACATACGCTTATGTGGGAGTGATTAGTGAACTTAAGGCATTAGTAGTATATTAGTGTACTTACTGTGCTTGGTTCTTTCTCTGTTTCCGCAGTAACCAAGAAAAGCACAAACATGGTTGTTCAGTAACAAGGTGCAAAAATAAATGAAAACAAAGAAAAAAAGGAATTAGAAACACAAGCCAATTCAAGTTTTTAAGCAGATTTTATTAATAGAAATCATTGCACATTCCTGATACAGCAATTTCCTGAAAATGTTTTTTTACACTTACGGTTTAATAACAGTATAGTTACAGTTTATCATACCTATCTCCTTCCCCTAGGAAATAACTCAATAAAATTACTGTTCAATGAATTAATAATAAATAAAGTGCAATTGCTGGTCATTCATTGCACAAAAAAAATAAAGACTTTGCAATTTAAATTAGCACAAAATTAGGTTCACATAACCTGCAAGTTTAAAACATAACAGATGTCCTTACACTATAGGCTCACATGTCATCATCTTTCCATTAGTACCATTTTCATATATTCTAAAGCCACAGCATGGAACAAAGAAAGCATGCATGAGGACGTAATTTTAACTACAAATTACAAGTGATGCCCTGACCATTTCCAAAGACGATCCGATATTAGTCTATGAAATATTCACAGTAGCCTTGAAATATCACTGATACTAATTATGTCTTATTTATTCTTTTAGCCACGTTAAGTTCATTAATGAGAGCAGAGATTAAGCATAGACAACTAGGATTTCACAAATGGTCACAGCTTTCCCTTCACATCTGGTTCACAGATCTGCTTCAGTTCAGCCAGCCTGCTGCACTTCCATTTAAAAAAAAAAAAAAAGAAAAAACCACACACACCAGGCTTTCAAAAATGCAGACATGTGCAACCTCTGCCTTTAGGAAACTTATTTCAGCAGGGCTGCACAGTCTTTTGAAAGCCTGATTTGTGTTTTGAACAGAGAAAAGTGGACTCTCAGGTCCACTTAATATAAAACACTGTAACAGAAAACTTAATTCTAGTGCAAACCATTGTTTGGAATCTCCCCCACCTTCAAAAGGTACAACCACACCCCCTTTTCCCCCAAAAAATCTTTAAACTTGTAAAAAAATATATTCCATACTTTGTTTTTTTCAACAGTCTTACAGATTTTCAAGCAGGTGCGTAAGGTAATATTTATATATACAAAAAATTAAATAAAAAAAGGGAAGTCAAGAGGTTCAAACTGCAAAAGGTCCTAATCAAACTTGCATGGCCTCTCACCTCTGTGGTGGTCTGAGTCGTGGTGGTTTTTCTTATCATCCTTAATTGGCAGATGAGGGTGCCCACCAAGAGCACTAGAAAGAGCCAGGAGGCCCGCGCTGCTGCCCAGGTGGGGCAGTCCCGAAGGGTGCAGTCCTGAAGGGTGGGGGGTGAGAGGCACTGGGGGGCCGTGGCCATGGGACAGGTGCTGGGCCTGGAGCTGCTGCTGCTGGGACACACATGGGCATAGTAAAAAGAGTATGGTAATTTGTGATCTTGCATGCATAACAATCAAAAGGAGATCCATTTACTTTATAGGTGTCAAATGAACAGTTGTAAAAGAAACACATTTTAATACATTCATCTTCATTTTAAAAACATAACTGGTTCTGCACTAGGATAAAGAAATCTCTGTTTGGAAGACAACTAGCTGCCTAGGGCCCAAAGTCATGAGGGGCCGAAAATGAAAACTATTTTCTTAAACAGATAATGAATTTCACGCAAACTGGAAGAACTTCACTCACTGACATTTCAACTGAGGCAGGGCATCTCACTTGTGTTCACATAAAATCAAACTGGCTGACCAGGAACTTACTCTCGCTCAGTTTTGTGCGCTGACACAAGTAAATTTCAGGTCAGTCAGTTTGATTTTGCTGGAATACAGCAAACAATGTCTCTTTCAGGGGCAGCAAAGCATGAACATAAGAAAAGAATGCAAGCGGCAAAGGGGGGGCATTAGAAAGATTTCTTACAAATCTGACACTGTCCCTATACCCGACCCTGAAGAACGAACACTCTCTTTATTGGAGAGTGTGAAAAACCAGGTAGCTATGGAAGGCCATAATTTGACTTTAGTACGTGTTGTAATTCTAATTATTACACATACTTATTTGGTGAATCAGATCGCTGAAAATGAAATGAGAACCGATGAATTTAAAGAAAATAGTATGTGTAATAAATTATCCAATTAAAAAAGTCACCTTACATCTGGCAGTACATGGACTTGGCATTGGGTAAAGTCTAGTAAAACCCGGACCCTCTGAGCATCAACCGGCAGTTTCAGAGCCAGTGGTAATCCCACTGTAACTAATGGACATTGTCCAGCTTGCAATGCTTTTACCACAGATTGTTACTGGAAATATGCTGGACAGCCTAAAAATGGAATTTACATAGTACCAAAGAGACTTACTTGATGGGATCTGGCAGCTGAAGGAAAACTGGCACAAAATTGCACTCTTGTCTACACCTAGCAGAGAGCCACGTTTTCCTACACTTGCCAAGTTTGCTATTAATATGTTGGCTTTGCCACACAGTACTGCAGTATTAGAATTTGTTTTTTTCTCTCAGCTGAACCTTTTTAAAAACAGACTTAAGAAATCAACTGTCTACAGACATTCTGGAAAGAATTCTGGCTGTCAAGACTGCTGTTAAAAACAGCACCAGCTTCAGACCAATGAAGCAAATCCAGTCTGCAAATGTGTCCATGTATGACTAAGTAAATAAGACCTAAAGAAATGTAAGTACACAAAACTAGCCTATTATATAATGTACAGGTAGTGGACAAAAAATGGAAACACCAATGTAAAGTTACTTAATACGGCGTTGGGCCACTATGGTATCCCGCTCTGTGGAGTTCTCGGCGGACCGTTTTTGATGAAACTGGTTGCTTGCGCCCCAGGTTGAAATTTGCAGTCAATTGATCTGCAGTTGCTCGCCTGTTTTACCTTGCACTTCGAATGAATACATGGATATTATGATCCTGGAGTATGCACTTCCGTCCACTGTTGCCCTTTGCTGATGATGTCTTTCCCTCGGAGTTCCATGCCAACATCACCTTAGATACCGTTGCTCGTGAAACATCAGTAAGTTGAGCTGTCTTGGTCACTGAAGCTTCCTGCCAAACGCGCCCCAACAATCACCCCTCTTTCAAAGTCACTGAGGTCTCCTCTGGCAGCCATGCTAGCCATAATTATAGGCAACCAAGCCTGTCTAGCATTTTATACATGACCCTAAGCATGCTTGGATGTTATTTGCTTAATTAACGCATGTGTCCGTAAAAAGAAAAAATTACAAGGTTGGCAACCCTGATTTAACTACATGACAATGTACAGGTATGTTTGTTTTATACAGGTGTGTGGACTATAGAAGACCTAGTACAGTTAGCGGACAAAAGTTTGAGCACCCTCGTATTTAGAAGTATCACTTTTTTTTTTAAATTGGATAACAATCAACATATGGTGTTCTTGTCCATATTCAAACTGCTGTATATTTGTTCAGTAAATTCAGGAAAGGTGATTATCAAGCTCCGCTATGGGATTTGAAGTAGGCTTCAGGTTTTTCTGAATGTATTTTAAAATGTATTTAGTACACCGCCTTCAATTGAACTGTTTCTGTCAGATTCAGTCAGTTGTTCAGTTCAGAGCAGTGCGTGAAACTTTCATCATCATTAATGCACTATAATTCGGCATAATTGACCGTTTCTGATCAAAACCGTGCAGAATAACAAATGAAAAGTACATCTGTTGCAAAAATAAAATAAAAATAGGCTATTTGTTGTTAATCATATAATAAAAGGTAGGGGCCCAGAAGTTTGCCCTGTGATGGGTTAATCTGGCCCTGGTAGTACCAGATGTCACGTTTTAGTAGGAAGACACATGTTTACCATGGCGCGTGTCTTTCAAAACTGCTCTTCTGAACCCTTTATAGTGAAAAACAAGAGCATGATGTGTAATTGTGTTTGCTACAACCACTTTTAGCAATATTTACTTTAGGACTTTACTGACTAAGGATGAGCTTTAGGACTTCCCAAAATCAAAATCATGTAACGTGCAAAACATCACCTTTTGCCAATTTTAGCTCAACAGAAAATTGTGCTGAAGCTCATTATGAAACTGAACTGATACGCAAATCACCTTCCTACAGTAGCTCAGCTCCCTAACCTTTGTAAAACAAAACAGAAGGACATACAACTGAAGGAAGCTGGTAGGGCTTTTTTAGTCCACTGGGCAAGCTCATTAGCCCTGAATTAAAAACTAGACACCTGTCAAAAGAATTGTGCAGGCCGAGTAACAGGTCTGCCCCAACACCAATTACTATCATCGCTCAAAGAGCAAGAGCTGTGTCCAGCTTGGGGCCGGCGATGCAGAAAGACCACACTGCTCAGTGCTGGTAATTACCACAGCCCTGATAAAAATAACTAAGAAGAAAGTGCCGCTTGTAAGAAAAGACTGAAAACTACACTGTACAACTTGGCTAATTAGCCTTGATTAACTATTTCAGCAACTTTACATAAATGCTTCCCTAGAATAACCAAGTAGTTTGTTACATTGGGGGATTGACATATATTCTTTGCAAAAAGAAGGGGCAAGGCAACACAAGCAACCACAGACAGCCATCGTCAGTTAAGAACATACAACTCTCTGCAGGTAACACAAGAGACATCCATCTGCACAGCATAAGGATGGACATTCACAAAATGCATGAGTGTCCTATCTGCCAACATAGTCCTAAAACACTGGAGAATACAGAACAACGTATACAGCCCAACTGTGACGGTGAGGCCATCCCTCCCATTAAACTGTATTCTGTTGCTCATCCAGTATGACACTCAATAACTCTTGGTTGACCTGTGTTGTAGGTACTGCCCTCTCAAACTGACTTGACACAGCACATTCCACCTCGCCCATGTAAACAGTTTCATAAGTGTACCTATACAAGTGTACCATTTTTGCTAGTGACAATATCATTGTGTCATACATCTGTCACATGGGTGTCCAGTTCTTAAAGTCCTCCCATTCCCCCTATCCATGTTACTATGGATACCAATGGCAGCCCATCACCCTTTCCTCCCTTGCAATAGACTATTATGCCATAAGTTATGCTAGGACATAGATTCATAAGAACATAAGAAAGTTTATAAACGAGAGGAGGCCATTCAGCCCATCTTGCTCGTTTGGTTGTTAGTAGCTTATTGATCCCAGAATCTCATCAAGCAGCTTCTTGAAGGATCCCAGGGTGTCAGCTTCAACAACATTACTGGGGAGTTGGTTCCAGACCCTCACAATTCACAGTGTAAAAAAATGCATCCTATTTTCTGTTCTGAATGCCCCTTTATCTAATCTCCATTTGTGACCCCTGGTCCTTGTTTTTTTTTTCAGGTCAAAGAAGTCCCCTGGGTCGACATTGTCTACCTTTTAAGATTTTGAATGTTTGAATCAGATCGCCGCGTAGTCTTCTTTGTTCAAGACTGAATAGATTCAATTCTTTTAGCCTGTCTGCATACAACATGCCTTTTAAACCCAGGATAATTCTGGTTGCTCTTAAAAGGCATATCATATTATACTCATGATTTACCATACATATACACTTCCCCTCATGTTGCCCTGCATGCAGTTCCTCACCCAACACCCAACAAACATGTGGATGTCACACTAGACATTGACCAAAGCAGTGGATAGAGGTATAGTGTGATATTGGTGCCCACTATTATGCATCCATCTTCTACTAGACCTGCACAAACAGTGCCCAGATATACACAACCCCCCCCCCAACAACACACTGGCATGGCAGTAGAAAGGAGGCTGTGTGGTCCAGTGGTTAAAGAAAAGGGCTTGTAACCAGGAGGTCCCCAGTTCAAATCCCACCTCAGCCACTGACTCATTGTGTGACCCAGAGCAAGTCACTTAACCTCCTTGTGCTCCGTCTTTCGGGTGAGACGTAGTTGTAAGTGACTCTGCAGCTGATGCATAGTTCACACACCTTAGTCGCTGTAAGTCGCTTTTGATAAAGGCGTCTGCTAAATAAAAAAAATAAAAAAATATATATAATAATAATAATAATAATAATAATAATAATAATAATAATAATAATAATAATAATAATAGAAAACTGGCTATTTGTAAACTTGATTAAACACTGTTAAACGGTGTGTATATATACACACACACACAATCCATCCGTTCCATATCCACCCTAACTGTTTATCCATCATGATCAACCTCTTCAGCAATGTTAGTTTATTATTCAACAGAGAAGATTAGTTGAGATATTGTAGATCCTACCAAAGTTTTTGTACACTGTGTTGTATGTGCTCCTTGTACTGCACCATTGCAGGTAGTGTCACGTGAGCGGTTTAGTGTGTTGATATGTAAATAAATCCTGTGGGGTGTATCAACAGTGATTTAGGGGCGCTCCTAATAAAAGCTGAATCTCAAAACAATAATTGTGTGAATATAGCCAAGTTCCTGCTAGCCACTCGCCACAAGCGAAATGTTTTCCCTTGTGGCTCAACTATTTTTCACGAAGTTCGCCATGGTGGCGAAGGCTTTGAAAAATGTACTTGTGTAAGACTGCCAGCACGATTACTTTCAATGTGTGCTGGTAGATGATTCAATACAGATTAATTTAGTTTGATTTCCTTTTGCTTAATGAAAGCCCTTTAGCATGTTCACGTAAAAAGTATGCCATGGGTGACAGAGGTTCTAATTAGAAACAGTCAGCGGACAGCGCTGCTTATGAAAAAAATATATATATTTTTTAAAAACATGTCATCCAAACGGAAACATTCTTGACATGTTAAAAAAAAAAAAAAATTGTATAGACAAATGAACAGAATCATGTTCCTAAAGATGCAGTCCAAGGAATACCAACCATGTACACACAACTAAAATATGACCGTGATATTCACAGAGAGGTGAAGCAGTCATGGTTTCAAACATACCCTCTGGTCCCAGACGATCATTTTCACAGACGGCAAACCAGAAACATGCAGCTTCAAAAGACCACAGCTAAGTTTTTTTTTTTTTTTTTTTAATTGCTTGCCATCTCTTTAAATTGTTTACATTAAGAGAGTGGATTCGAAAGAGGAACAATTTAAATAAAAAAATAAACACATTTATTATTTTAAAAAAGGATTAATCTCACTATGATATATTGAGTTTTAATGTCAGAATCGGTGCAAACAACCCACACACAACACCACACACATCCCCCCTCCCCACTCACTATCTGGATCACGGAATCCACATATCCGAGTAGTATTGTTCCTTGGAATAACAAAATACTGAGCTCAAGTCATGCAATTTCATAAAAACGGCCATGCCCTGCCTGAGTAATGAAGATCGCCTGGTTGCTATTGGCATGATTGAAGGCGGCCTGTCTGTGAGAAGTTGCTCGAAGAATGAGATGTTCTGCTTCAACAATCAGCAGACTAGTCCAGAGAAACCAGGAAACCGTCTCTGTGAGGGACAGGCCACATCTTGAAAGAAGGTCACCACACTGGCCCAGGACCATCACATCTGACTGATCCATCTGTGTAATCGTTTTCAGATTGCAGTGGCTACATCACGACACACTCCTGGAAAAAATAACCTGCACATCAGCAGAATGACTGTAGCTCACCATCTGCATGAAAATTATTTGCATGCCTCGGAGGCCATTCAGGGGTAACATGTTGACAGCCGAGAGATGAAAATCGTCGTCTTCTGAGGGCCAGAAAACATCTGAGGTGGCGGCAGAGACAGTGGTGGAGTGTTTTATTCACCGATGAATGCCGTTTTGGCCTTCACAGACCTGACGGAAGACAATATGTGCGGAGACGTGGTGAGCGTTATGCTGACTGTTGCGCTGTTTAAGCCAACCATGGGGCGGTGGAAGTGTGATGATGTGGGGAGGAATCCCCTTTAACACAAGAATGCCTTTGGTGCAGATTGACAGCAACCTTACTGCTCAGCAGTACATTGACGAAGTCCTTGAGGCAACAGTTTTTCCGTTCCTGCAAACCAATCCAGAAGTGTCGATTTTCCAGCAGGCAATGCATGACCAAACTGTGCTAGGATTTCAATTGCACAACTTCAAGAAAACAATGTCAAGGTCTTGTCGTGGCCAGTTTTTTCTCCTGACCCGAGTCCAATAGAACATCTGTGGGACCAAATCGCCAGTGCCATCCACAGGAGACAACCGCGACCAGCCAACCTTCACCAGCTGCACAGGAAGAGTGGTGGAACATCCCACAGCAGTCTATCCAGTGGCTGATCAAGTCTATGCGTCAATGCTGCGAGGATTGTGTTATTGCTCAGGAAGGTCATACCCGATACTAAATTTGTAATGTTTTAATTTTGACAGTGTGTCACGTTTCATACTGAAAACTTTTTTTATCTGTATGTTTGTTCACATTTTCTGTGATTTCACCGTGTAACAATTTTTATTTTATTTTTTTGGTTCCTGGGTAGAAAATGTTATTTCCTAATTGCTTATGCCTCAAAAGTATAGAAAATGGCTATTATTCCTCACAAACTTTGCTTTTGTGACCAGGACAGTGATATTTTGAAATTTACCTATTTTCCAGAACATTCCAGATAGATTCAGTGCTGAGTAAACTTGGAGTAACTTCTAGAAATTTCTAGAACTTTCCAGTAATATAAATAGTAGTATAAATACAGGGGCCTTAAGCCCACCAGTTCAGTTTAGTTCTAGCTGCCTAAGTGGATACATATCTGCATTTTTCTGAGATGGCATCAAGAGGCTGCAAGCATCAGGCAGACGCATTTTGAGACTTCAAAATGGTGGCATTAATGATGGGTCTCCAAGGCGGTTTTACCAAGTTTCCCTGATATCTTTGCCTTTGGGACAGCAAGGACACCAAGGCGCACTACCACAGGCGGGACTGGCCACAGCGGACCGAGTTCTCTGTGGGGAGGAACAACGTCAAGTGGGAGCCACTGGTGGACCCCCGGAAGGTGCTGATGCCACCACTGCACATCAAATTGGGCCTTATGAAACAATTTGTCAGAGCTCTAGATAAGGAGTCGGCAGCCTTCAAGACTTTTTCCCTAAGCTGTCTGAGGCAAAGGTCAAAGCCGGTGTCTTTGTCGGACCACAGATAAAGAAGATTATAGTGATATTTCAAACTAATTAGTTTCTTTAATTCGTATCACACATGTCTCCAATCTTGTAATCAGTCATTCAGCCTATTTAAATGGAGAAAAGTAGTCACTGTGCTGTTTGGTATCATTGTGTGCACCGCACTGAACATGGACCAGAGAAAGCAAAGGAGAGAGTTGTCTGAGGAGATCAGAAAGAAAATAATAGACAAGCATGGTAAAGGTAAAGGCTACAAGACCATCTCCAAGCAGCTTGATGTTCCTGTGACAACAGTTGCAAATATTAAGAAGTTTAAGGTCCATGGAACTGTAGCCAACCTCCCTGGGCACGGCCGCAAGAGGAAAATCGACCCCAGATTGAACAGAAGGATAGTGCAAATGGAAGAAAAAGAACCAAGGATAACTGCCAAAGAGATACAAGCTGAACTCCAAGGTGAAGGTACGTCAGTTTCTGATCGCATCATCCGTCGCTTTTTGAGCGAAAGTGGGCTCCATGGAAGAAAACCTAGGAGGACTCCACTTTTGACAGAAACATAAAAAGCCAGACTGGAATTTGCTAAAATGCATATTGACAAGCCACAATCCTTCTGGGAGAATGTCCTTTGGACAGATGAGTCAAAACTGGAGCTTTTTGGCAAGTCACATCAGCTCTATGTTCACAGACGAAAAAATGAAGCTTTCAAAAGAAAAGAACACCATACCTACAGTGAAACATGGAGGAGGCTCAATTATGTTTTGAGGCTGCTTTGCTGCGCCTGGCACAGGGTGCCTTGAATCTGTGCAGGGCACAATTAAATCTCAAGGCATTCTGGAGCGAAATATACTGCCCAGTGTCAGAAAGCTCTGTCTCAGTCGCAGGTGATGGGTCCTCCAACAGGATAATTACCCAAAACACACAGCTAAAAGCACCCAAGAATGGATAAGAACAAAACATTGGACTATTCTGAAGTGGCCTTCTATGAGTCCTGATCTGAATCCTATCGAACATCTATGGAAAGAGCTGAAACTTGCAGTCTGGAGAAGGCACCCATCAAACCTGAGACAGCTGGAGCAGTTTGCTCAGGAAGAGTGGGCCAAACTACCTGTTAACAGGTGCAGAAGTCTCATTGAGAGCTACAGAAAACGTTTGATTGCTGTGATTGCCTCTAAAGGTTGTGCAACAAAATATTAGGTTAGCGGTCCCATCATTTTTGTCCATGCCATTTTCATTTGTTTTATTATTTACAATATTATGTTGAATAAAAAATCAAAAGCAAAAGTCTGATTTCTATTAAATATGGAATAAACAATGGTGGATGCCAATTACTTTTGTCAGTTTCAAGTTATTTCAGAGAAAATTGTGCATTCTTCGTTTTTTGTGGAGGGGTACCAACAAATTTGAGCACGTCTATATATATATATATATATATATATATATATATATATATATATATATATATATATATATATATATATATATATATAATAAATAAATAAATAAAATTAAAAAATAAATAATTAAAATAAATACATAAACACTCAATGTGTCAAACAATTTCATAAAAAAATCATATTAAAATAGTATTAGCAAACTATTTCTGCTGTTTACAAAACTGATGCTTTCGTTTAAGCCAGCCTTCATTTGTGCAAAACTTGCACGTAAACAAACCTCTTACCGTTTATTTATTTATTTTTACTGTGGTTTTTAAACATCACTTATTTTAGACTGCATCAAGCCTTTTTCAGGTTAAACAAATCGACCCGTTCCATCAAGGTAAGCCATTTTTCGGGCTCCCGAGTGGCGCATCCAGTAAAGGCGCTCCTCGCAGGATGTGCTCTATAGCCTGGAGATCGCTGGTTCGAATCCAGGCTATGTCACAGCTGACCGTGACCGAGAGTTCCTAGGGGGCGGCGCACAATTGGCTGAGCGCTGCCCGTGTAGGGAGGGCTTAGGTCGGCAGGGGACCCCTGTGGCCGATAGGGCGCCTGTGGCTCTGCAGCGGAGCCGCCAGATCTGTGTTGTCCTCCGGCACTATAGGTCTGGTAGCATTGCTGTGGATCTGCAGTGCGAAAAATGACGGCTTGGAAGGAGCACGTTTCGGAGGACGCGTGTTCCAGCCTCCGTTTCCTGAGTCGGCGGGGGGGTTGCGAGCGGTGAGCCGGGGATACAGATAATAATTGGGCATGCTAAATTGGGATGAAAACCGGGGTAAAAATAATTGGCGACGACTAAATTTATAAAAAAAAAAAAAAAAAAAAAAGGTAAGCCATTTTTTTTTATCTAATACAATGTCTCCATTTGTCCTTCAATTAACAGTATGTCTCACTTAGGCGAGAAAACATTTGCAATGTCTTGCTTTATTATTTTCAGATGCACACATGCAGATTTGTTTTCTTTTGCTCTGGTGTTAAATGTAGGGTCGACTCGCCATTTTGTACTTTCTTTTTTGACATTGGTATGAACGTTCAGTTAACAACCAATTAGGAAAGCGAGTCAAAGGTTAACTGCATAACTTTGTTGTTTTAATTGGCCATGATTATTTCACTGGTGCTACAATGAGGGATTTATATTTACACTTGCTTGGTTTGGGAAGTTGGCGGGTGGCAGACAGCGGGATGGCGATTATAACGGATAAAAATAGCACTTTATTATTATTATTATTTTGTTTATTTAGCAGATGCCTTTATCCAAGGCGACTTACAGAGACTAAGGTGTATGAACTATGCATCAGCTGCAGAGTCACTTACAATTACGTCTCACCCGAAAGACGGAGCACAAGGAGGTTAAGTGACTTGCTCAGGGTCACACTATGAGCCAGTGGCTGAGGCGGGATTTGAACTGGGGATCTCCTGGTTACAAGCGCTTTGCTTTAACCACTGGACCACACAGCCTCCTATATTTGTGACATTTGTTCAGAGAGAATAGCTGGCGGTATGCAAGGGTGGCGTTATGAAGGGGGGCAGTAGAACGTAGGACAAATATATAAATAATTAATTACTCACAGCTGAATGGAGTTCTCTCTCCTAGACCTGTATACAGTGCCTTGCATAAGTATTCACCCCCCCTTGGACTTTTCCACATTTTGTTGTGTTACAACCTGGAATTAAAATGGATTTAATTGGGATTTTTACCATTTGATTTATACAACATACTTAACACTTTCAAGGTGCAAAATATTTTTATTGTGACACAGAAGTTAAACAAAAAAAAGACATTTGTTGGTTGCATAAGTATTCACCCCCGAGTCAATACTTGGTAGAAGCACCTTTGGCGGCAATTACAGCTGTGAGTCTTTTTGGGTAAGTCTCTACCAGCTTTGCACATATGGATCCTGCAATTTTTGCCCATTCTTCTTGGCAAAATTGCTCAAGCTCTGTCATGTTGGATGGGGACCGTTGGTGAACAGCAATTTTCAAGTCTTGCCACAGATTCTCAATTGGATTGAGGTCTGGGCTTTGACTGGGCCATTCTAAGACATTCAGGTTCTTGTTTTTAAACCACTCCAGTGTAGCTTTGGGTGTGTGTTTAGGGTCATTGTCCTGCTGGAAGGTGAACCTCCGCCCCAGTCCCAGGTCTCTTGCAGACTGAAACAGGTTTTCCTCTAGAATTTCCCTGTATTTGGCTCCATCCATCTTACCCTCAATCCTGACCAGTTTCCCAGTCCCTGCCGATGAAAAGCATCCCCATCACATGATGTTGCCACCACCATGCTTCACAGTGGGGATGGTGTTCTCAGGGTGATGAGCAGTGTTGGCTTTGCGCCACACATAGCATTTTGTGCTAAGGCCAAAAAGTTCAATTTTGGTCTCATCAGGCCAGAGAACCTTTTTCTACATGTTTGCTGTGTCTCTGTGGCGGAGTGTCCCGCCCCTATGGATTTATTTATTATTATTTGTATTTTTGTTTGCGGCGCGGATAAAAGCGCTGCGTCTTTTGTTATTGTTTTTTTATATTTAAAAACCCCGTGAGGATGCGTGGCTGATCAGCTACTGATTATTTAACTAGCTGACAGTCACGCATCCTTACCAAACGCGTGCAGACTGCAGCCAAGGGGTAATAAGATAATTAACAACTAGTTAACCCCTCGGCCAGAGTATAAGAACCTGCAGCTGTCAGTGCTGCGGGGTTGAGTGTAATGAGGAGAGTACGGGAGAACACAGGAGAGCAAGCAAAAAAAACAATTGCTATATTTAAAATATACTTGTTTCTGTTTATTTGTTTGGCCATCGCGCCTTTTTGTTTTGTGTTTTGTTGATTGTTTAAATCTTTTGTTTTGTTTATTTGGTTAATAAATCAGCTGAACGCCGTTGCGTTCAGTTTCACCCGCCCATCCATTGTTTTGGTTCAGTTACTTCCTGGTCCGACTGTTGGAGGCGTTGTTTTGTCCCACGCAGGACACCAGTAGCTGATCAGCCACACATCCTCACAGGGTTTTTAAATATAAAAAACAATAACAAAAGACGCAGCGCTTTTATCCGTGCCACAAACAAAAATAAAAATAATAATAAATAGATCCATAGGGGCAGGACACTCCGCCACAGTCTCCCACATGCCTTTTGACAAAATCCAAAACGGGATTTGATATGGGTTTTTTTCAGCAATGGCTTTCTTCTCGCCACTCTTCCATAAAGCCCAGCTTTGTGGCGCGCACAGGTTATAGTTGTCCCATCTCAGCTGTGGATCTCTCCAGCTCCTTCAGAGTTACCATCGGCCTCTTGGTTGCTTCTCTGACTAATGCCCTCCTTACCTGGTCACTGGGTTTTGGTGGACGGCCTTCTCTAGGGAGAGTCGCGGTTGCGCCATATTCTTTCCATTTTTTTAATAATGGATTTAACAGTGTTCCGGGGGATGTTCAAAGTTTGGGATATTTTTTTATAACCCAACCCTGATTGGTGCTTCTCCAGAACTTTATCCCAGACTTGTTTTGATAGCTCCTTGGTCTTCATGATGCTGTTTGTTTAGACATGCTCTCCAACAAACTCTGGGGCCTTCCAGAAACAGGTGTATTTAATCCGAGATCATGTGACACTAATTGCACACAGGTGGACTCCATTCAACTAATTATGTGACTTCTGAAGACAATTGGTTGCACCAGAGCTTATTTAGGGGTGTCACAGCAAAGGGAGTGAATACTTATACAAATCAAGACTTTTCAGTTTTTTGTTGGTAAATAATTTTGAAAAATATGTAAATTTTTTTTCCCCACTTCGACATTATGGACTAATGTGTAGATCAGTGACAAAAATCCTAATTAAATCCATTTTAATTCCAGGTTGTAACACTACAAAATATGGAAAAAAGTCAGAGGGGGGTGAATACTTATGCAAGGCACTGTATATAATCAGCAGTACACTAAAATGGCTGCAAATGTACTAACAAGTTGATGGATTTTAAGCAGTTGAACATGGCAGCAGCTAACTTGCTCCTAAACCATCAAACACCTACTTCTCGTCTTGGCTTAAACGCTACTGTGGTTTTAGAGCTTGCACCCCTATTGTTCCTACCACTGGGTCAGGTGCCAAAACAATACAGACAGCTGCTGTCAAATTAGGCAAAGTTTACTTCGGCCACAGCTGCTGCTAGGAGAAGACAGGCTCCCGCAGCCTCCTCCCCTGGGGAGACAGGTTGACACATTGCATGTGCAATGAAGGGGAGCAAAGGTCTAATAAATTGTCAACCCAATTTTACACTGCTGCAGTTTGTCAGGATGCACACAAACTATTGCAAGCAAAATCAAGCATGTGCCAGAGCATGAAACCCATTGTACTCAAATATAATTAGAGATCTTAAGACTGGAAACAGCTGGTTAGAAAGAAAGAAAACAAAGCTGCAAAATTAAAAGAAATAAGGCACCCTCAAGCAATTTAAATGTGTCTTGTTAGTTAGATTAAATAATATAACACACACACTTTAAGACCAGCTTGGTGATTGTTGGTCTGTAATGCTAATGTTTGAGTGACACTCACGGCCAGTGCCATCAGTAAGTACAACAGAGATTAGCTGTGTTTTCGTTTCCTCTTCTACAAAATAAAAACTGTATCTTGAACCACACTTTATAGAGCAAGTTAGTAGCGGTTTAGACATACAGTTTCTTCAGATCTGTTCCTAAAATCGGCTTCTTATGATTTACATAATCTAAGCCAGGACAATCTGCATGGTTTAGCTTGTGGATTTAGGTGTTTTCTTTTTATTTTTGGTCGTCACTCCCTCTAGTAAGCTGATGTCCTCAGGTTTTAGTGTTGGAAAACGACTTACTTTGCTCCGTAGATGGTTCAAATTTGATTAGCTGCTTTTCTATTTCTGCAATCTGTCATATTTTCTTAGGAAAAGCTACTGCCCAGTTTATCCAAATTAAAAAAAAAAAGTTTTTCCTTTTTGCGTTTTATTTTTAAAATAACAATTCTATGCATTTACACACAAGATAAGATGTTTAGGAATGTTTGTCTATAGTACTGTCTTGTAACCTGATAACTCATCAACATCAAACTTAAATTAAAATTTTCATCATGCAAAAACTTGAGGCACACTGATTGGTTTATTAAATCTTTCCAGACGCGCTGTCATATCATTGCCTCGTTTTGTATTTTGATTTCCACGAGTGCACCTCATCGCTACAAAATGGCCTGTAACCAAAACGGCTAAATGTGCCGCTGTTTCTCTTGCTACACAAAGCTGGAAATTGTTCGAGCTCTTGAAAAAACCCTGAAAATGAGACACAAGTCGCCAAACAATTGGCCTTTCCAGTTCTGGCGAGTTGCTTCACCATTGTTAAATAATGTGCATGTCTTGTATATTGCTGCTGCATTTTTTAACATGTGTAGGGGTGCTGTGTGAATTTAGTTTGACAGTTTATTAACGTTAGTTTGTCTTACTTTATTATAGTTTATTAACATACACTTGCCTATTGCTTTTTCTTTTACTTATACAGTTAATTTAATATGTTGATGCATGTGCGTCATGAAAGTAATACATATTTATTTATTTATTTATTTATATTGTGTCTGGTGGCTAACGCTGTCTTGAGAACACTGGCTTTAAGAACACTTTGCTTGCTTCCCAAGGGGTGTTCTCTTAGCCGGAGACTACTGTACACAAATTCTAAATTTCATTTGTTTTTTTAATTCGTCCAGTGAGGGAAATAAGTGTTAAATTAATTTATACAATACCCTGAGATTGCACTTCTATACACGGAGAAAACATTTGCTGTAGTAGAAAACAGAAATACTACTGAGCCTCCCAGCTAATGGTCTATTCATCAGTTGTAACCCAAGTCTTCACTATTTTGTACTTGAGGAAACTATAAGGCAACTGCACTGGCACCCGAGTGTTTTTTTACCCACAAACCCCAGCAATAAGAAATGAAAAAGTGAGTAATGAGTATGATTGATTTAGTTAATGGGGTCTTAATAACCAGTCCTAATTAAAGTTTAAGTGGAGTGCAAGCTAAATTACCTGTACTGCTTCCTATCATCTGCCTTCTTAATTTCTACTTTACATTCATGGTAATCACCTCCCCTATAGCCACTTTAATAGTTGGACAGAAGGACTATAATGAAACTAGTATGGCTCCATTATTAACATGCAAACTAATGCATTGCTAGGGCGTCAACTGAACCAGTTCGTTTATATACGTTTACTGATAATATCCTAATTTGATGAAATTTCTTAGGAGATCTTTCATGCTGCCGATAGCTCTGGTTTTAGCGCATGCACACCTATTGTTCCTACCACTGGGTCATGTCCCCAAACTATACTGATAGAAAACCGCTAGGAAGGGCCATTTTTACCCACAAACCCCAGGAATAAGAAAAAGAAAGTTGTACACACTGTAGGAGGTAGACCTGGAAGGCCACGTACCCCGATGACGGCATTTAGTTCTGCCATGGTCACTTGCTTGGCTCGCTCCACTGCTTGTGCAACTTGTTGTTGGTGCTGAAACAAACAAAAAATAGTTTAGATAATTTGCATTCATATTTATTATATATATATATATATAGCTCAAAGAGCCAGCTGACCAACGTTTCAATATGTTGTACATATGCTCCCTTGAGAAAGATATGTACAACATATTGAAATGTTGGGCAGCTGACTCTTTGAGCTCTACCTATATATATATATATATATATATATATATATATATATATATATCAATTTTACACACACACACACAGTTGTAGTCAAACGTTTACATACCCGAAAATGTATAATTTCTACAAGTTTCTCAAATTATAAGAAAAATCTTTTGTAGCACAAGGAATACGGTAACCATTTTAGCAGTATTTTATCCATAATCAGTAAAACAGCGCTCTTGTATAGGAAGAGAGAAAATGTGGATAAACAAAAGGTCCTCCCTAGACGAAAGAATTAAAGTTATTAAACTTGTAAAGACAGTAAGTGCCAGAAAAACTGCACAAGTAAGACGCAGATACAGTATTTTGAAATGAAAAATACTAGGGCTTGAAGTTTTAGGTTTTTATTTTTGTTCATGTGAACGTGTTTTGAGCTGATTTAATATCTTAATTAAGCTGCTAATTACTAAACAAAGTCACTTTTTGCCTTGATGTCCTGATTGACTTGCTGATTCTGTTTCACCTTTATTATTCGAACACAAGAGCAAGCAATGACATTAAATCACTTCCCCCAGATGCTACTGCATTTTGTTCTTGCACTTGCCTGGGAACTAGGTAGCTTCCAATGTGCCCGTTTTGTGTTGTTCCTTCCTGCTAATTTAACAGAATGTTCTCATAATTAGGATGTAGCAGCTTAAGACTTAAAGGCAAACCGTTAAAAGGAAATTAAAACACCAAAAAATTCAAGCCATACTTATGAAAATAACGTGCGCAGTAACCGAAAAAGATTGTATGCTTATGCTGGTGTTGGTTTCAGGATTCAATTAATCAACACGTACCTGAAATGCCGACACAGGCATTTAAAACATTTTGTGTGACCCGAGACAGGCAAGCATTCATTACGTTGACAAAATAATTTGTTTTGTAAATGCATTATCTAAATGAAATGTTATTAAATTACATACTTCCTTTTGTTCATATTACATCTTCTGGCTTTACATAACAGGAAAGCATGTCAGAGACAAATAGAAAATTCATAAGTTATGGGCCCTCTTAAACCACCTGTGTTAAGAGGCCACTATTAGACTGTCCCTAGCAGACTGTATTTTAGCAATTTTTTTGCAAAACTCAAAAAATGCTAATTCAAAAAGTATTCATACCCCGACAAGGAAAATGAAATTAATAGCTAATAACCTATTGAATTATTAGGATATTTGTCAACAAGCTTTTGGCATGATTCTTCAAAGATTTTTGACCATTCTTCAAATGCAAAATTGTTCCAGTTCATTCAAATTCTAAGGACTTCTCTTATGCACAGCCTTCTTCAACTCATACCAAAGATTCTCAAATTAGGATCAGGACTTAGACTAGGCCATTCCAGAACCTTGATTTTATTCTTCTTTAACCATTTTGAAGTAGATTTTGATGTGTGCTTTGGATCGTTGTCGTGTTGGAACGTCCAGTTGCACTTTAAACCAAGTTTTGTAGGCCAATATCTTTTGGTATGCTAGGGAATCCATTTTACCACATAGTGGAACTAAATTTCCTGTGCCATCAGAGGAAAAACAGCCCCATAGAAGGATATTACCACCTCCATGCTTGACAGTAGGTATGGTGTTCGTTTTTTTGTACACCTCACCAGACTTTCTCCAAATGTAACAGCGTGACCAAATAGCTTGATTTCTGTTTCATCACTCCACAAAACTTCTGACCAGAAATATCCATCATTCAAATGTCATTTTGCAAACTAAGCGATTGTCCTAGTGACGTTTTCTTGAGTGACTTTTTCCTTGGTCTATGACCATTGAGACTTTCTCGATGCAATATTCGACCTATGGTTGAAATGGAAACCTCAGTCCCACTTGGAGCCAATTCACTTTGAATATCTTTTGCAGACAATCTTGGATTGTTATTAACCTTCCTCACAATTCTTCTACTTATTCTTGGTGAAATAACCTTCTTTCTTCCAGACCGAGGGAGCGTTGTGACAGTACCATGAGTCTTGTACTTCTTGATAATAGAAACAATAGTTGAAATTGGGATACTCAAATGCTTGGAAATCGTCTTGTATCCTTCTCCATCTTTATGACAATAAATAATTCTGCCTAAGGTCTTCAGATAACACTTTACTTTTTCCCCCCCATTTTGACTTGCTGGTTATGACAGCAATCATCCTATGCCTAACCCTTTTATACGCTCTAAAAATGTTCACCTACAATCCAGCATTTTCTAGACTTTTCTAGAATAAGGTTCTGCATTATCACGTTGAAATTTCTAGCACCTCAAAAAATATTATCATAGCATCAAATGGTATGAATACTTTTGAGTTAGCATTTTTGGAGTTTTGCAAAAAAAAAAAAAATGCAAAAAAAAAAAATTGTAGACATAATCTTGTAATTTTTACTAGAATTATTTGTTTGAGAAATTTCTAGAAATTCCATTGAGGTATGTTAGACATGTACAATTCTTTAGGCAAAATAAAAGGAAACCCCCCATAATACTACCATGAAGTATAAGAAAACTCCTTAGGCAGGAAGATAAGCTAAATAAGCTAAAATAATGACAAATGTTTAACTAAAACTCACTGATGAATGCCAGTTAGACGCCATACTTTTTGTACTGCTTTGTATGTGAAGTATACCTCCCAGTCCTGTTACAGTAATCAGCAGGGGTCAATTGCAGTGATGTTTGGAATTTAAAAAACGTCTCCGCAAACCAGACGCAATGTGATTTTTTAATTGGCGACTAGACACTTTTGCAGCGACATGACCAGACACACCAGAAGAGACAGAGGCGATGCGACAGGTTTGAAAACTGCCAGATCTATACAACTGTTCAAAATTGCTATCAATGGCAAAACTAGGATGAATACTGGTACATATTCGACAACATGTGGAAATTATGAGTGTCTTCTATGATGATATTTCAGCACGTATGGCAATAAATCATACATACCAGGCTTAGCCAGTTCCTTCAAAATGGACTCCCACACATTATCTTTCAAATCTGTATCTTTGTAATTGTGATGCCCTTTGTCAAAGCTCTAGGTATTTTTCTAACAACAAGTAGTATTGTTTCCTCCATCATTTTGGATACTGCTTAACCCTGCTGGACCAGGTACACTGAAGCTGTTCACTGATTGCTCTATGCCCTAGTTGACACGCGTCAAACCACAAAAAATAGGATTCAATCATTTATTTTGTACCGCTCCAGTGCTGCCTGTCACATGAAAGCTACTTATCAAACAGTACAGATTCTATTCATTTTGACGCACAGTTCCACTTGCCGCATAACGTCTGATGGGTGACCGCCTTTAATACAGAGCTGCGTACTAAGCTGCGGACTGGCTAGTATGACACTATCTCGGGATCATTCTCAGTTCCGTACTAATTTAGTATCAATTGCAACAAAAAAATGATGCAGAACAAAGTTGGGGACTAGCTAATACACAACCTTAGCATGCAGCACAGGATTAAGCTCTTTATTGTAGCATGTTACCAAACAGGAACTGAAGGGGGAGTTCAAAATATGAGTTTGTTTTATATAACTATAAAATTATAAACATCTAGGAGTTATTTTTCCTCCAAGAACATTGCTTTTTATTAATTTGATCTTAAAGATTATGTTTTGTTACATATGCAAATTAAGTACCGAAACTAATTGATGCACAAAAGTAAATAGGCTGAATTGCATACAAACATTTTGCACTATTAAATCAAATGTACAATCTCATTTTCATAAAGCAGCATTATAATGAATGAAGTGCGTAATTGAAAAAAACTAAACTGTCATTAGTCCTCATTAATCAATTCACACATAAAACAAATGCATTTGTTTAGATGTAGCCCATATTAAAAGGTGTAAATGAAATCACCAGCATGTATAACGGGTGGATATTATTGGGCAGACTGTACTCGCCGAGCATACGAAAGTCTCTCGCTTCACATCACGAAAGCAGGTGTAGATAAAGGCAAGAGACTGCTTTATAAGGGGAAGCGCTTGTTAAACAATTGAACACCGCTGAATGATTACATCATTAGATTTAATGAGCTTCTGCACAATAATATACCTACAACTATTTCTAAGAGGACACAATAAACAAACAAACAAACAAACAATCACAAGATGCATTGGCCGTCGTACAATCATTGAATAATGAACGGCACCCTATTTAGTTTTACACTCATTTTAATATCCATCCACAATATAGTATTTAACTACCGTTCATTACCATTACAAATAGGATATAAGGTGTAATTACAAGCATCGTGGCAATTAAGAATATATGGAAGTTGAATTTATTTATTAATTTTTTTTAAACATAGGTCTAGGCTATGATTTGAAGAAGAATTAAACTTTGGCAAACATTTTGACTTCAAATCATTTTAAATATTTGAAATAGTTTGGTTCCATAAATGTTGACAAAACAGTTTGAGATTCTCCACATTTGTTTCAAGAGTTAGTACAATACCACAACTTTAGTCTAAAGTCAATGCTGGACTAAGTTAGTACAGTGTTTTAGCATCCTCTAGGAGGCAACCGTAGTAATTTTGGGTTTGTTGTAATTGAGAACATTTTTAGTACGCAGCTGGGGTCTATCTGGAGCAGTTCATTGCAATTGGTATTAAGTTGCGTACTACTTTATTACCGTCCTACGTACCAACCACGGGATCATCCACAGTTACTACACTCATTTTAGTTTGCTGCAATTGACCCCAGGAGTCTTGTATAGCTGCAATGGTATCAGATGTTCCTCAGATTCATGTGACGTGATACAAATCCTGATCCCCCCCCCCACCCCCACCCACACCAAAATAAATTTAAAAAAAGGCACTATTACACATTAACAGATTGACTTACTTCCTGAGACAGAAACGGGATGACCTGTGCACAGATAGTATTCAGCCTCTTTGCAATCTCTGTCTGTCAAGAAAAAGAAAATAGTCAGTCAACAAAACAAAGCATAAAGATGTGTTAAGTAAACCAATTATTATCCCAATCAAAAAATGCTTGATTTTTTTTTTTTTTTTTTTAAAACACAGAGGCATTGATTTACGGAAATTCATAAGACAGTGACACCACTCCAGAAAGTAAAGTCTAGTTCTCTATAGTCAGTGGTGTCTACTCCCTAGGATTACAAGCTAAATGCTACTTTCCCTTTTTAAAAGTTACATATTGTACTCCAATACTCAAACAGCATTTTAAGGTTTGATAAGACCTACAGTAATACTTCTCAAATATTAGTTCATTAGCTACAGTGCTCAAGTTTAACAGATATACAGACATAAAATGCATAGCAGCACATGCACACAGCCTTAAAACAGATTACAGTATGTGGGCTCTCAGTATCCAGCTTTTCTGGTTAGCACACAAGTTAGGTATTTAAGAGAGTGCAGATGCAATGTTCGGTGCATGTCAGATTTTCGGAGCAGCATCAAAGCCACCTTCATAATTCTGCTTCCATTACCTTACTTGAATCAGGAACATCAATTCACCTCCTCCTCCATAAGATAAGGTACATTGTTTGCCATGAAC
This sequence comes from Acipenser ruthenus, assembly GCF_902713425.1. Classification (NCBI taxonomy): domain Eukaryota; kingdom Metazoa; phylum Chordata; class Actinopteri; order Acipenseriformes; family Acipenseridae; genus Acipenser; species Acipenser ruthenus. Next base: position 42,130,597 of record NC_081190.1, on the reverse strand, counting down.
TGATGAAAGATGTATTTTTCTATTTCAAGTTGCTTATTAAAAATCTCTTAAGAGTTACTCTCCACAAGTATCTGCATTGATGCTCCATCTGTGTGAACAGCCATGGTGCACTGATTGATGGACTTCAAGTGCACTGCATTTAAAATAACGGGGGGGGTGGGGGTGAAAGATAAACTTGCATTGAAAGATGCTTGACTGGGCCTGGCTACACTAATTGAGCTTTCTATTTAGCTCTCTGGCAAGGCAGATTGCGAGCTGTACCTCCAGGAGAAAGCTCTTGTATCTGCCTGGCAGCTCTTACACGAACATCTCAAGTGCCTTTAATTGTTTATGTTCCTAATGCAGAGCCTCTTGAATGTTTGAATTCATTTTTAATAGCAGGCTTAAAAGCAGGGCCTATCAAAGAATGACAAAGCAATTTCATTATCAGCTCTTGCTACAGCAATGGCCTTTTGATTTATTTGCAAATGACAACCTTGGCAGGCCCCCCGACTTAAGTGCTTGCCTCCTTTTTTAAGCATCATTAAAATTAACACAAAGGAATTCTGCTGTGTTTTGCATGATTAAGTAGTACACGTGATGCTTTCTACCTTTATTTTTATTATTACTTTGTTGGCTGCAATATGTTTCCAATTAAAAACTAAACACTTTAATGAACCAACATTCTATATTACATTTGATGTTCTGTATAGTTAATGCATAATTCATCTGTATCTTACATCTTTGACAGCCTAGGAACTTAAAAGTATAAAACAAAACCTGCCTCAGTTTTATCCAGATAGCTTGGGTTACAGAAGTCATAAAATTGAGTAAGGAGAAAATTTGTAGCAGGTAGAAAAAAGTTGTACAGATACAGAAAAGCATGATTGGGTGACAGAAAAAAGAAAATGGTCCTCTTCTCTGGATTACAAAGACAAACTTCCTACCTTAAATACAGAATACGATTTACTTACATTAACTCAACACAGCATGAGGAAAGGGGGTGGGGGTATATTAAAATAAGTATATACAACTTATGTCCCTTATTAAAAATGCAGCAGCAAAAAAAGGGAAGGCTGTGCCACTGAAACTTTATACCAGCAGCACATCACTGTCATACACTCAAGCTTAGATTCAATTCACCCAAGTGCCACTGTCAAATGTTCCAATTCCCATGCACATTAAGATTATATTTCAATGCTTAAAATGTAATTTGTTCCAACTCTTGTCTCCATGGCAACGTTGGCTAACCCTGCAAAGTATTTGGGTAATTGGATATCTTATCTTTCAGTTGCTCTCAATATCGAATGATTCTTCTAGAATAGTAGCAGCCAATCAAATTTGCTGGCCTCCTGAGTAATAGCTATTGAAAAGTAGGCACATAGATCTCAGCTTTACAGCCACATTAACTTGTAGGTGACATCACTAGAAAAATCATCCTTTCCAAACGTATTTCAGATTTCCACTGGTTATGACAAATTCTTAAAAAATAAAAAAAAAGCCTTTGGTACAGAAGGCACAAATGGTTGACTGTAAAATAGGCTCCACCCCCCTGCCACCGAAAAAAGGTCAAATATATCGAGCAAGATGGGCTGAAAGCAGCATCTATTCAGCAGGCAGGGTAAACAATCCTCCTGCAGCTGCGAATTGTGCTGAACCTCTGCCAACTGGCAAGAGTAAAGCAGTCGTCAAAGACACTGGGACTCAGTCTTCACATCTTTAGCAAGTCAGGACCCTCCTTCAAAATCAACAGGCTGCAGAATCTTGCTGGGCTTCCAACTACCGACATGATAATCTTACAGTATATTAAAATGCAAGCAGAACAAAGCCCCACAACAAGCCATTATTATACAATAACCAATTCTACCCAATGAAAAACTGCAGACCTTTCACTTTAATTCAACTTGATCACAGAGAACACATATGGGTGAAACCGTGTGCGATGATCATTACAAAACACACAACATTTAGGAGTTTTCCAAACTGTAGTTGGACACTATGCCAGAACCTTTCTGCACAGTATACGAGGCTTGTTGCCAGCTATGATAACCACTCCAGAATTGAAACCAAATGCAGTTGTTAAAGGTAGATATCGATTAATTAGCAGGGTGACGGACATTACTCAGAACACAGATTTTTGTAACTGTCAATTGAAAGCTAGAATTCTGTGAATTGGCTACTTATAAAATTATCAAATCATACATTTTTTAGTACCTCTGAATGTCTTCAATAAAAAAAAAAAAATCTACTGCAAAAAAACTAATTGGTGGTAATTAGTTGACTGTGACAGACATTACATCAAACCAAAAATAAAAACCACACACCACACGTGCTTTTAAAGTTGACATTTACACTTGGCCAATAAGTGGGGTAAGCAACTGCCTATCCACATAAATAACACACACACCACTTTAAAGTAGAGCACTTCTGGCAGAAATAATAAATAAATAAATAAATAAATAAATAAATAAATACATACATAAATAAATAAATACACACACCATTTGCCCACTGGACTAACTAACCTGTTTGGTTGGCTCGATGTCAGCTGCTGGAATAAAAATTCCATTTATGTTATTATCTGTCACTTGTTTAGCACACTCAGCAAATGCACTGGCACTGTTCACCATAGCTTTCTTTACCAAAACTGCAGTCCATACTCTGTTCTTAACACAGCCCACAACCCCATCAACTGCAGCCTTTCCATGACGACTTGCAAAGTAGTTCAAGCCCAGGTGTTCAGATGCACTCATCCTGGATTAATGTTGTTTACAAAATTTTATTTTTGCTTAAATTGTGATGCGGCACCACCGGAGAAAAAAGCCCTGAAGTGCATTGCTGGAGATCTTTAATAAATCGCAGTATTTGTTGTGTGAAATGTAAATCGCTGACGAAAGCATATGCAGTGGTGGTATCAGGACCCATCCATGCAACAGCTGTGAAAATAGTCAACTGCCTATGACAGCAGAATGAACTTCAGAGTGCATACTTCTAACTACGTGTGTAACTTGCAACCACATCAGCTACTTTTGTACTATACCTAGGGCTGCCCTGATTAATCAACTAAAGAGTTGATTGCAGATTTTTTTTACTTTTTTTTTTATTTAAAATGATGCAGTTTTTTGTACATAATAAAATCAACCAATAGAAGATCTGCATTTTCATAGCAGTGTAATCATAAGTGAGCAGAGGCGGGACAAACAGTGAAGGTCTTTAGTAGGTTTAACCAATGGGAGAGTCAAAAATCTGCCCCTTGTTATACAGGTGCCCAATCATGCGAGCAGAGGCGGGACAAATATGGTATCGTAGGGTGTGTAAGCATAGCTGAATTAAAAAAATATATAAAAAATAAAACACCATAGCTGAATTTTGTGCGATAGCTTATTATAGAGACAGTTATTAAGAATTATATTGAGAACTTCGAAGTAATATTCAAATTGTTTTTTACAAATTAAAAAAAATGAGCCATTGTAGTCGATTTGGTTATAAATCAATTTAAGAACTCAATAAAAAAATGGGAGGTATACACCAGAAATACCTGAACTGATGAAGGCACCAATTCTTCAAATAGAGGTAATTATGTGGAATTACTTTCTGCTTTCTGACTACGACATCATGTTAAGCAGTCACTTGTCAGATTCTGAACAGCTTAATCTCTTCGGTGCCTCAGGTTCTGCTGGATGCAGAAGTACAGAAGGAAGCCAAGTACCTAGCTATGTAAACAACTGATGTTCTGTGAAAATGTGTTACATTTACTAAAATTAAAAAAGATTCTATCTATTTTTTTTGTATTACTATGCAGCTGCTATAATATCGTTACCTTTATTAAAAATGTGCACAGATTAACCTACCGATTAAATCAACTAATACATAAAAATTAACCGATCCAAAATTTTAAAAATCGATTGAGAGCTCCAATTATAACTTTCCATCCCCTATCCAAGGAAGGCTTTGTTATGCAGTCAAATTATCAGTTGTAAAAATATACATGCCTTGGAGCAACTGTTACTAAAATAAGACAAACTTGTATATAATGTCAGCAATAATGCAAACATTTAAAAATGGATGCCATCAGATTACTAAAGAGTAGAACAGCCTTTGTGAGAAGCTCATGACCCGTGGTTTCAAATGCCCTCTCATTATCCTGACCCTGCTTTTGCTGCTTTATGGCCCTCAGAGAGAAGAAGATTTGTATTGATTGCCCAGTTGAGCTACAGCTCCATAAACAGCATCTAAGGAGCAGGAAGTCTGTCTATGCGCCACTGCCACCTTCAACAGCTCTCAGTAATCCACAGGGGCTTTCATGTGTCACACAGAAACAAAATCTACATTTAGTTCAAGACAATTTCTACACAGCCATCACCAATACCCTGCAGCAGCAGAGGGAGAGAGAGAGAAACATAGACATTCCCTTCCAATTCAAAAATCCATACCATCATTGCCCTTGCAAACTGCTAAACAAGCAGTATTGGCAATTCACTTGTGGTCTGTAATATATTTACTGCAAATCCCCATGGCTCTGTCCCCAATGCCATTTTCTATTGTGTCTGGCCTTGTCAATACACTGACTGGCCATCTTTCGTATAAAGCTAGAAACGAGTGACTGTTTACTCAAGGCATCGATAGGATACAAAAGTGCCGTAAATTTTGACAGCTAAGAATCCAGGGCTCCTGCCTTTATTAAGCCCGATTTAATTAACATTGTTGTAACTTCATGAACACCAGATCTGTCAGCCACAGCATACACTGCAGTGAGATACAGTAACTTGCATTACACCGATCAACAACAAAGATTCAGGTGAAGTCGACCTAGTTCGTTTAAAATTTTCCACTAAATGTATCATGCAATATATCGGAAGAGCAACTTACTTTAGACACCAATTTAGCAATACAAAAGTAAAAGAATTTAAAAAAGACATTTGCAAAAAAAAAAAAAAAAAAACAACAACACTTTTAGGAATGGCTAGGGTCGGACAGAACGCATATAAATACTAGCAACTGTGTAATTGGAAAGTGTACTGCTGAGAAGAAAAAATATATATTTAGAGAACTACAAATGAAATGCACTGCAGCTTACTTGACTGCAGTAAAATAAACTGCCCTTGAAAATATCTAAAATATGACAGTGTGCTTGCTGTGGTGTATTTAATATCAAATAGCAGAATAAACGCACTGCAATTTAAACTTGTTTTTACTGAAAAATAAACTGGTACATATAACTGTAATCATAAGAGCTGTCTGTGTTACAGTACATGCTGTCAGATTAGGACTTGACTAACGATGAGCATGGAAGCTGCAGAATGCCGTTGCCCATATTACAACTGAACACAATTCCACACACATTTACAGACAGTCTTGTATTGCAGGGGCCTTGATACTCCAAAAGTCAATTTTTCTTCTTGTTGATCTTAAACCATCCAAAGTTGTGCCAGAATGCATCATTTTAAATCGGGGGGGGGGGGGGGGGGGGGGGGGGGCTACGCACCACAATGAAATTGATGCCTCTACCACCTTGTAAGTGCCACATACCTTAAACGTTGAAAACCGTGAAAATGTATATTTTCTAAACATTAGGACCATGCACGCATTAACTATACGCATTCATACTTAACCACAGAGCTACATTCATTATAAAGCCGGGTCCACACCTGAGCGATCAGTTGCGCAACCCAATTGCTCCCGAATTGCAGTGTCCACATCTGAGCAATTACTTGTGCCACAAGGTTCCCGCGTCTACAAGATTCATTTTTTTTATGATAACTGAGGTGACAGTTTTTTTTTTTTTTACATTTTTATTCTATCTACAAGGTGAAGTGTTTTTTTTGTTTGTTTTTGACGAGTTGACACGTTTTTTGTTTTTTTTTCTCCCGTGTTTACAAGTTTAGAATTGTATTTATTTTATTTATTTTTTTACAACCGAGGTGACACAGGTGGTAATGTGTCGAGTAATTAACGAGGAACAGTTGGCTGTTATTTTTTCAACTGTTATTTTAAATGCCATATTCCCTAAAGAAAAAAACAAAGCCGCGTAAAAACTGGAGGAAACAGGTTTTTTTTGTTGTATGTTTTTGGTTTTTTTTTTTTACCGCCGACATTTTTAAAATTAGAGCTTCTTAATATGCAAGCCGTGCAGTCCGCATTATAAGAACCAATCAGAGTTTGCGAATTGCCACGTGATCACCTGTGTCTACAGAAGTCGCTCAGGAGGTTGCCTGGAAAGTAGAGCAGTTCTCTGTCAAGCAACTGGTTGCGCAACTGCTCGCAACTGGTTGCAGGGACGTCCACATAAGCGACTTGGTTGCATGCAATTAAGTTTCGCAACTGATCGCTCAGGTGTGGATCCAGCTTTATACACATGCATGTATTTATTTATTTATTTATTTTTTTTACTTCCAACTCTCCTTTTACTTCAAGACAAAAAAAATCCCAACAACTTTTTGTCGAGATATTTTGATCCCTTAAAAAGACTGCTTGGAATGAGATTCTAGTAGAAAGTTTTCCAAATGATAGTAGAGCTCTGGTATTGATGGAACTATTGTATAATCCTGTATGGAGAAAAATCTCAGGTCACCTATAGCACCCTTTAGCAAATCAACTGTACCCAATGAGAAAAGGGAGATCAAAATCTTCAATATCAGGGCCTGCAATTACTCTGTACAATCTCAAGTGCCCAGAGAACAGGTGCAAAGGACCCTACAAAAAGATATAAATGTATTAAGTGTGCAGATCCACTGATAAAATTAACTACTTTATAATTATTATGAAAAGCTTTTGTTAAATATGATATATATCTAAGTTACTTGTGCTAACTTGACACAAAACAGTAACATGAAAGACATTTGTGTGGGGTGGTGGGCAAAATAAATAAAGACCTAAATTCATTTTCTTAACCTGAATAAAAAAAAGTATTTAACAAATGGAGCGGTGATGCTGCTGGATCGTATCATGTTTGGATTTCAGTGATCAAACTGTGAGCATTCATTTTGAAGCGCTGAAAAGCTTTTTGGATTAGATTACATAACTAATCAGTATCCAAGATTTGTATCTCCTTGTCCTTCAAAACCCTGTATTACTAAAGCCTATAATTTGCTTTCAACCCTTTGATCTGTATAATGCACTAAAGCAAGCCAGATTTATCCAACCCATTCTAATCTTCTGCCTCCCCTTTAATCACAATGCAGACTTGTTCTATATGACTGGTACCAACAATTAAATATATTATGTAGTTATCAAAATCAATTAACCACAACAAGTAATGTTTTCATGACTCCATAACCAATTTATAGTACAGTGCATCAATATTGCTTTTTTGCTGTAAAACCGCCCAAAAAATTAAAAATGAAGTCATTAATTGTGCTGTTTAAACCCACTTCATATTAAATATTTAATCTCTGGTAAAAGTCCTCCTTGAAAAAGAGAACACACTACTTAATTTGTCTTCAAATAAAATCTCACAGCTACAGGAATAAAATGTGATGAAGGCCTATTTTATGTATTTATTGTAAGGCAGGTTCATTGAATTGAATCACTTATATTTGAGCATCAAAAGAAAGGCATCACTTATATTTGAGCATCAAAAGAAACTTATCACTTATATTTGGATAAACTTCACTAGATGTGATTGAAAAATGACAAACTCTGTTTTAGAGGAGGTGCAGTGACTTTTTATTGTGCCGATTAACAATTGACATCACGAAGATACATCAAAAGTATCTATCGATCTTGGGTAGGTGTTGTGACTCATGGTCTCCCAGTTCGTGGCCTGTCATTGACAGAGTGTGTCTGGTTATACCATCTTGCCAGGTTTGAAATTGCTGGCTGTGAGCACCCAAGACGGCAAGCCTCAGTACGCTGCCCTAGTCCAGCCTCCAACAAGCCGATTGCACGAAGGCGCTGCTCTCTTGACAGACGTGGCATGTTTTTTTTCTGTGATTTTCTTTATTGCTTTTATTCAAGCTTGCAATTCAACAGCTGAAATCACTCCACGTCCAGTGTCCAATCAACTGTCTCACTAATTAGGTGATTAAGTGCATATGCTTCAGTCATAGTTACTCAAGCATGTCATGGTCAAGGATGAATGATCAAGTGATTAAAAAGAAACCAAAAACATTTCGTCAATGTCCATCATTTATATACCTTGTTTTTTTTCGAAAATAAATGTGTTATAATAGTGATGTTTCTTTTGATGCTCAGTATATTAGAATGTATAATAGTCTGTTTATAAAATAAGTATTTTTAAACGCTACAAGACAATCATGTAATATCCTATACAGCAGAGAATTCATTTCACAGAAATACACAGTTGACCTCTAAAATAATCAGTATGGATCCAGAAAGATGAGGTTGTGGGCTAAAAACTATTACAATGGCCTTAGGGCACCAATCAAGGAATGGCAAATCAGTCAAAGACAGGTCAGCAGAATAATGGGTGTCCACACAGCTGTCACGGAAAAGGGCAAGATGCAAACATTCATTGTAGCAGTTTATAGGGTCTATCAATGGGATTTAGCAGCAAAGACTCTTCTTTGGCTGCTTGCCACAGACCAAAAACTAATCTTACACCTAAACAACCCAGGCTTTAGACACAGGAAGCTTTATCTCCTGAATTATTCCAGGCAGCAGACAGCAGTCACAGCTGATAAAAATAAAAGGGCATTGCTGTAATGCCTGCTGACAGCAACTCTTCAGTGTAGCAAGTCTATTAATGTCTGATGCTCATAAGCTTTGCACAAGTAATACAAACACAGGGGAGTCCAATAAGGTCATTAATTAATTAAATACCAAGAAACAACATCTTGAGCTGTTGAATTGTTAGGCCTTGCTTAATACATTACTTGTATTTCTTTTTTTTTTATTTTAGTCGTTGCCAATTAGTTTTTTATTATTTTCTCCCCAATTTGAAATGCCCAATTATTTTTAGGCTCAGCTCACTGCTACCACCCCTGCGCTAAACTCGGGAGGGGCAAAGATGAACACACGCTGTCCTCCGAAGCGTGTGCTGTCAGCCGCCCGCTTCTTTACACTCTGCAGACTCACTGTGCAGCTGCCTCAGAGCTACAGCGTCGGAGGACAACGCAGCTCTGGGCAGCTTACAGGCAAGCCCGCAGGCGCCCGGCCAAACTACAGGGGTCGCTGGTGCGCAGTGAGCCGAGGACACCCTTGCCGACCTAACCCTCCCTCCCCCCGGACGACGCTTGGCCAATTGAGCGCCGCCCCCTGGGAGCTCCCGTCCACGGTCAGCTGTGGAATAGCCTGGATTCGAAACGGCGACGTCCAGGCTATAGAGCGCATCCTGCACTCTAGCGAGTGCTTTTACTGGATGCGCCACTCGGGAGCCCCTATTACTTGTATTTCTAAGCATCCAGACATGCCACAAGAAGAAATAAGGCTGAGATACCAAAATAAATAAATAAATTAAACAAATAAAAATGCAGCCTAATATACAGGGTGATTAGAAAGTAAGTTTACTACAAGGCATGTGGTAAACTTGCTTTCTAATCACCCTGTATTACAAATCACACACATTTCACAGCCACTGAGGCCAGAAAATGTCATGGAACTTTACAGTTAAAACTACTAAAATCATGAATACATTTAAACTCTGTTAGAACAGAGTGGCAATATGCAGACTAGTGACCCTAAAACCCTTTGTGACATATCCTCCAAATGTCCACACCTGCCCCTATAGGAAATCTTGAAAGGAGGCAAACCATCAAAAAAGCTGTGATCCAACTGATTTGGTTCGCAGATTAAACACTTGACAACCCAGAAACAATCGTTTTATGGTCAATGACTACTACTAAAAATTGTACTTCAATATTCCTTGAATTGAAATAGATTTATAAAAAGGCATTTTTTTTTCTACATTGTAAATAACAAAACAAAAATCTAGCAAACCTGTATTTTAATTAAGAGCCTGAAGCCTGGCACATTAGGATGTCAGTCAAAAAACAGGACATAACCCCCTACGCACAAAATGCTGGCACCTACGTTATTGAAAGCAAGATACTGTACACCTTTGTTATAACGAACCTATTGTGGTCCAAGCCTTTTGTTCATTATATTGAGGGGTTAATTGTAGCGAAAGGACAATCAAAATGAACGATAAACTGTTGGAGTAAATTAAATTAGATCAATTTAATTGTAGAATTACATGTACCTGTTCGCCTCATCTATGCAGTATTCTGCCTTTGCTTTATCCTATTCATTAAAAAATTAAAACGCAGTACAAAAAGCAAGAATCCTGAATTGAAGCTGAACGTTTATTCAAAATCAATCTGACATGAATCATTTCAAAGTGCACCACCTCTTAATCCAACATGCAAGAATCCTAAACTGAGCTTTTATTCCAAATCAACCCGACATGACATGAAGTTCAAAGATCCTCCATTATTATTTTTTTCCTTTAACAATCTTGCTTTGCCGCATGGTTGCTGAACAATCCAAAAAAACAAAAAGTGCTTTTTGACAACATATATCCACAATAGAGATATGCCTGTGTTACTCCTTTTTTCAAACGATCAACATACAGTAGTTTCCAGCTTTGTTGCAACATAAAATGATTTTCATTTTCAGAGGCATAGTTACACAGCCACACGCTTTTATTAAGACAAAAGAGTTGACTTCACTGCAGAGGTAGCATCTTGTGCATACAGACCGGGATGTTGACAGTGTGTGTTTATTAGGGGTGGGTCGGACTGAGGATCCGTATTGCAATATAGTGCAATACTGAAGACAATATAGCGATATGTATTGCGATACATACTGGAATTCAACAGCAAATGATGCTGATAAAATCTACATATATAAACTGTGCTTTGTCATTTTTATGGAATTTAAAGTATTATAGGTCAATTCAATGCTTGAATTCCACAGCAGTGAGCGCATTTTAATGTATTAAAAAACACTATAATGGCTAAGATATAATAATAATCTTTATTTTTCTACAGCGCCTTTCATAGTGGACCACCATCACAAAGCATTTTATAGAGGCTGTGAACTGTGCATTATATGCAGAGTCACTTCCAATTTAACATCTCATCCACAGGATGGAGCAGGGTCACACAGTGGCAGAGGTGGGATTTGAACCGGTAACCTTCTGGTTACAAGCCCTGGACTTTAACCACTGGACCACACTGCCTCCTAATAGTGTTTCAGTGGTTACTTTTTCGCCGGTTCATGGAGTTGTTTCTGCTTATCAGATGACAATCTTATTGCTTACGCATCACCCAGCGGTGCATGGCTTGGTTTAGGCTGGTGGGCATGTTTGCAGATTTTTCAGTGAAGCACACTCTTTTCCTATGCTACGGGCTATTCAGTGCTGCTTGTAATTAAGTTTTGGACTAGTGGTGTGGTGTATAACCCAAGATTTTTTAAGAGGGTTTAAAGGTTCTGTATGCGGCATAGTAATGTGCAGTTCAAATTTCTTTGCCGACTCGATTCGTTTGATTCAGTTGGTGAATCGGTTCAAAAGATTTGTTCGTTTGATTCACTGAAGCAAAACAATTCCGTCTTGAATGATCGGTAGATTCAAAAGTAATTTCTGAATCATTTCATGAGTTGTTGGGCTGGTAACTTGACTCATCATGTCATGTAATGTAATGGAATTCTGAACCGATTTCTAGGATTCACCGTATGAGCCGTTCAAAAAGAACAAATCATTCACAAATTATACAATACAAAATGTAATTGTTTAACATTTATCTTATACATTAATTACAATATGTGACAACTATATTCATACTGTTGAAACAACTGATAACACACGTGGTACCACTTTCGTTTACATAATAGAAATCATTAGACTAGTGAGAAAAGCCTTTTCAGCATGGAGAATCCACTATGAATGAATGATGATGATGATTGCATTTGCAAGATGATTTATGAACTGTGGAGGGCACTCGGGGCCGAGTGAAAGATAAATTTGGCCGGAGGCTTCGTCTGTGGGTGCCCGACGGCTACCTGCGCGAGGCCGGCTGGAAATACATGAACAGTTACATGCATCCCAGTGCCGCAGATAGAAAGTGACTATAAGCCACCTCCCCCCAAAAAAGACGAGGCCACCTATCCCCCAAATATTGAAATTCATGAAAATCAGCAGCCGAGACACAGCTTGTCCCCCAGAGCATGACTGCATTGAGGGAGAGAGCCCAGCTTCTCTAGCCTGATCACGTACCCTGCAGAACTAAATATGAACCGCTCAGCACTCGGGTAAGGAAAAACCCCCTACTCACATATTTTTTATTTTTTAGTGGGAAACTCAGTAAAACCGTAGCCGAGGGCAGCCCTTCCTCCAGGCTCTAAGCGGTCAACTCTGTTTCGGCCTCGCAGCACTTGACTGAGCAGCCGAAACAAAAAGAAGCGACATGAAAGAATAACACGCAGAGCTGATGACTTATTGGTTAGGGGCAGATTCTCCTTTGCAGAAAAGCACCCAAGTTTACAATTCTGTGAAGTACTAGCACTTCAGAGCCTTTGCACATGCGCATTGTTACTTTGAGGCCATAATGCCAGTAGTGTGATGTTATATGTCTGGGACACAACGGGATGACACCAGTAAAAACTAGAGGGCGTGGGACAACCAGAGAGGCGTGACTACAGACGGCAGATTGGACATGCACAATCTGTATTGTAAAAGCCTTTAACAAACCGTGTAGCATTGAAACGCTTTGTGTACTCGCAGGTAAGAGCGGAATAACTGCTGCATATTTAAATGCTTACACTAAATGCAAAATGAAAGGACCATTGAATCAACCTGTCAGAATGTAATATGACGAATTAAACTCACATATGAAATGTCCAGTAACTAATTTTTGTTGGATCCTCTGAAATACGTGCATGTGCTCTAAATTTGAAAAACAGAAAAAACAATGCTGGTTTTAATTCTCTAAAAGCATTGATTTTAAATGTCATTTTTACATTTTTATTATAAATCTTTATTTTCATTTTATATTAAACATGTTTTTCAAAAGTGCATCCTATGACTGGCCATAAACACGAGTTTAAAGTGGCTTTATATAAAATCGGTCAGTGCAGAGACCCGGGGTTTGGAATAAATGACTGATCTTGCTTTTAAGATGTAATATATATATATTACAAAAGCATAAATAAGTGCTACACATTTACTTAAAATAATAATAATAATAATAATAATAATAATAATAAGTAATGTTATAAAATATTTAAGTATTTGCTTTGCTTAGTTTTTTTTCAGAATATAGTGTAAAATTACACTGTCCAGAACTGTCAGCAGATAGTCTTTAAAAATACATGTAAAAACAATAAAAATTGCACTGATACAGTTCTTAAATTGGTGACGAATAAAAAATAACTGAGCGTTTGTGTAATTTGTAATTTTATTGGATGCAGAGCTCCAGAAAGAATTGACGGGGGGGGGGGGCGGACGTGATATACTATACAGGGCATCATGGTAACTGAAGTTCTGTGCTGGAGATGACCTTATAAACCTAAAGGAATAGAAAAAACATGCATGATAAAAATAGTAAAAAAAATAAATACAAAACCACAAAAGACAACATTTACCAGCTGGATGCTTTCAAAACCCTTATCAAGGGTGCGTGAATTTGTATAATTTGTTTTACAAAAATCTATATTTTAATTGTCGTTCCGGTACTTTAAAATGTAAGACTCTACACCACTGTATGTAAGGTTGGTGGTACCGCCAGCATAAACATGCTGCAATGTTTGATGCTATATAGCCATGCTTTTTAGATTAGTTTGTTAGGAAATGATTTCTCACGTGACTTTGCTTTGCAGCTCAAAATCTCTGTGTGCTGCTTCCATATTTTCTTTTGTGTTAGCACTGCTCACATTACAAGTTCTCGCAGGAAGTGATTATCTTGCGAGATAATAGATGACAATTTCCAGTAGATGTTTCCCTGAATCAATTTAACCAAAAATACTGGTATTGTTGTTCAAATACCGGTTATTGTATTCCCTGATGAATATAGCTACATACCGGTACACCAGTATTATCGTGCACCCCTAGTGTTTATATTATCTTTGTTTTTTGATTTGGGGGTCTAGGGGTCAGGTTCGTTTTAGCCGAAGGTTCGTTATAATGAAGGGCGTTATAGCGAGTGTGTACTGTAGTTCTGAATTCTCTCTTTCATCTTCTAGATGGGGATCTGTATGGGAAAGCACACTTTTTGAATATGATACCACCATGAATGAGCAGAATGCCTGAATAAAAGCTTTCAGAAACAGCTCTGCAAACCCACAGGAGGCCATCACGCTGAGTGAGCATTGAGTCGGCCCAGGAGACAAGCTTGCCATGGAGGAGGTTAAAAAAAAAAAGTTTCACAGCCGAGCGTTTTCCTAGTAACAAAGACATTGTCAAAATGACATTTTCTTCACAGTGAATGCTAGCATTTGCTTATGCCATAAAAAGAATAATTTCAGCCTGCCAGGAGCCTAGCTAATGCCCAGTTTACCCCCAGAGAGAATTCCTGTCAAATGTAATGAGAGCTGCAAAGGCCCTCTCTATAACATAATGAGCACTTAGGACGCACTGGTGATCAGTCAGCGAAAAGGCATCAATCCGAGCCTGGCTACACCCTTGGGCTGAGACGTCACCAGTTAATAAAAATTATGATTACTTCATGCGGCACGCCTCCACAGGATCCGCAACACTGTCTGTTATCGCCTGAAAGGCTGGATTGCATTTATGCAGGTTGCAGAGCTGCTAGAATGTATCATAGTACATATCAGAGTTTTCTTCGATCTACTGCAATTCATCTGTATAGATAACTAAAACTGGTGGATACCATTCCCCCTGGAATACATTAACACAAAATGCAAGAATGTTTACATTATCCAAACCCAATTGCTGAAGTGCTTCCATGTATGCTAAGTTACGTTTTCCTTCAAATTGAACACTTTCAGTTATTAGGTCAAACAGCTCAAAAATCACCTTACAATATACATACATCTACCTACAGGAGATCTCTTACTATACAAATTCAAGAGGATATTTACAATACTCTTCCAGTTTCCAATAAAACAACAAACATATTTATTTACATGATTGGAAAATACAAAATGTTTCCACTCAACTCTTAAATTACTTACATTTAAAAATAGCACTGAACTAAGACACTTTCCACACACTGTTACAGGTGTAATGTCCCTTAAAAAAAAAAAAAATGTTCTTTATGTTCTGATATCTTAGCTCTAGCAGATGTAGAAATACAGTAAGAAACTGTTACATTTTCTAAAACGTTTCATCTGGTCTGTCTTCAATTGAACACTTTCCTATTTTACTCGCATTGTGAGCCTGAACAGTAGCCAGCAAAGAAAATCACTGGGTATTTAAAGTACATTTGCTTAATAAAAGTCTGAGCACAGAGAAAAACTGAAGCCTTCACTAATCAATTAATCTGCCTTGTCCTTCGCCAGTCAGCCATGCTCTTTAATTTAATGAAACAAGAGTTCTCAGAGGAGACTCAAATGCATCAAGCAAGAATTGCATTGTACATTTGAAACTGGGCATCTCACCCAACGATAATTTTTAAAAAGCTCAATTCTTTAAAAAAAAACTCATTGTTGCCAGGATCTTGATGAAAAAGTAAACGTCAACATAACCACAGAGCACTTCCACCCTGTCATAAGTCTATTTGGCAAAAGATGACAACTCAATTCAAAATCATGCATTAAGCAATCACCAGACCTTCTGAACTTCAACCTGAGAACTGTCTTTCACTGTCTGTTTTGTAATTTACTCCTACCATACAAAGACACACTACAGACTATCCAACACTGGCACTGCAAGAAGCAATGCTTTGGAGACAGCATTGTTCCACCCCATCCCCTTTTTGTTATTGTAATGTTTAAATTAATTAATTAATTAATTAACTATATATATATATATATATATATATATATATATATATATAGTAAAGTAAAGAAACGTCAACACCAGTACATGTCCACACAGAACTTTCCTAATTTTCTTTCAGGTTCTGGCTTTAACTATCAAGTGTTGAGGTTAAACTTACCTGCTTATGCATTTCAATGTTGAGCCCGTAAGACATTTCATAGTACTGTGAATAAATAATGTTGAAATTCATCAGTTGGTATTGTAGTCTCAAACGAACACTCAAAGCATTACAGCAAACACATTTTATGCAAAAAGATAACTTACCATAACATAGTGCCTCTGCATTTCTGTTTTTTCACTGGCTAGTTTCTCACACTCCAGCTTCAGACTAACAGAAAAAAGTACAAGCTCTTTAAAATACAAACACTGCTGTGTGAAATAGGAAGACAATAACCTTTATTGTTTAAACTTTACATGTACAGGCATATATACAAGCCCTAATCTAAATTACACCAAGTTCATACTTCTGCTGAACATGTACATGGTCTTACATTGATTAAATCACGCATTCGAGCATTGGTAGAAACAGTTTCAGATCAACTAGGACTTCGCAAAGGGTATAATGTGTTGCATTTCTCATATTGAATTACATTCTTCCCAAAGTTGGTAACATTTGTATTTTGCCTACTATTCCTACAAACGATTTGTCACTGACCAACCATTAATAGATTAAGCAAAAATATCTAACTATATAACTAACACCATTTAAAAAAAGACAATATATATATATATATATATATATATATATATATATTGTTTTATAAGTTTATTTAAACTGGCTCCAAACGCCACCCTCTGGTTTCCTATCTTAACCACAGTGTACCTACCGCAGACAACAACCGAAATGTCCTGACTGTAAATAACACGAAATGTTTTTTTTTTTTTTTTTTTTTTTTTAAATGCAGTAGACCACAGATATGTAAATTATAACTGCACACACCTGTGATACTGAGCTTGTAGAAACTGAAATTCTTCTTTTATGCGATCCAAGGACTCGGGGATAGTAAATTTAAAGGGGTGTCCCGCAGGCTGATGCGGCGTCTGTCAAAGGTGGGTAGAAAGATAAGAGAAAGGAAATTGGGAGGGGGAGGAGGAGTAGAATATTATTCGAGTTACATGAGGTTAAATACATAAACCCCTTGATATACTTACACATCCACAGCTACGATTACACAATAAAATAAGCATGTGTATTCTGCGTTATTACGAGAGAAAAATATGCGCGCTGCTTGTTCATTAAAAACGTAAATAATTGAAATAAATAGAAAGCACACAACGTATCACACGCAAGTAAAATCAAAAGGTAAACTAAGTGTAATGTGCTATAGTACTATAAGGGGGCAATATTTGTATCATTAACGAAACAAATTAAACCTAGCATCACAAGAATAAATAGTGAAACACATCGCCTAGTTGCATGAACCTCACTATTATAATTTTTTTTTTTTTTTCAGTTCAGAAAAAAAGTGTTAAATATTCGTAAGGAAACCGTGAGGCAGAAAGGGTAGTTCCCCCATTTTCCTTTGTGTGGTTGTTTGTACACTTACGGGATGTCTGCTTTGAGGAAACATATCTTCTTCGACTACGTAGCTCCTCCTGAAGCTCGGTTCTCGGTGGTTTATATTTCAACCAGGTTCACGAGAAATTTAGGAGCACACACGGGAAACTCAGAACTGTGACAAAACCATCCTGGATTGCGAAAAGAAGAGAGACCGGAAAGAAATCCCACTCGAGTCCTCCCAGCAAACACACATATAAATATATCCTTTGCAAAACAAAACAAGCGTTTCTTAATCGTTGCAGCCCTAAGACGAAGTTGTATATTATTGGGCCTTCCTTGGTTTTAAAGATTGTCCAATGGCAGTAGTAAAACTGGACTACAATGGAAGCAGTCCACCTTTAACTCTCTTTTGAATACAATTTTCAACGCAGCGACGGTTCTCTGCAGGGTTATCCAGTTAGGTGATAAAAAAAAAAATGCCACACCGAAATGTCTTTTTTGTACAAGTCCACAGCAACACCGACTTAAAATCTAGTGTCAATGAGCCCCAGCCACAATGAGGGTTAAATTAAAATGTTTACATAAATACAAGGAAATAGACCCCCCGATAATATTATTAAAACAAACAAACAAAAGTACTTAGTAGTTATATCCAAGAAAGAAAAAAGTTAAAAATGTTTTGTTTGTTTAAAAAAAAAAAAAAAAGCAAAATACATCTAATCTTATTCGGAAAAACAATGTAGTTCTCCCTACCCGACACTATCCCACTACTTACATTAACACGCGGTTTCACACTCGCAGTACTAACCAGATATGGGACTGCCTCTGAAAACTAACTGGATCCAATCAAAATTGCGCATCCACGTGGGGCTGTGACGTAATTATAGTATCTGTCCAATAGAATTGTTAGATAAGAATCCATGCTTGTCGATTACACTCAGCAACAGAGTGTGCTGACCAATAGAAACGTCGGTAATGCTGAGATTGGCGTGGAAGAATGAGAAGGTCGGTCTGTGGGAGAGTGACAATCCTCAAATGTCAATCAAAGTAACGTGGGGCGCGTGTACTTCTTAAAGAGATAGGCGATTAATAATACAGCGTTACCTATTTTCGATATTGCAAGCGCTACATTTGTGTTTACACTTTAAGAAGCTTGTTGCATAGGGATGTCTGTATCTCAAGAAAATTGAATTCTTCGGTCTTCTCAGATAATAATAATAATAATAATAATAATAATAATATCTTGATTTTTATATAGCACCTTTCATAGTGGACCACCATCACAAAGTGCTTTACAGAGGTAGGCTGTGAACTGTGCATTATATGCAGAGTCACTTACAATAGAACATTGATTTAACATCTCATCTGCAGAGGATAAGTGACTTACTCACGGTCACACAGTGAGTCAGTCAGCAGCAAAGGTGGGATTTGAACCGGTGAACTGCTGGTTATAAGTCCTGGACTTTAACCACTGGACCATACTGCCACACCATATATTTAAAGAATATTACAAATTACATATGAAAAGCATATAGTATACATTGAAAATAAACCCAACTCAAGAGAAAATGTAAATCTTCCCTACAAAGTATAATACTTTGGTTACAACTCCCTTCCTAAAATTATGATTGCTGAATCATAATAGGAAACTGTAAGAAACATGCCTGTTTTGTACCAAATCTACCATTGCATTTATATAGGATGGATAGGTGAACCTCAAATCACCACACAATTATTCAAACAATTAATTATAAATAGTGCTGGGACGAACACAGGATTTTCACGTTCAGATATTTGCTCATAATTAAAATATTCATTTGGATATTCGTTTGTTTTCAAAAAATAATAAAAGCCATTATATTGCTCTGAGCGCAGGCAGAGACAGCATAGCAGCAGGAATAGGGGGAGTGGCCCCTGTGTGTGTGCCTTTATTTTACAGCAAGACGTTAAAATATGTTAAAGTAGAAAAATATCCCAGGCTTAAAGAATACTTTGTGCCTTTTTTCTGTCCCATGAGATTCTAACTTGCTCTAAGCAGCACAACGCGTTTTTGACCCAGATGGCCTTCCATAGAGAAGACAATGTTTACTTTTGCTGGCTAAAATTTTTAAATAGATGCTCAAGAGCCAGATAACCAGCAAGCATTGGGCCAGCGATGGCAGTAAGTCGATATGGTTGGACATTGGTTGTGGTTGGTGAGCTGTAGTTGAGCCAATGATGGTTCATTGTTATTGGACCAATGAGCTAAATGCCATTGGGACATGGTTGGCAGTATGGTGTTGGTGCAATGGTGTTTTATGTCATTGAACCAGGGCTGGCTTTCAATGCTGTTTCAGTGTTATTAGGCAAACGTCAGGCCAATGAGCAAAAGCATTGGCCCGATGTTGCTGGACTTTGGTCAGTCCAATTTAACCAGTGACGGTGAACCAACAGTGGCCAAACTGATTATATATATATATATATATATATATATATATATATATATATATATATATATATATATATATATATATATATATGTGTGTGATTTTTGTATCCAAATACATGTCAAAAAATATTTGTTCGAATATTTGTCCCAGCACTAATTATAAATGCTATTTATCATGACATGTGACAGTGGCATCACCAGCTGACCATTTTTCTGCCAGATCCATAGTTACACCATCCCATCACAAGATGACAAGGGGATGTTTTTTCAAAAACAGATCCAATGCAGTTTCAAAATGAATGTGCTAGCTTCCCCTGTGCAATGTGAATGCTACTGTATATGAGTGGAGACTGAGGTGGAGATTGTCATTGCAGGCCTGAGCATAATCATGAAGAACAGAGAACTGGCTGGCACATGCTGACTCCACGGAGGGCACAAATGTTCCTAACCAGTGACTCTTTGCATTAGAAAACCATACATATGAAAAACAGGAGACGTAATGTATGTGAATAGAAATTTGAAATGAGACATTGCTTCATTTCAGTGAAACATGGAGGGTTAGGGAATAAGCCAGAAAAATATGCTACAAGAGCAGCAACAATGTTCATGCTATTGAAGGTGTCCAGCTTTCATATGCAGCACAGCTTCAAGCTGTGATTTGAGTTTCAAGCAGTTTAACCTCAGGTGTCCTAGATGAAAACATTGAGCTGCATTTCAAGCTATTTTTTCTTTCTTTCTGAGTACTCAAGAGCCAGCAGCTGAATGCCACCTGTCCCTTTAGTATGTTAGGCCTTCTAAGCATTCTTTCACTTAAGGGTCAGCAGAAAGTTTACTTGCTGCTGCGTATGTCTTTATTTAGAGATCCCTTTCCATTTGAGACTATTTGGTTTTACTAAGTAGTGTTCTGACCCATGGCATGCCTGACTCAGCAATAAGACCCCTCTGAGAGTATTATTTTAAACAGCCCAGTAAAATGAATCCACACATCTTTCCTAAAAGCAGACTAAATATTAGATTTCATATAATCTTGAACCACTTGTACTTTAATTGAGAATACCTAATGATAGCCACCCAAGAAACATTATACAAGTTTCCTCCCTATTGCCTATGAACTCATTAGGGTTAGTCTCTTATGCAGCCCCATCCCTGAAAACAAGTAGACTATTGTAAACACAATAAAATGACTGAACCATTATCTGAATAGGAGAATCAATGTTGAACAAATAAAAACAAAAATAAAGAAATGTTGCTTTACCTTTTGTTACAAAAACAAATGTTCAAATTAACTCTCCTCAGAAGTCCTCTCTTAAGCCTTACCATATACTGTACAGTACTTCTCTCCACACTATACAATATCAATAAAAAAACAACTTATGTGGCAAAGTGGTAAGTGAATACAGGTGAGTGCAGTGCAGAGCGGATACAAAACAGACAGACAATGATTTCCAGGTGCAAGGGTATTTATTGATTTAATTAACAATGTCCAGAGCCTTATGGCAAACACCTGTAAATAATAATGATGGAGTTATACAGCAGCGTATATCACTTGGTATTTGTAATTCCCCGGCTTTAACCTGTAACCAAAAGTCCAGTTTTACACACCAACACTAAACACAAAACACAAACACAGTTCTTAGTGATAGTGAATACATGCAACTGGTGTAATACAGTTCTCCGTGAAATGCAGGGGTGACAGTGATGTCCAGGTTTATGCTGGCTTTTGCTACAGCTCCGGATCGTGCAACTGGTAGTCTATAAAAAAACAGACGACAGTTAACAAAACACTAACAAACACAAGACAAAACTCACCGTTCACGGAACAGCACACAGACTCCTTGTAGGTTTTCAACACTAACCATTTACCAAGAAAGGCTCACGTACGCTAAGTCCCCTATTTATATCCTTGCATCCTCCAATTGTTGTTTTATTATTATTATTATTATTATTATTATTATTATTATTATTATTATTATTATGTCTTGACATGCATAACCGTAGGTAAGCGCTCAGCTTCAGCTGTACAGTTTTGTGATAGACCTCCTTTATATCCAGACGACATCTTCTTGTCACTGTGCAGAAAACAGCTGTCAGTCGTGATGTAGTTATTTTGTATTAATTCCAGTTATTGATTACTTCAATATGACCACTGGTTGATTTGTAAGCGCTTTTAACATAAAGTTGCTTAATGTCTCTTGTGGTTGTCATTGCATCCAATCCTCGGATGCCACACCGTTTACCGTCTGGGTTATTGAGTTTGGATACCGTAGCTGCGCCCCTTTCCTAAATGAACAAGTTCCACCTACCCTACGGAATAAATTGTCGTGCCATTTAGTTAAGGGCACTCTGTTCCCGTTACACAGTGCCCTCACAGGTTGAGAGGGAGATCTAACACCAAGCACCATTCGTTCTCTGCCACACCTTATTACACACGTGACAGAAACAGAATGATTCTTGGTGGTAAATCTCCCTCCAGACCTGTGAGGACGCTAAGTGAAGGGAACAGAGTACCCTGAACTTGTTGGCCTGACAATTCATTCCCAGGGTTAAAGGGAAGTTGGTCATCTAGAAAGGGGGCAAAACTCCGGTACATTAACTCATCGACCCAAAAGGGAAACGATGTGGCAGCCATGGATTGGAGCAGCGGTTGCAATCGTTTACCAAGGGGTCATGAGTGACAGTACTAATAGGGGACTGTGACGGAAATATAATGAGTTGTGGTTGTAAATCTCCCTCTCGACCTGTGAGGGTACTAAGTAGCGAAAGGGAAAGGCTTTGGACAGGTTGGCCTGACAGTTCATTCCCTGGGTCGGGAAGTCAGTCAGCCTGGAAAAAGGCGAGTCTCCGGTGCAGGAGACGTATCATAGGGAAAGATTTTGACTAAAAAATAAGATGTAGGCAATAAACAATGGGGTGGATCAGCCAAAACAACACATCCTAACAAAAAAAAAGGCGAGAGAGAGAGATAGAGAGAGAGAGAGAGGGAGAGAGAGAGATGAATAAATCATATCCAGGTAAACAGGTTGTGGGGGCGGAGGGAGTGAGAGTGTCTAATGCTTCAGCGTATGATACTCCTTGAAGCATGGAGCAATGCACAGAGATGGGCGCCGCCTCTTCGCTGTCACGTGATATTGATGGTAAATATTCTTCGCTTATGTCTTCACTGACACACTCACTGACATCTGATTCAGTGGAAGAATTGTATGTATTTGAATTTAAATCTGAATCTGAATTCAGTATTATTACTAATACTTCTTTCTCACTGAGCAATTTTGCCGGTTTACAAACACTGTTGACATTTTTGTGTCAGTTTGTTATATGTAATTCAGTCAATATCTGGCCGAGGGCACAAGAGACCAATAAATGGTGTTACAGAAACCTAGTGTTACAATATTATGTGATCAGGAGTTTTGTAGAGAGAGACTACTCAAAGGGTTCAGGTCACTAGACCTAGATTACAAAATAAATCACTTTCTGATTGGATTATCACTCTCTGTCTCTTCCTTGTGCACCGCATCACTCCTACATCTGTACCCTCAAACCACTTTGCCACATCACACCATTAATGTTTTCTTTACATAAAGCATAATTTTGTAGCACCCTGCCTTTATTTGTGTACTAAACCAAATAATCTCAACAGTGAAGTAGGTCCTTGCTGTGCCGTCCCTTCTATATAAAAACATAACCCTCCACCCTGTTGCTAAATTCCCCTAGCAGTTGCTCACACTCAATGTAACACATGTGATAACTCCACCCCACCTCTTTAAGACACTGTTAATTCAATCAAACCACCTGTTCATACCAGGACATCTTTTTTTCACTTGTGAGCTGTAATTCTTCAATCCAGACCCCCTATAACAAATCTATGGAAAATTCAGATAACAGATTGTATAAACACTTCATTATTGTCACAACTGGCACCTTCCCTGTTCAGAAACAAACACTTGACACCTCATGTGTAGCACACAGTTGTCTATACATCTAAAGAATGATTTACAACTTTACAGGCAAAATGTAACTACAGATAACTGTCTATTCAGTAGGGAATCACAGAGAAGTCTTATTTAATCGAACCCTGTATAATCTATATCTCCCTATCTCTTAAATTCCAAAACCAGATAATGGCAGCTCCAATGTGCAGGCTAATCAAAAGACATATGAACTAATATTTCTTTACATCAGAATCCAATGCAGACCATTGGTTCAAATTTTCTGCCTACTTTGATTGTCTTTAGTATCTCCTGTTTGCACTATTCTTGAGTGAGTGTTTGTTAAAGTAGGTTTAAGAATTGTACAAAACACACAAGAAATGTATTTATTTATGTTTTTATTATATAATCCTTTAAAGTTCTCTAAATATTATTAGCCCATATACAGGATTCTAAATTGGCAACAAAAAGGGCAAGGCCAACATGGCCTTACTTCAGTAAATTTGTAGAGGGCACTAAGGCCATAAACTTAAATCGGCCAAAGTGTAGGAGGTTGTATAATTCTGCTTGGGATTCATATATACAACTAATTATTGACCACAGAAAGAAACAACACAGTTTAACATTATAACTACCGGAGTTATAGGCATAGCTAGAACTACCATGAGTGGTCAATTTGACTGCCGTATTAAATACAAATATTATAATGAAAGGACAAACAATCGGATATAAGTCATAGTTTTATTCAGGCACGTCATATAAAACATCAGCACAACCGAAACACTGTAAATAAAATGAACATTTGAACAGAACTGGGTTTATATAGACATATTATATAAAGCACAACTGCAAAAAAATATAAAATAAAACAAATAAAAAAACATATGAAAAGAAATGTGTATATACAAGTATATGTATATGTGAAATTATACAACAGAAATGATGTAAATAAGAAAAAAACGAAAATAAATGGGTTTATATACAGACATAAAAGTGCAAATACACAACTGAAACTATGCAAATAAAAAACAAACATTTTAACATAAAAATGGGTTTTATATACAAATCGCAATATATTTGCACAATCCACAAATGTTGCGCTTCTCCACATATGCAGTGCACTTTCCACACACTGCATTTGTGCATTGGGCACAGCTATCAAGAGTCTTGTTACTATTGCATTTGGCAACCTGGCATTGTTGTCGCTTGTGGCTGGCACCGGGGTCTCTACCTTCAGCTGCGGGTACCTGCTTTGCACTCTTCTGTTCAAAATGTTTCTGGTGAAGTTCTTCAGCTAGATGTAATATATCATTTCTCCTCGTTCTGTTCTTTGTAAAGAATAAAAGAGATGATGGCTGTGAGACCCAATACATTGTAAACACATGGCCAGGTCACCTGCGAGACCCAGCTTTCACCCAGTATTTCCATGCCATTTGGTCTAAAATGTCAACTCCATACTTCGTTGTATTGTAAAACTTTGGAATTGTAGAGGAGTACAGCTCTGTGTGCGGGTCTCCGTGCAGTCAGAGTGCTTCAGAACTGTAGTGGAGTACAGCTCTGTGTGTAGGTCTCTGTGCAGTCAGTGTGCTTCAGAATTGTAGAGGAGTACAGCTCTGTGTGCAGGTCTCTGTGCAGTCAGTGTGCTTCAGAATTGTAGAGGAGTACAGCGCTGTGTGCAGGTCTCTGTGCAGTCAGAGTGCTTCAGAATTGTAGAGGAGTACAGCGCTGTGTGCAGGTCTCTTTTGTTTATTTACAGTTCCAACCAGGCTTGATTATATCTTCAACTCTTTTGCCAATTGCAATGAGGTAAAAAAAAATTGTCAGTGGTCACATTTCTCCCTTTTCCTAAATAGGGTCTCATTAGTTGAAATATCACTGTCACCCAGCCTTTGGTTAACTGGGCAACAGTCTCATCCTTGCCCATGTAAGGGTAGCCATTGACCAAATATTTGGACTGAACCTCCGCCGCCAGCCAAAACTTGATCCCAAATTTGTCAGGTTTGTTAGACATATATTGAGTCTACTAACAGCTTTCTTTTGTTGGAAAAAGCTGCTCATCCACTGTAATGTTCCCTCCCGGTTTGTAGTAGAGAATGCTGTTATCAATGAAGTGGTTCCAAACTTCCGATTGCAGGGCAAATTTATCATTTTGAAGGCACACACTTCTGGTCGTCTTCAAATCGAAATGCAAAAAAAATTATAATTTCACAAAAGCGATTCTGTGCCATTTTCTCTGGAAAAAAGAAGGTCACCACTTACTGGACAAGAAGCTGTCCAGTGACAGGCTGGTGGCACCACATGCGCCACGAACAAACAATGGTGCAATCAATGCTTCCAATTCCTCCAAGGGCATTGACCAGGAATCATCATTTAGTTGCAGTGGGTTTCAGCTTCAGCGCAGCGTTGTATGTGGCAAAGCATACGCTTGTCTATCAATAAACGAAAAGTATTCAATACGCTCTCAGAGATGTTGCGTTTTGTGGATGGAATGGGTCCTTCAAAACATTTTGTTGACCCCTTCCTGCAGCATGGAGGCCAAGATTTATAACAGTGCCATCACGACCAACCTTTTTTTATTTTTTTATTCTGTTTATTGGTTTTATAATAATAATGACAAGAGATACATTTTACCATCAATTACAGAAGTCAGCAAATAGTTATAAGAGAAAAGAGGGGAAAGAGAGAAGGGAGAGAGGGAGAAGTCAGGAAAGAATGACAGAGGGAAACAGTAGGTCTTCTAGGTGCGAATCAGAGAAAGCATCAGCCAACCAAAACGGGAGAATCAAGAAAGGGATGGGAGCAGGAGGCAATCACAATAAGATAAGAAAGGTTGCCGTATAAAATTTCTAAGTGGAGCCACGAAGAGTAAACTCAATATTTTCTAATTTGAGAAAATGCAACACATCTCTAATCCAGCAGATGTGAGTGGGCGGGGCTGCTTGCTTCCAATTTAGCAAAATTAAGCGCCTAGCCAGGAGAGTTACAAACGTTATGGTGTCTGATTTTACTGATTTTAAATAGGGCTGGGTGCCACGCCAAACAAAGCAGTAAGCTGTATGGGGTATTGTCCTAATGAAACAATCTATTTGTAAGGAAATTAATTGTACAAAATTTGGGTCGGAAAGTAGCTGTGAATTAAAGCACCCAGGAAGATGAGAGTCTGCCTGATCTGGAAACGCTAGTTCTATAAAAAGAGGAACATAGTCAGAGACCAAAATACTATCATAAGAACATAAGTGAACAGAAGGGAGAAGCTTGTTATCTAAAAAAAAAAAAAAAATAGTCAGTGCAGGAGAATGTATGGTGGACATGTGGGGGAAGAAAAGAATACTCTCGGGCTGTAGGGTTAAAGAAACGGCAGGGATCAGAAATTGCACAATTATCAAGGAAGGACTGAATAGCAAGGGTGGATTTTGAGGGAGCAATAGATTTTGTGTTTTGAGTGATCAAGAGTGGGGTTTAGACAACAATTAAAGTCGCCCCCCTGGATCAAAATGTGGGAATTCAGATCAGGCAAAGATGACAAGAAGCTAGAAATAAATTGCTCATCATCCCAATTAGGGACATACGGAGTTCTGGGTGAGCTGGAGCGGACGGGTGGCAGACCCCGGGAGGCCAGCCAGAAGGGAGTTGCAGTAGTCTAGGCGGGAGAGTACCAGGGCCTGGACAAGGAGCTGGGTGGCGTAGTTGGTGAGGAAGGGTCGGATTTTTCGTATGTTGCTCAGGAAGAATTGGCAAGTGCATGAGTGGAGATGTGCTGGGAAAATGAGAGGCAGGGGACCAGGGTGACTCTGAGGTTCTTAGCTGAGGAGGAGGGAGAGAGTGTGGTAGATTCCAGAGGCATGGAGATAGAGAGATCAGAGGTGGGGGAGGAGGAGGAAAGAAAAGGAGGTCAGATTTAGAGAGGTTGATTTTGAGGTGATGCAAGTGCATCCAGGAGGAGATAGCACACAGACAGGTAGAGATACAGGATGGGAAAATCTGAGCATCATCAGCATAGAAACGGTATGCGAAACCATAAGATGCGATGATGGGGGCCCAGGGAGTGGGTGTAGAGAGAGAACAGGAGAGGACCCAAGACTGACCCTTGGGGGACTCCCGTTGAGAGAGGGCAAGGTGTGGAGGTTGCTCCACGCCAGGTTACCTGGTAAGTGCGGTTGGAGAGGTAGGAGGAGAACCAGGCCAGAGCAGTGCCAGAGATTCCCAGGTCAGCGAGAGAGGATAGTAGAATAGAGTGATCGACAGTGTCAAGGCAGTAGAGAGGTCGAGGAGAATTAGGACAGAGGAGAGAGAGGCAGCTCGGGCAGAGTTTAGTGAGTTAGTAACAGACAGGAGGGTGGTTTCAGTGGAGTGAGCAGAGCGGAAGCCAGATTGGAGAGGGTCGAGGAGAGAGTGGTTGGACAGGAAAACAGGGAGCCGGTGGTGTACTGCCTGCTCGAGGGTTTTGGAGAGGAGGGGTAAGAGGGAGACAGGATGGTAGCTCTGGAGGGAGGTGGGGTCTAGGGTTTTTTTTTTGAGGAGGGGAGTGATAGAGGCTTGTTTGAAGGCAGAAAGAGACCGGAAAAAAAGGTGTTGAGAAGGGAGGAGATGGAGGGAAGTAGAGCAGGAGCAGCAGCTTGAAAGAGGTGAGTGGGGAGGGTGTCCAGGGCACACGTGGTGGGTTTGTGGCCCTGGTTCAGGGAGGAGAGTTCAGAGTCTGAGAGGGGAGAGAAGGTGGAGAAGGAGGGTGAGTTAGTATGGGACACAGTGGGTGTAGGGGTTGGGAGGGAGGGAGAGGTGTTAAAGAGTTTGCGAATATCTGAGAATTTAGAAGAGAAGAAAGAGGCAAAGTCATCAGAGGAGATAGAGGAGGGAGGAGGAGGGGGGAGGGTTTAGGAGGGAAGAGAAGGTAGAGAATAGTTTACGTGGGTTATTAGTGGAGGCTCGGATTATAGATTGGAAATAAGAACATTTAGCAGAGGACAGAGTAGAGGAGAAGGAGGAGAGGAGGGAGTGGTAGAGGTCTAGGACAGCAGGGAGTTTGGTTCTCTTCCATTTCTTTTCAGCAGATCACAGTGTGGTTCTTGCTGAGCAGAGCACAGAGGAGAGCCAAGGTTGGGGAGGGGAGGGTAGGAGACAGAGGGAGTCAAGGGAGGAGGTGAGGGAGGAGACGAGGGTGGAGGTAGCAGAGTCTACAGAGAGTTGGGAGAAGGAGTCGATAGGAGGGAGGTGAGAGAGAGCGGTGGAGGCAAGGATAGAGGGGGAGAGAGAGCGGAGGTTACGGCGAGAGGTGACAGTGGGGGTAGGAGGAGCAGGGAGAGATGAGAGAGACAGAGAAAAAGAGATGAAATAGTGATCAGAGAGGTCCAGGGGAGTGACAGAGAGGGTGGAGGGGCAGCAGGCCCTGGAGGTGAGGTCCAGTTGACGGCCAGCTTTGTGGGTAGGAGGGAATGGAGAAAGACAGAAGTTGAAAGAGTGAAGGAGAGGGAGGGATCCAGAGTGTCTGGGGTTAGAGAGATAGACATTGAAATCACCTAATAGGACAGTTGGGGTAGACAGAGAGGGGAGGGAGGAGAGTAGATAGTCGAGTTCATCGAGAAAGTGAGCGAGAGGTCCAGGGGGACGGTACAGTACTATTAGCAGGAGTTGACAGGGAGAGGTTAGTTGGACAGCATGAAATTCAAAGGTGTTAACAGAGAGTGAGGAGAGTGAGGAGGGGACAGAAAAGAGTAAGGAGGGAGAGAGGAGAAGACCTGTCCCACCTCCCTCACCAGTGAGACGCGGAGTAAGGGACAGGACATAGAGAGAGGACAGGGCGGCAGGAGTTACAGTGTTATCAGATGGACAGCCAGGTTTCAGTGAGAGCAAGGAAATCGAGAGAGAGGTAGAGGCAAAGGTAGAGATGAAATCAGCTTTGTTAGCAGAAGAATGACAGTTCCAGAGTGCACCAGAGAGAGTGCGAGGGGGGAGAGGGTGAGAGGGGGGGAGACGCAGAGGGATGAGGTTAGAGGGGTTGGAGGAGCAGCGGCGGAGAGAGGGCAGACGACGAGAGTGAGAGGAAAGGCCTCCCCGCGCTGGACTCCCACAGGATCTTTCGTTGGCTGGAGCTTCGTGCTGGCGCACAAATAGCCTAACTGACTTAGATAGCAACTAGGTGGATAAAAGCTGTGTGTAAACCAATCAAATTGCAAATCAACCTCTATTCAATTTAACCACACTCACCTGGTACTAATCAAACACTAGATCACCTAATTGAAACACTACCTTTATAATGTTACTTAAACATAGCTAATGTAATTTACTTGAAGCAGGATCACTTACCTATCTGCCTCAGACTCTGGTTACCTGTAGATTGCCTGTAAATAGTAGGACAAAGAGACAAAGAAAAATACAATCTAATAGCGTTGACCCAGTTATAATAGTAATTTACTTTAATTATATAAATAAAATATATACCAGTGATAGTAACAGTCATCAAAACCCTGTTTGTAATAAGCATTGAACTTGGCTGGTTATCAGACCGGACATCATTCAGATCGCACTTGCAGATTCTTCCTGAGCAACATCCGAAGAATCCGACCCTTCCTCACCAACTATGCTACCCAGCTCCTGGTCCAGGCCCTGGTACTCTCCCGCCTAGACTACTGCAACTCCCTCCTGGCTGGCCTCCCTGCGTCCGCCACCCGTCCGCTCCAGCTCATCCAGAACTCTGCTGCTCGCCTGGTGTTCTCTCTACCTCGCTTCGCCCACGCTACTCCACTACTCCGCTCGCTCCACTGGCTCCCGATCACCGCTCGCATCCAGTTCAAGACTCTTGTACTAGCCTACAGATGCCTTGATCAGACTGCACCCAGCTACCTCCAGACCCTCATCTCTCCCTACACCCCCACTCGACCTCTCCGCTCCGCCTGCACTAGAAGACTGGCTCTACCTCCGCTACGCTCCCCTGCCTCCCGAGCCCGCTCCTTCTCCACCCTTGCTCCGCAGTGGTGGAATGACCTTCCTACAGATGTCAGGACTGCCCAGTCCCTGACCACATTCCGGCGCCTCCTTAAGACTCACCTCTTCAAACAGCACCTGTAGAACTCCTCTGTTGTATCCTGGGACACTATCACCCTTCATTTAAATATGCTTTATTTTGCTCTTATCTGCCCCCTATTTTACTGCATTTAATCCTGTACCTCAGAATATTGTAATCTCCCAAGTGTTTAATCTGTAGTATTTTGTACTTAATCATATCCTGATGTAACTATCACTACTTAATCATATCCTGATGTAACTTTCACTATTATCTGCTGTATTATTGAATTGTGGTTTGTCACACTTGAGAATTATTGTATTTCTTGTTCTTATTGTATGACTTATATTGTAACACTTGAATGTATTTGTATTTGCTTGCGATTGTAAGTCGCCCTGGATAAGGGCGTCTGCTAAGAAATAAATAATAATAATAATAATAATAATAATCTTCATTCGCCAGTAAAACATAGTATGGTCAGGATCGGTAAAGTCATTTCTGACAGGGTGTGGCAGAGTGTCTCGCCCCTATTTATTATTATTTGTATTATTGTTTGCGGCACGGATAACAGCGCTGCGTATTTCTTATTATTTATAATTTAAAAACCCGTGAGGATGCGTGGCTGATCAGCTACTGATTATTTAACTAGCTGACAGTCATGCATCCTTACCAAACGCGTGCAGACTGTGGCCGAGGGGTAATAAGATAATTAACAGCTAGTTAACCCCTCAGCCAGAGTATAAGAACCTGCAGCTGTCCGTGCTGCGGTGTTGAGTGTAGAGAGGAGAGTACAGGAGAGTAGAGAGAGAGGGCGAGGAGAATATAAAAAAAACAATTGCTGTATTTAAAAATATACTTGTTTCTATTTGTTTGGCCATCGCGCCTTTTTGTTTTGTGTTTTGTTATTGTTTAAATCTTTTGTTTTTGGTTTGTTTATTTAATAAATCCAGCTGAGTGCCGTAGCATTCAGCTTCACCCGCCCATCCATTGTTTTGGTTTCTGTACTTCCTGGTCCGTGACGTCACCACACCTCACTACTGCAAGCCATCCTGCCACACAGGGATAATCCATTCCTACAGTTCAGCTGCTGTGGAGGCCGCCGGCACCACCCGCTATTCAATGAAAGCCATTGCCTCTGTAGGATTATCGAAAGTGCGCTGGACTCTGTTACTGTAAGCCTGAGGCGTGCAGGGTACATCAGGCCAAATTGAACATCATGCTAGTTACGCAGTAAACATTTCACATCTCCAAAGGCAGCTCTTCTTCGCGACAGCTGCTGCAAAGTCAGGGAAAACAACGAACGATAGAACCCCCCCACTCTAGCTTGCCAGAGAATCTGATCTCGGACCAGATAGAGGTGGACCCCGATAATAAACGGGCGTGGTCTCTGTCCCTCCTTCGGCTGTTGTGATCTATGGGCCCTATCTAGAACTGGTTTATACTTAGCCTATATTGTTCTTATACAGTGCCACGGTTATGCCACAATACAGCGCTGTCTGTGAACACGGTTTATACTTTCTGCACTCTTAAATATAGTTTATACACTACAGGGTGGTCCGTCAGCCCCATTGAGACTCACTCATATGTTTGTGGGTTGCTTTGAGCTCCATATGAGATATTCGGATACAAACAAGCCCAGTAAAATGCTAATTTGATACAAATCATATGCAAAGTTTGAAATATGTCAGTGCATCGTACACGACATCTTAGGAACCTGTTAAAAACCTGTTTTAATGCAAGATGATATTGCCTAACTTTTACTTCATTTTCAATTTATGCTTTGTTTTCAGTACCAATCAATAATAATGAGAATGCGTCTTTGAATTGAATTAGATAACTTATCTGAGCACTTTATGTAGGCTTTTTTTCTCTGCTGATCATAGCTGGGCACGAGGCTTGTTAAACTGTGTATGCTTTATGCCATACGACAGAAATCACATCCGAGTGATAACAATTAAATCTCACTGTTAATGATCATTTTAATTAGCATTCAAACATCCGTGGGAACATAGAAACACAAAATTATGCAATATGGATCAGATATAAAAAAAGCTAGCCGTTGTTGGAAAACATGAACGAATATGAGTTTAAAACATGAGAAACAGGTTTTGTAGAGGCTCTGTTAAATCAGCCCTGAATAAATGGGTGACGTTACCAGGTTTCACTAGGAAAAAAAATTGAAAATCAGCTGCGACAAGAAACGGCCCACAAAGTTCAAGGGAAGAAACAGGATGGACAAAGCATGGATGTTCAATCAAAGGACCTTGACTTGTAACCACAGTCGCACAAACAAGATTAAAATAGGGTCGGGAAATAAAACGTCTGTGTTGTACCATACGATGAGAAGCTTGTAATCACTGTACAAAAAACTTGCAGAAAAGCAGAATAACCAGCACAAATTAAAGATAATGCAACCCCCAAGGGAAACAGATAGGTATGCAGATAAAAGCCCTGAACACGGCTATAAAAAAAGGATAGACGAGTTCTTATTATATGACAATTAGCAGCCCCCATGGGAGTGGTTCAGTATTAGTACAAGGCAAGTTTGGTTGGGATGTTAAAGTCCAGTGAGAGTGGAACAGCACTGAACAAGGGGTGTGTGATAATAAGGTGTTGTCTCAATGATTGGACAGAGAAGGGAGAGCAGCGGGGGTGTACCTGATCGCATGTCTTCAATATGTAATGACTTACATTCTATATAAGCTTGTGTGAATTCATGCATCGTTAGAGCACTTAGAATACTCATGTGCTTGTGAGCAGTGTCTCCTGCATAATGTAATAAAAATGATAACTATCAAAGGACTTCGAGCTTCTTTTTTACCATCTACTTTATTTTTACTTGTGTTACTTTACAAAATAAGCTTTTTAAGCCTTTTCAACTTCAGCTGTCATAAAAAAAACAAAATTAACTGAAAGTAAGCTTCTGTGCACCTCTCTTCCTGTGTGTGTGGGCCTGTCCGCCTACATGCAATTTTTGTAAAATGTCCCAAACAAACAGCGACCTCAAGGGGGCTCCCCCAATTCTGCTGGGGGCCCTACGCTATAGCATAATTTGCGTATTGGTTAATCCGGCCCTGGTTCAATACATAGAATAGAATACTGTACTGTATAAGCAAAATGCAATTGTTTTCCATGTAGCGGTCAATTTGACCAGTCTGGTAGTTCTAAGTATGAGGGTATTATCTCTCTCTAATTTTTGTAACCCCTTTGTCGGAATAATTAATACATATAAAAGTCATAAACACATAGCCCCGTATCTGCCAGGCAGGTGGTATATTACATTTTATTGTCAACCAGCAGCCTATAGATTCGAGCCTGCGAGGACATGGCTCCCTGCGCTGAAGCCAGACATTGGCTTTTATCACTCATCCAGGGACAGTTTTTGTTCAATTTTAATAGCATATATTCTACTCAGTTTAACAAACTAAACTCAGAAATCTTGTTCCTGTGTATAACATCCAAAATGCTGAGGTCCTGGAAAAGCAAAAACTTTATTATAAGCTGGACAAATAATAATAAACACTGTAATACATTGTAGAATAGTATTTCCTACTATAGTTTTTGTTGTGGTAAAAATAAGGACATTACAATA
This sequence comes from Acipenser ruthenus, assembly GCF_902713425.1. Lineage (NCBI taxonomy): Eukaryota > Metazoa > Chordata > Actinopteri > Acipenseriformes > Acipenseridae > Acipenser > Acipenser ruthenus. Next base: position 42,096,276 of record NC_081190.1, on the reverse strand, counting down.
ATCTTTTCTGTGAGGCATTATTACACACAGTAGAAATCCACGTGCTTGAAAGGGCAGTTTTCGTTGATTGTTTGTTGTTGTTTTTTTTCCTGCTGATGCGACTTAACAACACAAATTACGTAATCAAGTTATTGTTTGAATCCAAATACTTCCTAATTGAGGCATCTCTAGTTGCTGTAGCTGAAAGAGCACTGTGGCCATAATGGCCATGAATGGCATTTCTGCAATTGAGAATCCCCCCCACCCCATTCTGCCTTATTGACTGAATACAGCTGTACACTGGATTTGATTGGATTGGAATGTTAAACATGAAAAATTGTACCAACAGACCATTGTATTTCTAGGATGTTTTCTTAACAATCACATTGTTAGCCTAATTAATGAATTATTTATTGGATGTATTGATAGTTTTATTTATAAAAATCATAGCAAACAGACAGTGCAGGAAGTTGTTTCTATAGATTGTGTATGTTTTCTATTAAAATTGTTATCTATTTATTTTGAGTGCATTTGGGGGTCATTTGTCTCTGTTTTAAATAAGATATACCAGGATAACAACAGTCATTTGCAATTCAAATCTGAGAAATGTTTAAACTACTCTCAGTGGCTAAACAAATCATTTACATTCTGAGAATCCGGTAGACGGAAAGCTTAAAAACTTTATCCCCTCACAGGTTTTGCATGATTGCCATGGTTAACACAGAGTGAAAATGTACCAATAATTGTGATATTCCATAGTTTATACTTTAAGAAAACAAATAAATACAATTACAAATAAATACAAATAATTAGACCACAAACCTAATCAAGAAATGTGAACTTGTATAACTAAAGAACGGTTTGTGAATGTTATTTCTTTCCAAGCAGTTCAGCCATAGCTGGCAGTATTTACAAAGTGCATGATGATCCAAAAACTTAAGTCCGATGTTATGTTGCGGTTTCAATAGCTTAACGTGTCAAAGATTAATTAAATGATTGATAACCATCTCTTGTAATTTTGGCATGATTCTTAATTTCTTTGGTTAAACATAGGAAGTAACGCAACAGTCACATTTGGTATACTGTAATGCATTTAAAATATAGGCAGCAAAGTGATTTGAATGATTTGCTTGCTTCCAGCCAATAAAAACATCAATGTATGAAAAGACTCTGTCTCTCATTTCACCCTTGTGTGGTTTGCTGAAAAGCTATGCACTAATTGAACAGTGATAATGAGCAATTCATCAAGGATGAATCCTTGTGTTAAAAAAAAAAAAAAGGTGCGTACGTGACCTTTTACTACAGGTTCAAGTGTTGCCCAAGGGCATCCTTTACCTCAAAATCCACAGCACAACAAAGCACAGCAGACAAAACAAATTAAATAGCAGCATACAAAAGTAAAATTAAAAAAACGTGTTTAAACAATGTTATTTTTTTTTTTTTTTTTCTATTTTATTATTATTACTACAGAAATCCACCACGAACATGTTCTACCTTCACCAGGGTGGGAATAATAAGATAATTGGGCAAATACTGTATCACATCCCTCTTAAGGACCAGCATACGCTGTCCTATGTGTAGCATGACACTTGTGCAATGTTTCAGAATCCGATATCCAACCTAGACGGTTCTTCAATTTGTTACATTTTACTGTGGGAAGATTTAACTAAAAGAACTGCTAAGTTAGAAGATTGTGTCATGTGATTTTCTGTGCTTGCGTACTGGATTAAGTACCATCCCCATTACATGGACACTATTAAATTAACTATTGTTTAAAATGAAATAACTTGTACACTACATAAGAGAAAGAAAATGTAAAACTTTCCTGTTGCATAGTTCGGGTTAAAAGCTGTAGATCAGGTAAAAGACAAAAAGTTAATAATAAAAAAATCTCGTTACTGGTCTCTGATATGCATTGGCGTAAACGATTTTCAGTGGAGAGGGGGCCCCCAGCCGACCGTGGTGACTTTTTTACATTTTATTAACCCATGCAATTGCATGGGGCTCTGAGGCAGCGAGGGGGGCCCCCAGCCCACCGTAGTGACTTTTTTATTCATATGCACAAATTCAAAACATGACAAGAAAACAAAGGTGACAGTTACATGTCACTGGTGACTAGGGAAAGCTAAAGCGGAGTGCATATCGCTTTTCGTAAAGTTCAGACCAGGGGAAGGACTCTGCCTGTGCCGAGTGCTGCCAACTAGTGGATAACACACATGACTAAGGGAAAAATTACTTTACTAATACTGACAGCCGCATGACCTGACACGACTACTACGAAAAAACAGAGGGGAGTTATGTGGAGATTGTAAATGTGTTTAAGGTTAACAAGTTAAAAAAATAAATAATAATACCTTTTTTACATGTGATTATGTAGACCGGTTAAATTGTGTGATTATTTTTGTAGTAGAATACTATACAGTTTCAAAGTGCATTGTAACTGTACAGTCTAAAAAACAACTCCCATACGCAACGAGTAGATTAATCCATCTTCTAGCGCGGACCATTGCTTATTCTTTAATTACCAAAGTGTAGGAGCGTGAAAAAGAAAATTCTGCTTCATTTATCCCAGTGGCGATGATAACTTAACCTAAACTAAAATCATTCTTTGCATCAAAGCAAGTTGCAGGCGATAAAGAAGATGCTAGCAGTAGTACATTGTCTGTGGATGTTACTGGACCATGAGCTGAAACACCTGCAGATGATGTGGAAACCGAGGAGGGCCCTCTCACATCATGCTGTGGCTATAATAATAATCCACAGATCTGCCTAACTTTATTATTTATTACTTAGCAGACACCCTTCTCCAGGGCAACTTACAATTGTTACAAGATATCACATTATTTTTACATACAATGTCCCATTCATACAGTTGGGTTTTTACTGGAGCAATCTAGGTAAAGTAACTTGCTCAAGGGGACAGCAGCAGTGTCCCCCACCTGGGATTGAACCCACGACCCTCCGGTCAAGAGTCCAGCGCCCTAACCACCACTCCACACTGCTGCTCTTTAACGTTCTAAGAAACTAAAACAAGTGCAGTTTGCTATGATAAAAGCATGACTACACTATTTGTCTGACTACTTATAGGAGGTTAGTAGCCTACCTCAGTAGCGCCCCCAGAAATCTTTCACATGGTACGCACAACTAAACCACACCAACATCCCTTCTCATGCTGATAACAACTGCATGTAAAGTGTTTCAGCCAATCGGAGAGCTGCATTTGTTATTTCCTGAGTTTTACAGCACTTACACTGTCACATTAGAAAATCAAATTGCATCACTGTTTCCCTTTCTAAAAATGAATAAACAAAGCGCACTGCCGTCGAGACAAAACTGCAACTACAGTGACAGCCAAATAGTCCACAACAACAGTAAAAGCTACACATAAACCTATTTGAAATAAAGACTTAAACTAGGGGGAAAACTCGCTCACAAATCTGTTATGCTGGTTCCATTTCTATCATTTTCCTCTCACAATCACTACAACTAATCATTACTCATCCCCTAAGCATGGTGTATATACATAAAGGAGCAGCAGAATTCAGGTCATGCAGTGGTACTGTACTAACATTTGATGCCGACAATGTATTTGCCAGAAACAGACGGTTTGGCGCTTTTACTGATTTTTATCCCTCTGGCATTCTGGATCATTAGCAGAGATTTTTGTTCTTTTTGAAGGTTTTAACCAAACGTATCTGCTTCTGTTTGCTCATTAACACCACTAAATAAACAGTACGATTCTACAAGCTTGAAATGTCTGCTTCGCTTCAGCAGATCACATAAGGTACATGTGAGTCCACACTTATGAAGATGCAATTTTGCAAACCAAAGGTACGCACAGTGCATAACATGTGTATGGCTGCAGACGCCAATGCCCTACCTCATAAGCCTAAAAGTTAATCAACTGTTCTATCAGTAGTATATAATATCACTGAAACACATCCACAGACTTAGTTCCTGGCAAATGGACTGAAGCCAAGATCTCTTACCACAGCACTATGCACTGACCAGTAGACCACATCGCACACTATTGTAAATGTTAGCACAACAAAACAAACATAAGTAAGCTTTCTTTGGCTACATCTGTAAAATATTTACGTAGACTAGAACAAGATGCAAGCCCATACAACTAAGTTTCCATAATCTAATAAAAGTTCCAAACACTGGGGCATGTGCTGTAGTTATATGAAGACCTACAACAACTGAGTGGTATATTTGTCAAGCTGAGGAACAATTAGGTTAGGATAAACTGACATGTTTATTAGATCAAACATGCTTACACATTTGCCTGCACATCTGATTTTGCAGTCTACTTTAGCGCTGTACAAACAACGCCAAGCAACAAATGTTTCCATTACAAATAAGAAATACATGTTCTGACTTTTTGTGATGGCCCACAAATCCTGTACCCTTTATTCATGAATAAATAAGCTTAGTGTAGGGTCTTTGGAGTATCTGTGCAACATATAAGTCTTCAATAACATTTGGTATGGTTAAGGATTCCAAAACCAATATTATTTAGACAAGAAATTGCAGAATTGCATTAGATGGCAACATGAATGAAAAAGTAGATTTTATTGTTTGTTTGTTTGTTTTTTACACGATAACCAATCATCTGCTGCGGAAGGAAAAATCAGTAGTGTGTTGGTGAGCAGTAAAACCTCAAATAAAATCATACACCAAGAATCTCTGGTGGTTTCTCGTGATAAGGTAAAATTAGAGACAGCAGGAAACCAGCAAAATTAAATTGGAACCATTTGAACATTTGGGCTTCATGGAAATGACACATTGGCGGACCTACATACGCTTATTTTTTTTTTTTATCAACAATTTCTTTGTTGAGGAACACATCAAAGGGACCTGCACATGTTTTCATTTAGCCCTAACTAGTAAATCACATCCAGATGCTAAATAGGCATTCTGTTGGTTTTTCTGTGCTGATTAGATAGTTTAGTGCTGTTTGCTTACAAGTGTAGCCGTATCATTAGCTAATGCAAAGAAATGCTTTCACTGAGTTGCTAATTAAGATTTTTGGAAACCCTCCACGCTCGGGAACAGTTTGTCTAGTTGCCAGTAAAACTTGCGGTGCTTGAGATTTATTTTCCCTGCCCTGTCTGGGATAAATAAAATTGGCGTTCCCACTTCCTAAATCTCCCCCTTGCCCGCAGGAATTGCAGTTTGATCCCAGCTGAGTGAAGAATAAAGACATTAGGAGCTAAGACCACACACACGAAATACTGAGCCCTCATGCCACCTTAATCTACTGCCATTACATTTTGGTGAAAGTAGGTTCTTATTTTCCCACCATCTTAATTACTAAAGCCAACAAAGTCTGAGCCATAAAAAACTTGCCGTGTGCAGGTAATTTTACCAAATCAGAAGGTACACAAACAACCCCAAGGAAAATGAAACCAATTGGTGTTTGTAACAGGGGTGTTCTGTTCCGAGAGAAACACAGAGGTTTTGAGATTGAAAACTCCATCAGGCACACACACACACACAAGAAGATTTTCAAACATCTGAGTATCCCAATTTCAACTATTGTTTCTATTATCAAGAAGTACAAGACTCATGGTATTGGCACAACACTCCCTCAGTCTGGAAGAAAGAAGGTTCTTTCACCAAGAACAAGTAGAATTGTGAGGAAGGTTAATAACAATCTGAGATTGATTGTGAAAGATATTCAAAGTGAATTGGCTGCAAGTGGGACTGGGGTTTCCATTTCAACCATAGGTCAAGTATTGTATGGTGAAGGTCTCAATGGACACAGGGCAAGGACAATCGCTTAAAGTTTGCAAAACGACATTTGAATGATGGATATGAGTTCTGGTCAAAGGTTTTGTGGAGTGATGAAACAAAAATCGAGCTATTTGGTTACGCTGATAGTCGTTACGTTTGGAGACAGTCTGGTGAGGTATACAAAAACAAGAACACCATACCTACTGTCAAGCAAGGAGGTGGTAATATTCTTCTATGGGGCTGTTTTTCCTCTAATGGCACAGGAAATTTAGTTTCAATACATAGCAAAATGGATTCCATAGCATACCAAAAGATATTGACCAATCATCTGAAACCCTCTGCTACAAAACTTGGTTTAAAGCGCAACTGGACGTTTCAACATGACAACGATCCAAAGCACACATCAAAATCTACATCAGAATGGTTAAAGAAGAATAAAATCAATGTCCTGGAATGACCTAGTCAAAGTCCCGATCTAAATCAGATTGAGAATCTTTGCTATGACTTGAAGAAGACTGTGCACAAGAGAAGTCCTTGGAATTTGAATGCACTGGAACAATTTGGCTTTAAAAAAATCACTAAATAATCATGCCAAAAGCTTATTGACAAATATCCTAATCGTTTAAAAGAGGTTATTATTGCTAGCTATTAATTTCATTTTCATTGTCAGGGTATGAATACTTTTGAATTAGCATTTTTGGAATTTTGAAAAAAAAATGCTGAAATACATAATTGTAGACATCTATTTCTTGTAACTTTTTTTCCTCATCAACAAAAGCAAAACTTTTGCTACAAAATATTTTCCTTATAATTATTTGTTTTCAAGAAATTTCTAGAAATTATAAATTTCCATTTGGGCATGTAAACCTCTGACTACAACTGTATGTGTGTGTATATATATATATATATATATATATATATATATATATATATATATATATATATATAAACACAGGTGTGTCTTTGTTGCATTGTAACAGTGATGCGAGTGGTCAGCCGACCTCTTTTTTTCACACTGCGGATTCACCATGCAGCCACCCAAGAGCTACAGCGTCGGAGGACAACGCAGCTCTTGGGCAGCTTACAGGCAAGGCCGACTACAGGGGTCGCTGGTGTGCGGTGAGCCGAGGATACCCTGGCCGACCTAACACCACCCCCCCCCCCACCCCGGGCAGCGCTCGGCCAATTGAGCGCCGCCCCCTGGAAGCTCCCGTCCTCGGTCGGCAAAGGAATAGCCTGGACTCGAACTTGCGACTGTGTTGTGCTGTGCTGTGCGGTTCAGTGCAGTGCTTTGTCCCGTGCCATGAGGTTGATGCTCGGGTGTTGATGCTGGCTTTTTGGCAGCAGCTCCCTGGCTCCTAATTCTCTGCAAATAGAACAAAACAAAAACAAAGAGGCAGTGCTCCAGCTTGTTAGATATTCAGTGTAAGAGGGCCTTGCTCACGTAGCTGCGTCCCCTTTGTATTACCAAACTCCTCCCTGCAATCAGCCTGGCCCCCTGGTCTACCCAATCGCTGCCTGCGCCGCAGCTGTTTACAATGGAGTTGTTCGGAGTACTTGCAGCTACGCACTTCCTCCAAAATGGCCAACATCCGGTTTCCTCTTACCGTCGAGTCCGCCCGTCTATGGAGAAGCTTACCACCAACCTTACACAGCGCCCTCTCTGGTCAGGAGGGAGACTTACAGCTCAAATTCCTTCTCTCTCTCACATGCACACAATGGCAAACAATGAGACTAGGAATTCTGCCACAGTACCCAAGAAACCATTATGTATTATGTTTTGTATTTTGTATTTGTTGTATTGTTATTTTATTATGTATTATTTTGGCAGCGAGGTGCCGCCTGCCATTATTTGTTATTGTTTTTAATACCCCGTGAGGATGTGTGACTGATCAGCTACTGATTATATAATTAGCTGACAGTCACACAGAATTATTATACATGTGCAGATTATGGCCGAAGGGTTAATAAAATAACGAAAAGCCAGTTAATCCCTCGGTCATAATATAAAAATTCAGGGACAAGTTAATCTACTTGAACAGGAGTAAGAACGAGACATGAGTAAAGCTACAAAGAGAAATAACTACAATTGCTATTTGAGCTGGATTTCGACGAGCACGGTACTTGTTTATTGTCTGTTTGTTTTGGCCATCATGCCATTTAGTTTTGTTCAGTGTTTTTGTTAACTCTTTTTATTTATTATTAAATCAGAGCATTTCATACCCTGCAATACTGTCTGTGTCCATCTTCTTCTGGGTCTGACGTCACCGCTCAAGCTATCCTGCCACATTCCCCTTGAAGAAAAAGCCCTTGGTACTATTCCTCGCATCAATTTGGAAGGAGTTGCAGGTGTAGATATATTTGCCCAAGCACAAACTCAGAATGGGAAGTTAAATGACCTGATTAGTCAATGTATGTTTCTTTTCCTAATTTTTGCCACTATTTAATGTAACATAAACAGGATTTTACTACTGCTCCCATTATGCTGCATTACTATACTAATTTCACTTTATTATGTCAGAAAACACTTTATTTGTTCTAGAAACCATAGCCATGGGGCCAGAATTGGATCCTTGTCACGTTTCTGAAGATGAAGAACATCCAGTACACACAGTATCCCATCCATCAGACAGTATACCTATACAAAGACGCCCTTCACCCGGAGCCGGTGATGAGGAAGAACACATTGAGATTTACCTTATACAACACCACACTAATTTAAAAACTATATTATCCACAAATTTAAGGTCTTTCTCTACATCTCTAGACAGCATAGAAAATACATTTGACTCGTATCTATGTGAGCAAAAGCATCAAACTCAGATTTTGTCAAACATAAATGATAACTTTTAAGAACTAAAGGCAATACAGGGGTCAGTGGTTGATGTGATGAAAGACCTTGCAGTAGCATTAAGAGAACTAAAGATGGAACAATGTAATCTAAATTCAAAATATGTGAGACTACAATTCAAACCACTAAGACAGACATTTGTCCTGCTGCAGGGAAGAAAGGACCTGTGCAAACCAATATAGCAAGAAAAAAGAAATTCTCTAGTGGAAAGGGTGAAACAAGCACATCACAAAAGTAGCTAGACGCTGCCTAAGAAAACGTAATTAAATTAAGAAAATACTTTTTTTTATTGGTACACTTATGTTTCCTAGTAATGTTTTCCCCACAAAAACGTTTAAATTGGATTTGGTGTTTGAAATTATGTTTTGTTTGGCTAATGAGAGAAAGCAATGTTCATTCTAAATATTAATCAGTTATGTTGAAAACAGAAGTAAGGCTATGCTACATATATCTTTTTTAAAGTAGTCTTTTATTTAATCATATCACATGTTTATGCTGGCATACATGTAAATAATACCCAAATATGTAACATGTAAAACAGTAACCCAGTGGTGGTATTAATAAAGATAAAATACTTACCAGCTACTAATAGTTTTTGTTAACATTTATGGATTATGATAAATCTGGGAAAAAAATGACATTTTTTTGGTTAAAGCTAGGAAAAAATATGTGATTTAAGCTAAATCCGGGGGAAAAAAAAAAACACCCGATAAAATATTTGTGCTTTTATTTACACTTGGCGCCCCATACACATCAGACATAACAAAAGGGCAAACCAAAATCTACAGTTTATACAAAACAACATAAAGTCATTAGTTGGGGAGCGGACACAAGCAGAGAGACATTTTAAATATCAAAGTGAGGGCTCCCCTTCTGCTACATATGAAAGGGGAAACCACAATATAGAAGAGGGATGTTGATGGTCCAGTTTGTTTACATTGCAAAGAGCATATGAAGAACAGGGTTAGAATTGCTTAAGCCCCCTTTCACACTGGCACTTCTACCTGGGTCCCGACTCGGGTTTTGGTTACCCGGGTCACAATCCCACACTAGACTGCCGTACCTGAGTTACACCCATCTAAAGCCCTTAGTCACCTTTCAGAATGTACCCCGATGTGTCTAACTAGTGGATTAAGCAGATTTAGTCCACTTGATAGGACTGTTAGTACACCTTCAAATTCTGATTGCAGCATACCAGAAATTAATCATCACAGGTAGATCATCTGCATTCGCTCTCGCTACGATTCTCCTACTCTCCAACCACCATGAGCCCAGAGTGGATCTTTTATATCTGTGGCTGGGGCCTTAATTACCCATTAATAAATGACATCATTAAGGCTCCAGCCACATTCCCATGGGTTTTATTGGGATGGGGAATTCACCCCCATCCATGGTCACTACACTTTATGAGACCAGCTTTTTGCCGGTCTCAAATAATAAATAATAATGTTGGACACTTTTCGTCAAGCCGAGAGCTACAGCATGGCAGAGGGACATCGATGGACTGTGAAGGATAAGACTAATATGCTTGCTTGTTCTAAGCATTTACTGCTTAAAATGTTTTGCATTTTTCCCCTGCAATCTGAAAATATTAATCTGCACATTTCTTATGTCCATCAGGTTCAGGCAGTCAGATCCATGAGAATAAAGTCTTGCACAATATATATATATATATATATATATATATATATATATATATATATATATACAGCTCTGGAAAAAATTAAGAGACCACTGCAAAATTATCAGTTTCTCTGGTTTTACTATTTATAGGTATGTGTTTGGGTAAAATGAACATTTTTGTTTTATTCTATAAACTACTGACAACATTTCTCCCAAATTCCAAATAAAAATATTGTCATTTAGAGCATTTATCTGCAGAAAATGACAACTGGTCAAAATAACAAAAAAGATGCAGTGTTGTCAGACCTCGAATAATGCACAGAAAATAAGTTCATATTCATTTTTAAACAACACAATACTAATGTTTAAACTTAGGAAGAGTTCAGAAATCAATATTTGGTGGAATAACCCTGATTTTCAAGCTCAGCTTTCATGCGTCTTGGCATGCTCTCCACCAGTCTTTCACATTGATGTTGGGTGACTTTATGCCACTCCTGGGGCAAAAATTCAAGCAGCTCGGCTTTGTTTGATGGCTTGTGACCATCCATCTTCCTCTTGATCACATTCCAGAGGTTTTCAATGGGGTTCAGGTCTGGAGATTGGGCTGGCCATGACAGGGTCTTGATCTGGTGGTCCTCCATCCACACCTTGATTGACCTGGCTGTGTGGCATGGCGCATTGTCCTGCTGGAAAAAACAATCCTCAGAGTTGGGGAACATTGTCAGAGCAGAAGGAAGCAAGTTTTCTTCCAGGACAACCTTGTACTTGGCTTTTTTTCAGTTGAACGCAATACAGTTTCAGTTAATATGCTTTAATGCTATAAACAACTAATGATCCATTATCATGCAATTAAACTTGTCTGTGCCTATGCAGCAGTGTCAGCAGCTTAAATGCAATCTGCCAGTTTGAAATGTGCACATAAAGACATTACATTTATTTTTACTTAGATGTGTTTGATGTAATATAAATGTGTCTTTCTTTTTGTACAGGGATCCATTTATATGTTTATCCATCAAAATTCCACACATCAGATTAGTAAAGAAGAATTTACACAGCTATGGCCAAAGGTTTTGCATCACCTAGAATTGTAGGATTGAGACATAATAATAAAAAAAAACACTATATGAACATACTTTAGATATTTTATTTAACATCATGTAATCAAAGAAACAAAATTAACAAAATTATATCGTAAGTGTCTACTGGAAGCCATAATGGTAGTACTGTATTTAGATTTGGAAGTGCCACATTTTTCAATTTGTCAGTCTTTTGTTAAGTATATGGAAAATTACAAAGCGGTATGTAATTTAATATATTAACGTAACATTCGATGAAGCAAAATGAGTTAATTCTATAGGGTGATGCAAAACTTTTGGCCATAGCTGTAGGTTAGTGCCCATTATCAGTCTAACTTGTTGCACTTGTTCCGATCAGTTAAACCAATTACCAGGATGATCTGCTTGGTACGCTGCAATCACGACGAAGTTATACAGATTTGCAGGATTTTCTAGTCTGCAGTTTAGTCCACTTGATGTGGACTAAATCACTGGTATGCTCCAATTGACCCATTATTCCATGGGGCGGGCCTCAGCCCTACCACAGTGTTGAACAAAAAATAAATACTACAAACACACAACTGTTTTATGTAACACAGTGCTCAATAAAAACAACCAAAAGCCATAATATTAGTACAGTATTTCGTTAAGTATATGGAAAACTACAAAGTGGTATGTCATTTAATATGTTAACATAACATAATTAATTATACAGGGTGATGCAAAACTTTTAGCTCACAAATCTGGAAACGGAAAGAATCAGCGTTAGTCTATATGGATTTTTCCATATAACTCTACCAGCATGGGTCCAAGTTTCAGCACATCCAGTTCCAAGTAGATGATTGATCTTGAAACTTTGTCAGGTTGGGTCTTAAAGGAGCCTAAAAATTCCTACAAAATGCCTATATAACACATTTCATGCCCTCACCGCTCTATCTCCACTTAATTTTCAACTAATCCTGGTTTTTGTGCCGCAATGAAAGTAATGGTTAGGGATAACTGCATTTTTAAATTTTAAATAATTCAATTAAGTCCCCCCTAATTCTTCATAATAAATTCAGCTACTTCAACTCTCTCTAAGGCCATAATGTCCTTTTGGTAACGTGGTTACCAGAACTGAACACAGTATTCTAAGTGCGGTACAACCTCATTATAACCTCCATTGATTTGCAAACTACACTACTGACTTTATATACCTGTGATGGGGTACACCCCGCCCCTGTATATCTTTTTTTTTTTCATTTTCTTGCTCCTTTTTTAAATTTTTTTTTCAAACTTCATCCGGTGTTCTGCTCTGAGTCTTTAGGACACCGTCCCGTTTCTGACACCATATGTGACCAGGATGGCTTGTGGTGATGTCAGACCAGGAAGAGAGACACACAGTAATGAGTCTATTACAACACCAAGACCTTTCTCTTCGTGGGCCTGTTCTGGTTCTGTACTACCCATTTGGTATTTGGATCCTGTTTTTTCTGCTCACTTCTGTATGAGGTCTAAATCCTTTTTCCTGGGTGACTGAAAGCACATTGGCCACTCTCCTAAACATGTTACAAGCTTGCTACTAATTACCCAATCTAAGACATTGATATGGTACTTGTGTTGTATAAAATGTTGCTTGCGTGGAAATAGACATAGTTTTGAAAAGTTTGTAGCTACTTATCTGGGATTACCTCTTGTACCACAGGTTGGAAACATCTGATACCCTGATGATTTCTTGCATGGTAATCTTTTTGTTTTGCTTTAGCAAATCTCTTATTGTACTGTATAGGAACCTGTGTGGTGGAACAAATAAATAAATAAATAAATAAATATCAAGTGAAAGATGTAATACTTGTTACACTAAGCATAATGATGGAGAGCCTAAATGTTGTAAAACTAAAGCTAAGACATTAGAAGGTGACAGATGCTGTTGAGAAGTTTAAGTGCTGTTCAACACATTTCTTGAGATGCTGTGTACTTCAACATCCCAATCATAAAGACATTTCAAGTGGTATGGATCAGTGGTTCTTTGGAATTGTGCTAGCCAGTGTCTCCTTTCCAATGATGTCTTTGAATTAAAACAATTGGAAAATACTTGCTCTCAAGTTTAGTCATCAGTGAACATCTCTCTCTCTCTCTCTCTCTCTCTCTCTCTCTCTCTCTCTCAGAAAACACAAAAAACACCAAAAATCATATAGTGTTGACAATATATACTGTGTCTGACAAAAGTGCTTGTGTAAACAAATGATAACATCATCACATCTTGTTTCTTTACAGTAGACATATTCCACAACTGTTGCTATATATAAATAAACATCATGATCATGATGTAACATCTTACAGTGAGGACCCCTGAAGCAAAGACAGACTTTGCATAAAGCCTGCTGTATAACTGTTTACACAGCAATCCTACACAAACCAGGAAACAGCCACCCCTCAGATAATCTAATTAAAACCATTTAAACCTTTTACTTGAGTTATATTTGACAAATATGTCATTTTTTTTAACCATCTGAGGAAAAGTATTACAAAGTTAGGAACAGTGTCAAACGTTTATAATCAGACTACAGATGAAACAAAACAATTGAGCTGTTTATTTATTTATTTAATTTTATTTTTTTATGACTTCATGTTGTTTCCTAATACAGGCTATTTCCCAAGTAAGCAAGTACACTAACCACAGTTTAAACATTTAAATGTCTAAGCAGACACAATTATTTTAGCTTTAGCACACACCTTTTAACTGAGTGAGACTGACCTGCGGTAGATCCACTTTGAAGAATCTTCCCTATCTGTAATTAGAACTTAAATCTGCCACAAACTAGGTATGAACAGCACCTCTTCAGGCATGCAACACCTTAATGCAATCAGGTCAAGTCAGCCCCAAAGTTCTTAAGTGGATAACAGTATTCTCGATTGAGAAATTCATACATTCATACAGTGCAAGATAGATGAGTCAGTGAAAGTACTAGTTTGCACAGGAAATATTATGTGGTTTTCTGACCAACCATGGCTGAAACTTATGTGAGGACTTAAAAGGAGACATTTCAATTACAGTCACCACCACTTAGAACGGGTGTGTTTGTGTTAAAGTGATTCACCCGCAGTAAGCGATGGACGGTATAAACTCCCACACAATAACCTGACATTCAAAATGTCCCCCAATCACCAATACAGTAAACGAAATAAACAAGCGTGTGTGCGGTTAAATCTTTATTAAGACACTCATTACACTAATAAAAAAGATGTATTAAAACCTATGAATGTAATAAAAAGTACATTTGAAAAAGTAATGCAAGTGTAGAAATGTGCAGTACAGGTAAGCTACATTACTGCAAATTGTTTCCAGTGAAGAACTTTTGCAAGTATGGACGGCAAACTTTCAGCGTTTTCTAAAAAATCCCAGTTCGGCTCTATATCCAGATGCTGCTCCATAGCACGCCGCAGTGTTACAAACGCAGCATGCACGCTTACGTTAGTCCGGGTCAAAAACGCATACCTAGTACACGTATTCATTTGGACCAATCAGGATACATAAAATACTACACGTTCCAAATAAATGTAAATTAATTACACATTTTCCACATAGTGGCTAGTCATTTTACAGTACAGTGGAACGTTGCATATCCGACCGTTACATAACCACCCTGATCAATTAACCGCCTCGCTAAATAAATAAATAAATAAATATTAAAATTAGGCTACGAGAGTAATGGTATTGGCAGCAAATGCAGCTTCCGCGATGGAAATAGAAAGAAAGCGTTATAGCAATCAGCCTTTTGGTGCGTGCCCCAAGAGAGACCGGCTGTGTGCATGCGTCAGTCAGCTGTGTGTACCAGTGACGTTTCAATACACCAGTTGAGAAAGCTTTGTATTTTACTCTTTTTTTGTGCAATGTGTTTATATGATGGAGCGCACGGTTGAAGATATTGGCAGCATGTTGTTGTAGCTTTTAAATGCATTTGAATTAAACTAGGATCCAGGATTCGTTTTCGGATTTTTGAGCAGGGTTCGGATTCAGCCGAATACTTAGGATTCGGTGAACCGAATCCAAATTCTACATCCACCCAGATGCACATCCATTTTAATATATCCCGCCAATGTGTGAGGCTGTTCTTTAAATAAAAGAGACAAATCCGGTATTGAACATAACTTTTGTATTTAATAAAAATAACACTTTTGATGAACTCTGTCGCGACTCTCAACTCCCTACTGGTGGCGCACGCACTAAACACGTCATACACCTGCTGAATGCAAACATACCCCCGTATGCAGCAGCACATTCACATCACACTTCTCATGGAGTAAAGTTATGCAGTAAACCTGTAATATATAGTAATGGCAAACTGTTATAGACTTTTGTGCTTTATTGCTTTGTCTGAGAAGTGTTCTGGAGATCATACTGAGAGAAAAGAATAAATAAAAAATCGGTGCACAGAAATATATATATTTTGTGTAACTTTACAACCGTCAGATGTGCAAGATGTTGTTGATCAATATGCTTTAGTAAATAAAATTTTATGTTACTGTAATGAGCCAATACAAGTTGAACTGCTGTGTTTTATTAAAATCATTTTTAAACTATTTCGTATTTGATATGCGTTACACAAACGGTGCATTTAAATCAACGTGGGTTTTATTTCGCAGAGAGATTCAGGTCACTCATCATGGTAATGTTTTCCTCATAGCTCTCAGATAGGGTTGTCAACAGGCTCCAGAATCTCGGGACACTTTAAGGCAGGTTGGATTTTTTTTAACTCACCTCTCTAAACTGCAATGTATTCGTCATATAAAGTGAGTGCGAATGGCTTGAGCAGTTTAGTAAATGTATTTAATTGTTTAATTGTGGTGGCGATTCTATCTGGAGAACCTCATTACTTGTATAGTACTGTTGGTAGGTCAATAAAAGTATCTGTGTAGTTTTAATGTACAGGTTGTAACTCTACGTGTATAAAAAACAACTCTGAAGTTGACACCTCTATGAAAAGTCCAGCTCAATCGAAGCTAATTTATGCATGACATCACACCAGGACAAGCTCGCCATCCCGCCCGCTGCTTTCCTGCATTACCGCTCACCAAAACACAACACACCCAGGGGAGAGATACCATGGTAAATAGGCATGTAATATATGGTTGCTCCAACACAGCAGGGCCATTCTTATGTCTCCATGAGTCTCCTAAAGAGCCGGTACGATGCCGGCAATAGGTGAAGTTTGTGAGGAGGATTGGGATGCTAAGCCCAACAGCAGCTGCATCTGCAGCACCCCTGTCATTGATGTTCAAGATGGGTGCTGTTAAAAAAGTTAAATTAAATAAGGATGCAGTACCATCCATATATCCGGATGGTACCTGCAGGACTAAAAAAAAGTAAAATCACCGGGACTCCAGCGGCTGCCAGGAAAAGAGAGGTGCAGAGGGTAAGGGCATGATCCTATCATTTCATTAGAATTATCTCTTTGATGAAAATATGTATAAAGTGACGCGACTATATAGCCAACAACCTTCCATGTACATTATTAATAAATAATGTGATAAAATTACCACGTTATGTCACGTTCTTGTATGCATTCCTGTGAAGTCTCTCGATTTCGTTGGGACACTCCCACGTAAGATCTTCTGTCTCCGGATTATTTAGATCGCCAATCTTAACATAAACTTCAACTTTATTTATTATTATTTTCCCCATGCGACCTGCGAAAATGTCTTAGGCTACTTTATGATGTTGATGTAGGCTATATCAAAGTAACGTTAAGAATAAAATATTATTTACTGTATATGTAAGAATTATTATATTGATTTGTTCGTAGAAAGTTGTGCAGTAAGTCCGAAAAAGGAGACCTCTGGTTCTCATGTTTTCATAAGTTGACAGGTATTACTGTACTTGTTTTGCATGTTAAATTGCAGCTGATCTGGTGCCATGGAGATCAGACACACTCTGGCCCAGATTTATAAAAGGATTGTTTTACGACCGTAAAATGGGCGCTAAGGGTTCTGAATTCTTGGATGAGATTTATAAAACACATGCAATGGCATAAACACGCAATTAATACGTGATTTGCGGAGGCAATGACTCTGTGTGCTTTCGCCCTTGATGCATATGTAATTCTGTATATGCATATGTAATTCTGGGGCGAAACCACTAAAATTGGGAGGGGGTTTTGCAAATGAGGTGAATTAAATATTCTGTCTAATTTATTAAAGCTGCTGGCCTCGTATTTGCGTGATTATTTTAAGAACTCTGAAAAACAGGCGTTAATTTGCGCAGTCAGACAGTAGGCTATATAAAAGGCAAGGTGATGTCACATGCGTGACTACTGTGCACTGTATTATTTTGCTTTATTAACTATGTGTTTTATTTTAAGATTTTGAGTGTTGTATTTATTTACTTTTTGTTTTGGTTGTATTTAAATAGTCAATTATGGTTTTCTCCTTTTATTGCATATTATTGACACATTGTATGTTTGTATGTAATTGCACTTTATTTGAGTTGGGCACGACACATTTCGGGAGGAGAGCGTCCCTATAAGACTGCATTTGCTGCAAGCAAAATGGAACTAAATATTGCAGACTTTATTTCCCCCCCCCAGGACGAGAGTGGGCGTGCCAGCTTCCTCTAGACAATGTTGAACGATGAATGCAGTGACTGGTTGATTGAGGAAGTTGTGCTGCCCCGACGGGATTGGTTCTTTTAGTTTTGTAGACCCGCCTTCAGCCCTTTTTTAAATGTAGGAACTGGAGCGAATAGAAAATATAACAGGAAGACATTAATAAAAGAACAGAACAGGAGACAGGAATGAATGGAAGAAAGAAAATGGGAGAAAGGAAGATGTAAACCAGACGCAAAAGAGAAAGGGGCGGTCATGCACTAACTGAAAAGCAATCAAGGCACGGATTGAGAATGAGCGAATAGCGACTGAATGGAATGGGATTGAAACAAATGGAATACGAGAGAGATTGAACTAAAATACAATAAGGGAGTATAAATAGAGCCGGGGAAGCAACCCGTGGAGCAGAGGAGCTGAGGGAGTGAGACGAGTTGAAGCGAGACGGAAATAAACGAGACAGCAGAGTATCTTGTTTTTCCTGCAGCTGGACGGTGACGGTGTGTAGCAGCTCGAGAGCCACGCGGTCCTGTGGTGTGCTGCATTGGAGGCTGATGAACGTGGGGGAAAGCAGTGTGGCACTTTCCTCCTCGAAAGCTAAGTTCTATTTTATTTAATCTTTCTCTTGTATCTCTATCGTTTTATTTATCTGGTTGTTTTCCATTTTTAGATATATATATATATGCAGAATGAATGACTGTAGAAGCTGTGTATTTTATGTAGGCCCTGAAAAATTTGTAACAGTGCTACTGTTGGCGTGGTTTTAACCATACCACTTTCTTTTCATTATTTTAACTGTATAGTTTTAATAAATTGTTTGGATTGATTGCCAAAGTTGGTTCTTTGGTATTATACTGCTGCTATGTTTTGATTACTCGAGAGAGAGTTGTACCAGACCTAAGATATTATTATTATTATTATTATTATTATTATTATTTGTTTTCTTTTTGTTCTTTTGATAACCTGGTGGTAGCTGTGGCCTGCTTGGACTGCACGTGATCTGAAGTATAGAAACCTAGAGCCAGACACGGGACTGACAACTGGAAGCTGGAGTTATGCTTTTATGCTGTGTTTATGTGATGTTTGACCCTGTAACTGCATGGTGTGTTTTATCATTGATGTAAATAGAATAAACTTTGTACATTTGTATTACTGTTTCCCTTGTCCTGTGAAATGGTTTTGAGCTGTCTGTGAAGGGTGTACACCTGGGAATTAGAACTTGTTCAGAATTCGTGGAATTGGTTAATTGGATTTCTAGTGTCCGTAAATCACTAGGTGGAGTAGACACGACTACAGAACGGTGGGTCAGGACTGTGGAAGGGTGGGGGTATTCACTGACACGGGAGACAGAAGATTGTATTTGCAAACACCGCACAGGTGCCCAGTTTTATTTCTTTTCTTTTTTATTTATTTTAGCCCGCAGAGGGCGCTGTTGTCCGTGGCCTGAATACTGGCAACAGTAAACAGGACCACGGGGTTTCCAATACAGGTACACAGTCCAGTGCACATACAAGTGCTCGAAAATAATAATGAAAACAAAAGGCGAAAGAAAAAGGGAAAATAAAACACAGTAATAAAACTACAAACAAAAGTGCTGCTTACGCAGTGCCCCCAAGCGCAATGGTATAAACACGCAATTAATACGTGATTTGCGGGGGCAATGATTCTGTGCTGTTTAGCCCTTGATGCATATGTAATTCTGGGGCGTTTCTGAACGAAACACCTCCAAACTGGAGACTGAATACTGGTCCCCAGCTGAACTTCTTGCACTGGCATAAAATTCCCTTAATGTTGTTGAGAAAAAATGAATGTCCATATTTTTTCTTTAAGTACTTTAATCAGCCCATGCTCTAGTTTTTTTGTGTGTTTTTCTTTGTTTTCTATTTCATTTAGCTGTTCCTCATCTACTGTTATGTGTCTACTCTTGCTGGTGCACTTATTTTATTTTATTTTTTTTTTCAGATGGACTGCTGTCTTCACTCAGAAAGTTGGTGTTGTGCCAGTTATGTGGAGTTTCATCCCCAAATATATTAAAGGATGTGGTTTTGTAACTAATAACAAATAAAATGGCAGTTTGTCATGGAATTTAGAATGTAAATCAACTATCTGAAGTATATACATAGTATTTAATTTTATTGTACAAAACAAAAAGAAGGAGCGTGCAAGAACTATTTTTTATAAAGACCCATTCAAATTTCCAAATAAGTTATTCACCAGGGAGAAAAATGGCATACTAAAAGCAACTATGTCTGAGCTGGAGAGATATCTCGAGGTAATGCACACAGATTCAAAAAGTCAGGAACCTATGTCAATTCCTTCAGACATCCAACCTATCAATCCACCAGAATACCAAATGGAGGACTGCGCACCGAAGTGGAAAGAAGTAGAGCAAGCTGTGAAAAAGAGTTCCCCTGGTGTTCTACAAATCCTGTGGAAATTGATGAAAGTAGCTTGGGAAAAACAGGTTGTACCAAGAGCATGGTGCCGAGCAAGTGGGGTCTTTATACCCAAAGAAACATGGAAGGTAAGCTTTTCTTCAGCATTGTTGCACAGAGATTGTCAGCTTACCTATTGAATAATTGCTTTATTGACACTTCAATACAGAAAGCCGGTATTCCAGGTTTCACGGGATGCATAGAGCACATCAGTGGCGGCAAATTCAATCAGCTAACAGGAGAGGAAGGAGCTCCATGTGACATTCCTGTATTTAGCTAATACATACAGTTCAGTACCACATGAGCTTCTTTGGGCAGCATTTGATTTTTTCAGTGTACCGAGGACAATAACAAACGTAGTGAAAGCCTACTTTGGAGATCAATTTAGTTTTTCAACTTCAGAATTCCCCACTGCATGGCAATGTCTAGAAATTGGAATAATGGCAGGATGCACCATTTCTCCACTGGCTTTTACCATGGCAATGGAAGTAATTATTATGGCGTCAAAATGGGTAGTGGGAGGAGAATGCTTGGCTTCTGGAATGCGACTGCCACCAATTACAGCATACATGACAATCATGACTACAACAGTAGCCTGCACTAATCGGTTATTGGGCAAACTAATCAATAACATTGAAAGGGCACGAATGCAATTCAAGCCCACTAAGTCAAGGAGCATCTCTATAATTAAAGGTAAAGTAGTGGATAAGAGGTTCTACATTAACAGTGAGGCAATACCAACAGTGTCTGAGAAGCCTGTGAAACGTCTTGGAAGATGGTATGATGGGGACCTAAAGGACACAGTTTGTGTGGGAGAAGTGAGACAACAAGCAGTGCAAGGATTGAAGAGCATAGACAGCAGTGCTTTACCGGGTAAACTTAAACTCTGGTGCTTTCACTTTGGTATACTGCCAAGACTTCTGTGGCCACTCACTGTGTACGAGGTTTCCTTGACAACAGTAAAGAAGCTGGAAGTGTTAATCAGTTCATACGTCAGGAAATGGTTCAGAGTTCCATGCTGCCTTAGCAGAGTGGGACTGTATGGTAAAGGGATACTGCAGCTGCCAATTTCAGCTCTACCAAGGAGTTTAAGTGCACCAAGTTTCGATTGGAAATGACACTGGTATAGTCATACGACAAATGTGTGAGGGAGGCAGCACCTGTGTTGAAAACTGGAAGAAAGTGGGCGGCAAAGAAAGCTGTGGAAGATACAAAGGCTTCCCTTCGTATCAGTGATATCATAGGGCAAGTACAGCATGGAAGAGAAGGCCTTGGTCTCAGTTCAGCTCCTTCTACATGGCACAAAGCAGCCCCACCTCAACGGAGGAAGCTGGTAGCCAACGAGGTGCAAAAGCAGGAGGAGAGGATGAGGTGTATAAAGGCAGTTTCCCAGGCCAAGCAAGGAGAATGGACAAGATGAGAGCGTATGGAACAACGCAAGATTGTCTGGCGAGATCTATGGACAACATATGATGTCCTCCTATCACCACAGAACCTTAATCTATGGGTAGGAGAGGACCCATGGTGTCCTTTGTGTTCATCGCCAGCTACATTAAGACACATTTTGACAGGATGTAAGGTGGGTCTTAGCCAAGTACGGTGTACTTGGTGTCATGACCAGGTACTGTGATGTTTGGCTTTAGCATTGGAAGACAAGTGCTACATGACCAACAGGTTGCCACCAATGCCAGCAATATATGACACATGAAGAACAACCTCCAAGAAAAAGTGTTAAAACCAAAACTCGTCTAGGACAACTGGAAGCTGCTAGAGACTGGAAATGCTGGCAGATGTTGGACAACAGCTTACTTTCCCACCTGAGATTGACACCACTAACCTTCGACATGATATTGTCTTGTGGTCTGGATCAGCACGCCTTGTTCACCTGGTAGAGTTAACAGTGCCATGGGAGGATGCTGTAGATGAGGCGTATGAAAGGAAGAAACTTTGGTACGCTCAACTAGCTGCTGAAGCGGAACAGTGAGGAAGCAGAGTCCAGGTTTACCCAGTGGAGGTGGGTTGTTGAGGATTTGTGGCACACTCTACGGTTTCTCAGAGACATTGGATTCAGTGGTCGAGAGTTGCGACGCATAGTGAAGAACTTATCTGAAACAGCAGAGAGGAGCAGCATCTGGTTCTGGTTGAGACGAAAATATTCTGGTTGGGGACCTCAAGCACAGTGGAAAAAACAAAACAACATCGATGTAAAGGAAAAGAAGTAAGCAGAGAAATACCCTACTCAGCTCAGTGCAGACGGTTGTCATGCTGATGCACTTGGGAGGCCGCAATGTGATTGATCCCTGAAGCCAGCATTGCAGCCGTTGTGTGGGGTAGCGCTATACATAAGAAATAGTCTTGACGCCCAGGTGTTAAATCTGGACAAAGAAAACAACGCTGAATCAATATGGGTCAGAATAATGGACAAAAATTCAAAGGGCATAATAATAGGAGCATGATATAGACCGCCAAATTCAGACACCGAGCAAAATAATCTGTTCTACAATGACATTAGAAATGTGTGTAGCAAAGGAGAAGCCATACTAATGGGGGATTTCAACTTCCCCCATATAAAATGGCAAACTCAGACCACAACATGGTCTCACAAAACAATTACATCCCAAAAGTAGACAAATCTAAATCTAAAACAAAATGGCCAAAATGGTTTAATAGATTAATTTTAAAAAAAGTTCTGCGAAAAAAGGCTCTTTACAAAGCGTTTAAAAGGGACAAAAAACAAAGTACACAGAAAGAGTACTTGGAACTGCAAATGCAAGTCAAAAAGGAAGTTAGAAAGGCCAAGCAAGAGATAGAAATGAACATTGCTAAGGGGACTAAAACCAATTCCAAAACGTTTTTCCAATATTATAACAGCAAGAGAACATTCAAAGAGGAGGTTAAATGTCTAAGAGATACAAATGCCAAAATCATAGATGAAGAAAAAAAATAGCAAATATATTAAATGATTACTTTTCACATGTTTTTACAAAGGAGGATATGGACAACATGCCCCACATGTCGACCTGTTCCTACCCAGTTTTAAATAACTTTAGCATAACAGAGGCAGAAGTGTTAAAGGGACTAGGAGCTCTTAAAATAAACAAATCCCCTGGGCCAGATGAGATCCTCCCAATAGTACTCAAAGAAATGAAAGAAGTTATTTACAAACTGCTAACCAAGATCATACAACAGTCTCTTGGTTGTGCCGACAGACTGGAAAATTGCAAACGTAATACCGATCCACAAAAAGGGAGACAAAACCGAAACAGGTAACTACAGACCAATAAGCCTGACTTCTATTATATGTAAACTTATGGAAACTATAATAAGATCCAAAATGGAAAATTACCTATATGGTAACAGTATCCTGGGAGACAGTCAGCATGGTTTTAAGAAAGGGAGATCATGTCTAACTAACCTGCTTGATTTTTTTGAGGATGCAACATCGACAGTGGATAACTGCAACATGGTTTATTTAGATTTCCAGAAAGCTTTTGACAAAGTCCCACATAAAAGATGAATACTCAAACTGAACGCAGTAGGGATTCAAGGAAATGCATGCACATGGATTAGGGAGTGGTTAACATGTAGAAAACAGAAAGTGCTGATTAGAGGAGATACCTGAAAATGGAGTGAGGTAACTAGTGGTGTACCACAGGGATCAATATTAGGTCCTCTGCTATTCCAAATCTACATTAATGATTTAGATTCTGGTATAGTAAGCAAACTTTTAAATTTGCAGATGACACAAAAATAGGAGGAGTGGCAACACTGTTGCAGCAGCAAAGGTCATTCAAAATGATCTAGACAGCATTCAGAACTGGGCAGACACATGGCAAATGACATTTATTAGAGAAAAGTGTAAGGTAATGCACGCAGGCAATAAAAATGTGCATTATAAATATCACATGGGAGATACTGAAATTGAAGAAGGAACCTATGAAAAAGACCTAGGAGTTTATGTTGACTCGGAAATGTCTTCATCTAGACAATGTGGGGAAGCTAGAAAAAGGTTGTGGCAGGCTGGCTGTCATGACATCAGGCCAGATGCAGGGACCAAAACAAACTGACACCAAATACTGCAGTTCAAAACAAAAGACGTGGCGACGCCATTTTATTAAATAATACAGAAATATATAAAAGGTTTAAACAAAAAGAAACTTGCTCACTCGTTCCTCCTGTGTGGTCCAGTGGTTAAAGAAAAAGGCTTGTAACCAGGAGGTCCCCGGTTTAAATCCCACCTCAGCCACTGACTCATTGTGTGACCCAGAGCAAGTCACTTAACCTCCTTGTGCTCCGTCTTTCGGGTGAGACGTAGTTGTAAGTGACTCTGCAGCTGAGGCATAGTTCACACACCCTAGTCTCTGTAAGTCGCCTTGGATAAAGGCGTCTGCTAAATAAACAAATAATAACACCCTCTCTCGCCTCTACCAGAACACACTTTAAATAAAACAATAACAAACAATATGCATGGCTACGCCGTCATATTTAAATACAAATAAACAATAACAAAACATATGGTGCTTCACCAACAAAAATAAATACAATAATAAATCATAAAACACAAATTACAAAATAACACAGGGGCAGAGGGGGGACTCTGTTCTAAAAATACAAAACACTGTACAGGGCTCCTCGCCCTGTTACAAAGGCCAACAAGATGCTCGGATATATTGTGAAAAGTGTTGAATTTAAATCAAGGGAAGTAATGTTAAAACCTTACAATGCATTAGTAAGACCTCATCTAGAATATTGTGTTCAGTTCTGGTCACTTCGTTACAAAAAGGATATTGCTGCTCTAGAAAGAATGCAAAGAAGAGTGACCAGAATTATCCCGGGTTTAAAAGGCATGTTGGATGCAGACAGGCTAAAAGAACTGAATCTATTCAGTCTTGAACAAAGAAAACTACATGGTGATCTGATTCAAGCATCCAAATTTTAAAAGGTATTGACAATGTCGACCCAGGGGACTTTTTCGACCTGAAAAAAGAAACAAGGACCAGGGGTCACAAATGGAGATTAGATAAAGGGGCATTCAGAACAGAAAATGGGAGGCACTTTTTTACACAGAGAATTGTGAGGGTCTGGAACCAACTCCCCAGTAATGTTGTTGAAGCTGACACCCTGGGATCCTTCAAGAAGCTGCTTGATGAGATTCTGGGATCAATAAGCTACTAACACCCAAACAAGCAAGATGGGCCGAATGGCCTCCTCTCGTTTTTTAAATGTTCTTATGTTCTTATGTTCTTATGTGTCTTGATGATGCAGTACACTTCAGCCATCAACACCAGGCAGAAGGATATCTACATCATTGGATGGAAGGAAACGCAGATGGATCACATTAGTTTACAGTAAAATAAACTATGTCTTAGTTGGTGCGTATCTTGGTGGAGTCCATTATCAGCATGAAGTTTAAACACCTACTCTCATGTAATGGAAATCTATAACTTAAGTTTCACCAATTTTCATTTTCATTTTGAAGTTATTATACTTTGTTTTGATCAGAAACAGTAAATGATGCTGAATTCTAGTTATTAATTATGATGAAGGTTTCTCGCACTACTCTGAACTGAACGATTGACTGAATCTGACATAATAAATTCGAAAAAAACTGAAGCCTACATCAAATCCCATTGCGGAGCTTAATAATCACCTTTCCCGATTTACATACAGTTCTAATATGGACAAGAACACCATATGTTGATTGTTATACTTCTATATAAAAGGGTGCTCAAACTTTTGTCCACTAACTGTAGGTCACCTATAGTCCACAAAAATATATATAAAAACACAAGCATACCTATACTTTGTCGTGTAGTCAAATCCTGGTTGCCAACCATGTAATTTTGTTTTTACTGACTGTAACAGGGAGGAGATCTGTGCTGACTCTTCTGGTGCGTTCATAGTGCTGCAGGAAGAGGGCAGCAGCCCATCCAGAGGTGGGAGAGAGGGTGTGTGGGCTTTCCCTCTCTCTGAGTGGCTGAGAGGCGGGCCTTGGGGGGATTGCTGGCCCTATAAAATAACATCCTGTTGTTCCCTCAGCTCTGCCCCTGTAAGACGACACAGCGAGCTAGCGGAAGCTTTGCTCCAGGACTGATAACGGCTGGAAAAAGAAAAAATGAAAGAAACCCAAGTTCAAAAAAAGCAGGCTGAGGCAGCAGTGAAGTGTAGGATGGGGAATCGGGCCGTGCGGGTAGCGACGGTCGGGGTAACACTGCAGAGTGCAGCACCTTTTCTTTGTAGTTTTGATTACTGTGTTTTATTTTGTCTTTTTGATTTCGCCTTGTGTTATTATTATTATTTGAGAGCACCTGTGAGTGCGTCAGAGGAGCTGTTTACCTGTGGGTATTTCCGTGGTCCTATCTATAATCTCTGGTATTCAGGCCACGGACAACAGCGCCCTCTGCGGGCTAAACAAGCACTTAAAAATAAAACAAACCAAAAGTCATAAATAAAACTAGGCACCTGTGCGGTGTTGTCAAATACTGTCTCCCGTGTCAGTGAATACCCACACCCTTTCACACTGACATACAGATTTACAGTCGCCTTTTTTTTAAACTGACACTGTATTTTTTTGACTGACATGATTTAAAAAAAAAGGTGTAGACAAGAGCGCAATTTTGTGTAAATTTTCATCAGCTGCCAGATCCCATCTAAGATCCGTTAAGTCAGCCACATGTTACTGCATAAATTCCATCTCGGCTATCCAGCATATTTCCAATAAGAATCTGTGGTAAAAGCACTGCAAGCTGGACGAGGTCTCCCGAGCTCGCTGTGCTTTGGCTACTTGGTTGAAGAACACATATACTAATTTCAGCACAGTATTGTTTATTGCCATTCTTCCTTTGATACTTTTCACTGCCATCACAAAAGGTATAGGTATAATGCATGGATGGTTTGCAACCTTAAGTCAAATGCAGTTTAAAGTGGCTTACTACTTTCTCAATCACCAATACAGCAAAGGCAGTTAGCTTTCCTTACTTTGCTTTTGATCGGAAGTGGTTTTTGACATGCTTCGTTAAGAAAATGCTCTTTCTCCAGGGTTGGGCATAGACTTTTCAGCAGTTTGGGGCTTTCAGCACCGATTTGTAAAAATATTTCTAATGCCCCCATTTGCGGCTTGCATTTTTCTTCTTCCCCTTTCTTGTGTTTATGCTTTGCTGCCCCCAAAAGAGACATTGTTTGCTGCATTCAAGCAAAATCAAACTGACTACATGGAATTTATTTGTGTCGCCGCGAGTGAGATACACTGCCTCGGTTCAAATGTCAATGAAAGAAGATCTTCCAGTTTGCACGCAATTCTGTATCTGTTTATTATTTTAAAAATTACTTTGGGGCCTAGGCAGCTGCTTAGTTTGCCTATGAGTTAATCCAGCCCTGCACACAACCTATGATATTACTTAAATGACCTGTGAAATGATAGCATCACATCCAAGGCCGGTGAATGTCAGGAAGCAGACTCAGAGGCAGAAACTGCAGTTTAAAGGTGTTGTTACGCGCTTTTATTTAACAGCACCAATGTCTTCAGATGTGCAGGCTCTGGACCCTCCGGACGTGCAGGCTTTAGACCCTCCTGACATGCAGGCACTGGATCCTCCGGGAAGTCATGCAGGCACTGGGCCCTCCAAATGTGTAGGCGCTGGACCCCCTAATGCTGACTTCCGCTGTGCTCCCCTTAGCAGCATATGTAATGGCTGCTGAGGGTGGCATGGCTGTTGCACTTCCGTCACAGATGGAAGTGGCCCTGCTTCAGCTACTGGAGACAGCGGGACCTTTCCCTGTGGCGCTGGAGACAGCAGGCCTCTCCCTGTGGTGCTGGAATCAGCAGGGCTTCTCCCTGTGGTGCTGGAGACAGTGGAACCTCTCCCTTTGGTGCTGGAGACAGAGGGGCCTCTCCCTGTTACACTGGAGATTACTCCCCTTTTTTGGGCGCTGGAGACGGCTCCCTCTTCTTGGGTGCTGGAGATGGCTCCCCCTTCTTCGGCGCCCGAGACGGCTCCCCTGCTCGCCTTCAGGAACAGCTACACCTCCCTTTTTTCAGTACTCGGACAGGCAACTGTTCCTCTTCCTCTTGGAGGGGGCAGCAGGCCACAGAGTGTTTGAACTCCCTGCATGCGAGGCACCAACCTTGGTCCTTGAGGCAGGTGTCCAGTCCACCATTCCCCAGCACTGGGAAGAAGGGGAAAGGGGGTTCCGTCTTTGGCGTATTCGAAGCCCGCATTTGGCGAGCCTTCAGGCGGTGCCATTCCTCAGCTGACTCCACCTCATCATGATAAGGGGCCTCCAGGAAGATAGGGTCTTCGTATGGGCACTCCTCAAAGAGGTGCTCAACCTCTGCACATGATCCGCAAATAGGAGCTATGTCGTCATCCAACTGGCATTGCTCCTCGTGCCAGACCTCCATTATATTCTTTTATTCTTGCAGACCGCTCTGGGTCACATGGGGGCGCTAGCCCACTTCTGATACCATGTGTGAAAAGATAGCATCACATCCAAGGCCGGTGAATGTTAGGAAGCAGACCCAGAGACAAAAGCTGCAGTTTAAAGGTGCTGTTGCACACTTTTATTTAACAACAAAGAAAAAGGCACAAGGGCCAAAACAAAAGGTTTAGACGAAACAAAACTACAAATACTTTTACCGTCAGGCTGGGCAATAGCCGTCACTCATGGTCTCACAAATACAGTATATACCCTCCAAAAAATCCCTTTAAAAAGCACGTGGCAGGGCTTTGCGGTCCATTTATTCAGCGCGTGTCAGGCGTGTCAGGTCCAATTTATTTTCACACGCGCAGTTTATTTTAGATGCACTGTTTAAAAGTATTTTTCACAGTAAAACAGGTTTAAAAGCCATTGCATATCAACAGGACACTCAGTACTGCATCTCCAGCCCCGCCTCACCCCTTGTTCGCTGTATTTTTCACATACCTCTTCATAGTCGTGCATACCGATAAATCATTTCCTGATCACTCGTTTTATCACCAAACTCCTCAATAAAGCGATCCAAGTCGTTATTTTAGAACATAAGAACATAAGAAAGTTTAGAAACGATAGGAGGCCATTCGGCCCATCTTGCTCGTTTGGTTGTTAGTAGCTTATTGATCCCAGAATCTCATCAAGCAGGTTCTTGAAGGATCCCAGGGTGTCAGCTTCAACAACATTACTGGGGATTTGGTTCCAGACCCTCACAATTCTCTGTGTAAAAAAGTGCCTCCTATTTTCTGTTCTGAATGCCCCTTTATCTAATCTCCATTTGTGACCCCTGGTCCTTGTTTCTTTTTTCAGGTCAAAGAAGTCCCTGGGTCGATATTGTCTATACATTTTAGGATTTTGAATGTTTGAATCAGATCACCGCGTAGTCTTCTTAAGTCGTTATTTTATTACTATAACATCTCAAAAAACTGCAAATGTCCGTAATATTCTTTGAGCGCTGGATGCAGAAGCAGCTATCTTGTTTGTTTATGTCCGTGTTATCTCTGTGGTGCCGGGGCTGTGTGTATTGCTCAGATCCGCCCCTTTTTTCTTTTTCTTTTTTTCGGCTTCTCTCGGCTCCTATCGGTCTCACTCGGCCATTGAATGGTTTTCTCAGCTTTTTCTGGAGAAAAAACAACTAGAGACCTGTTTTTTATGTCTTTTTAATGATGTCAGACAGGGTCCGACATTAGACCGGAAAGGGAAAATTGTAATATCGGACCTCGTCCGATATAGGACCGCAAAGGGTTAATTGATCCTCAATTAATCAATTAAACGTCAACCACATTCTGCACAAGATTTCGGCAGGAATGGAATTAACCCCATCCCTACCAAACTGAAATAAAAAATAACAAAACACACACAATTTATATGGTGCTAATTACATTTTGATGTAAAAACCCTAAAAAACCTGGCCTGTAAGGACTTTAAATAATAGGGGATATCATTTTGTACCTTCTACTTTTGCTTCCTTATCTATTATTGTTTGTGGCAGGGCAGAGCCCTGCATGTAGATATGTCGTGATTTGTGTTTGTTGTATTGTTATAATTTTAATGCATTGTTTGGGGTTATTTAAGAACGAGTGATGTTTGTTATTGTTTGGCAGCGTGGATGGTGTAAAAGCCCCATACCTCTAAACACGTGCATAATGTGGCATTCTCCAAATTGATTAAGTGATTGCTAATTCGGAGATTGCCACGTCACAGCAGTCACTCATAGCGGGGTGGGTTGTTGGAGAGGAGAGCAGGAAGGAGAGATCGGAAATCAAGTAAGAGAGAGACAAAGAACCAGTGTGTCTGTTTATTTTGGCCTCTGTAACGTTTTCTTTGTGTTCGAGACTTGTTTTGTATTAAAATTTTAATTTCAATAAGGAAAAGAGCACATTGGTGACTCACCCGCAGTACTTGTGTGTGTGTGTTGCATCCTGGTCTGTGATGTCACCCACTTAGCCATCCTGTCACACAGATCTTTTAGATATTATTTCTATCCTGCCACTTGAAGCAGGAGCATGTCTATTTGGCTACAGGGCCGTGGGCCCTATTTTGAAGCAGTCATCAAGGAATACAACTGCAACTTAAAACTGGCTACATCGTCTTATTTAAACCAATACACCATGGTGAGAGGAATAGGTCACTTTATTCTCAACATCCTAGTAGGCAGTTATATGTGCATTGTTACTGACCTAATGTCACACAAAGGAAATAGCTACTCCGTAAAGCTTTTTTAGACACCCAGTAGTGATAGCCTGAAGACAATTGATATTAATTATATGCCACCATCTTGACCAGGTATTCCATGAAAAAGAGACTGTAATCCTTATGGAACTTCTCTGGTTAAATAAAGTTTAAATACAATGCATATCCTAAACTGGAGCTGTAAAACAATGCCACAGCATGGTAACATTACACATAGATTTTACATTTTCAGAGGATATTTCCATAAGGGTGTGTGAGGGAGTATGCGTTACCAAGGAGACTCAGAGACTCTGTAGTTAAGTACTCACACACATTTATTTACATGCATCAAAACAAAATACACTAAAAAACAACAAAACACTACCGCCCAGCACCTTCACCATCACTACCTACACTAACACCCGTGATCACCCTATTTATACCCCTGTGGCTGGAGCCTTAATTAATCATTTAATCACTTATTCAATTCATGGCTCCAGCCACATCCCCACGTGTTTTTGCAGGGAGGAATTTAACCCCCTCCCTGCCACCCAATACTCCCCCCCCCCCCCTCCCCCTACACACACTATGCACCGGCAGGGCTTTCACCCAATACAAAAACGGGCAACCAATGTGTAGAAAAGATGTTCCTATATTTGGGGTCAGGAGTTCATTGCCTTTGTAATTTTGAAATGAATCCAGCTCTAATGTATCATTGACAGGATTATGGACCACTGCAGGCTGGAGATGCCTGGTATGTATAAAATGTGCTACAACGTATCCCCATCATCAGCAACCACGTCTCAGCCTGCATCATTTCTGATTCTTTTCTCATGCTGGCCGTGTTGTGATATGTACACATGTCCATGATTATATTGGGCTGAAGTGGTTATGCTGTCCCTGTAGATGTAAGAAGTAAAGCTGCCCCTCTGGTCAACAGGTCTACCGTCCAGACTGGTGTTACTGGGATTTTCATATTCCATCATATGTAATTTATAAATAATTTATTAACACTTCACAGATGCTTAGTACATTTGTGACGGCACAGGCGTGTCTTTTTCTGTCTGTTTAATTGGTTGATTTTGCCACATTGTATGTACAGGAGGTGTGGCCAATTAGCTTGTTGGGAGCTCTGGCAGTCTGTTCCACAGATTAAGCATCATCCACAGCCGCTCTCCAGGGTGCTGAACCAGCCTAGCACTGTTTTACCAACATAAACTTTAGTTATCATGCATGTTATCTAGCAAAAATTATTATTGAAAAAAGGAAACACAACTATAAACTAATATAATTGAATTTTGCTATGACTGTGATGTGAGTGAGAACTCACTAACATGAGTGAGAGAGGTCTGACCTAAAATGCCATTGACTTATTTGAGTGTGAAATTAATCTTATTTTTATAATCCTTCTGTTTATTATTTGGCATGTGATTGCGTATAATGGTACATGAGATTCAGTACAAACCTGGATTGACATCATAGTGTTGATAATTCTGGGTGGAACAGCTTTCTGAAGGATAAGGCTATTCTATTAACAGTTGCTCTGGCCAATCCGTTGAACTTTTATTATGTTGAGTCCTTGTGAGTAGGTCAAATTAATGATTTCCTAGAAAGGCTGCCTAAAAAAGGTGACGAGTGGATAACAACATAGTTTTACAACAATGCAGTTGAAATGAACAATGATTCCTCAACATAGAAAGACTCATAGGGCTCCCGAGTGGCGCACCCGTCTGGAGTGCAGGATGTGCCCTATAGCTTGGAGATCGCCTGTTCGAATCCAAGCTATGCCACTGCCGACCGTGGATGCGAGTTCCCAGGTGGTAGCTGGGGAGTCCTTGGCTCATTGCACACCAGCGACCCCTTTGGCTGGCTGGCCTGTACGCAATTCAGAACTGCGTGGTCCTGTGATTCCATAAGTTTTGAATATGGCTGCACGATGGGCTTGCAGAGCAAAACAAAGAGGATGGCTGACGGCACTCATTTCAGAGGACCAGAGTGCTCGTCTTCGTCTCTCCCGAGTTAGTTCGGGGGTTGCAGCGGTGAGCCAGGTTGAATAATAATTGGACATTCCAAAAATTGGGATAAAATTGGAATAAAAAATAACTGTTAAAAAAAAAAAAAAAAATAGAAAGACTTTCTGGTGCCAATGGTAGTCTAATGACTGAATGTTATAAATAGGCTTGCTACTTTTAATCAGTAAATCTCATTAAACGTCGAATTCCCCAAAAATATTTCAACTGGAATAAATTTATATAGGATAAACATCGGTAAAACCACTCACTATTTTTTAAATTTCTTACCAAAAATAATAATTTAAGAAATCATCGCGTCTGTCCCGTCTCCGTTCTGCTCTGAATGGCTAGGGGTCGCTGTCAGTCAAATCAGTGGTTTCTTAATAGGCTAGTGTAGTTTCACCGTCAGTCATTTTATCCTGTCCTGACAGATCTTGTTGGCTGAAGCAGAGCTAGAATGCTCTCATTTGTTTAAATTACTGTCAATCATCAGACCAACTGTGCACTTTCATTTGCCAGCTACAGCACCTGTCATTCAAAGCGCCTACTTTGAAATTAGCGGGTTAAGATGTAGGTAAGCATTTGCTATTATAGGTATATACGGTGACAATTATTATTTTGATTTGAAAATGGGGCGCATGAGAAATACACTTAATGAGTATTGTGCATAATACCCTGATCGACGGCAGAAGTGTCCGCGGCAGGACAAAGCGGGTCAGTCTGCCTTGCCTCCAGTGAGTCTGTCCACCTGTGCTAAAGGAGAGGGGCGGAGCTCGGAATAAGTGCAAGTTAGTTCTGTTCAGCTCTCTAATGTTTTGTTCTGTGAATATTGTTTTTACTTGTATGTATACTATAAAAGTCTGTGTAATACATTTTATAAGCTGTGTTTTCTACGGTTTATTTGAGACCTTTTTTTTTAATTTGTGTAGGATCTTTATCTATACAAGGTATAGCTTTGCTGTGACCAAACGTTATTTCAATTAGAATGTTGGTAACCATGGTTTTGTTGCATGTTGTCGAATAAATAAAGGGGCTTCACTAAATGAGACGTTTCTCAATGGCATAAAAAGTCTTTTTTTTAAGCATAAAGGTCGATTTCACCCATGATCTACTTGAATTGAAAAATAAAGATCGAAAAAAAACCGGTAAATTCTTTCAAAAATAAATGTTGATATTAATCATCGGTTTGGCAAAAAAATAAAAATGGAATAGTAGCAAGCCTAGTTATAAATCAACTTGATCAGTAATATTGTGATGACAGTCATTGCTTCAAACTGTTCATATTAATTTCATATTAAAAAAGATTATTGGACAAACATTTAAATTACAAATCAAATCATTTTCTTTTAGTTTTACTACATACCATAGTTAAATGGTTATAAATTATATTTAAAACATATATTTTAAACATGTCACCCTTATTAATATACAATGTTTTTGAAATGTCTATGAACGGCATAAACTGTATATGTAGGCTGTAAATACAAGAGATGCTATTATTTAAATAGATTCTTAAATCCCTCTTCATTTAGATAATCCGATCAACAGTAGGGTTCTCCAGGATTTTATCCAGTCTGGTCTGTGGTTGCCCTTGTACATAGTGGCAATGGGTTACCTTTTTAAATCGATTCAAAGATTAATTGATTTATCACACAAGTTGTTTATGTTATATTACACACACTAACAGTATCAATACTGTGTTAATAATTCATAATAAATATTACCTTCATACATTTTCAGAAAAAGGTCTCCTGAGTGGCTAATCTAGTAAAGACACATGATAAACCCCTTGAAATGTAATACAGTATATCTAAACAGAAATTCTGTGACACTGAAAAGACCAGTTTAAAACTATTCATTGAGTTATGGTACTTAATAAAATAACTAACTTAAAGTAATATTATTTCATCTTGATGTAAAATCTACAGTAAAGTATGCTTGTGAAAAGGCAATGGAACCATATTGTGCACTGAATAAGTGAAATGTAAGTTGAAATAAATACATAAAACATGTATTTCAGCTTTTGATTTAACCACTAATCTTGACATATTTTGGTTGCTGTTGAATATGGGTAGTTCACAGAATGATTTGCAGATTTCCTGAAAGCATATGCATCTTAATGGTTTATTTGGGCTTTGGTTCAAAAAATATAAAATATAATAATTCAGAACAGATTTATTTCCTTTTTTTCACTTCTTTTTGTTGTAGTGTTGGGGTTTCTTATATATTTTCTTTATGAGATAGTCCAGAGGAGTTTTATAATGCCATCAAACATATCTTACTGATAATGATGATTAAAGAACTGTCAAATCAAATTACTTCCAAAGGGGCTGACATTCCTGGGGGTTAAACATGTTGAGTTCAACAGTACCCGACAAGAAGTGTGCTGCAATTTATCTACCCAAACAACAAAGAAAAAAAGCTTTTTTTATTGAATACTTCATTACATTATGACACCAACCAAACCACTACTACGACTACTTATCCTATGGTAGATGCCAGTTGCGGCTCCTGACTTTAGTAAGTGGGGAGGCTAAACAACTGTAACACGTGTGTTTCTTTATTTATTATGTTATTGCCTGCTTGATGTTTGTTTTGCTGTATGTATTGTATTAGTTATTCTTTATTTATTAGCAGTTAGTTTGTTTGCACTCTCACTCCCCTTCCCAGAGCTTGCTGCTTTAGCAGACTGTTAGCCTGCTAATTGTATTGTCTGTTCTCCTGCAGTTCCCCCTTCTCCCCATGCATGCAGTGGTCAGTTACCTGTGCGCGATGACCTCATCTTGCTCACCTGGTCGCAATGTACTGATTAATCCCCTTTAAAACAGAGATACGGAGAAAACATGGGAGAGCATGCTTGATCGTGAAAAGCTGCTACCTGTATTGCTGGACTCGCTGACTGAAGAGAGAAGCTGAGAGTGGACGAGAGTTAATGTTCTTTTACAGAGAGAAACTTAAGCCCAGGTGACTGTACAGTGATGTCTGGTTCACCAGGGGGAGTGGAACAGGCAATCAGGTGAACGATTGTGCCTGGTGGTGCAGCAACCTGGGAACTAGGCCTAGCAACCAGTGGTCCAGACGCAAAGGTCAGGTGTCTGGGAGCCCAGGTTGAGGGAATCGACACAGACACCAGGACTCCTGCACAGAGGTGGTGGTCGGGGCTGTTGTAGAGGGTGTCTCCTCTTTCATTCCCGTTACCAGAGTGGCAACACCTCCCCCTCTGGCGCTGGAGGTGGCAGCGGTTGTTCTTCTATGCCAGCCACAAAACACACACACCCATATACAGAGCCTCTGCTTTGCCACACTACACATTTTAAAAATGACCTGATATGTTAAGTAGTAAACGTTTATATTTATATGGACTACATGAGTTTACAGCCTTATTGTTTACAGTTGTCACGCAACCCTTGTAAGATAGTAAGACAGCAGTAAATACATAAACACCAATGTCTTCACTGACTTTGTCACAGAGCAGTTGTAAAACGAACCCAACAAAATCAGCTTATCAAAGTGACACCAGGATTTAAAATGATTTATGAGAAGGAAGAAAAATGTATTCATATTCAAGAAAATGCGCAACAATGAATACAACTTTGAGAGACATACACATGTATGTAATAAGAGTGTTGGAAACCCAGGAAAACTTGAGAAATTCATTCAGTCATTTGCTCTAACAAATAAAGTACACATTATTGTACATGTAAGGCTGCTCCATTTCTGGTTTTGGTGATATTGATAAAGTATCCTCGGTGGTCATTTGACCTGGTTTTCTATTAAATACCTTCACCTTCAGTTAGGTGCACTTAACCGTTGCAGAGGTCAATGATCGAGCAGGTAATGGCTGCTGCTGTGTACAATAGTAAGAGAGGAACTTCCGTACTGTAATTTCTTGTAAACTTCCTTTCTATGTGGAAGCCTGTTAGAACTATTTTCAAGACCCCAGAGCATAGTATAGACCCACATATGTTCCCAGGGTGTTCTGACTGCTGTAAAGTTAGAATTCAGTTCACCATTCTAAATGTGCACAGCCATTTCTTTAGATACTAACTTGTAGCAGTGATTTCAATTTTGAAAATGTCATCCATACCATCCATGATAGTGGAATGTTTAGTATTACTAAAAGAATCTTAGTACAATTATTTGACAAATGTTTCAACTAAAAGTATTTCTTATTGTAAAAACTTTTGTCAAATAGTTTTACTACACATTTTAAATAGCTGTGATATATTTTCAACACAACTGTAAGATTGCCAGTGTCGTTGGTGCTGTCCTTTTAATTAAAAATATGTGGGCACCTTGCTTACAAATTTTAAAATTGTTTTATAAACTTTATATGAA
Source organism: Acipenser ruthenus (assembly GCF_902713425.1). Taxonomy (NCBI): domain Eukaryota; kingdom Metazoa; phylum Chordata; class Actinopteri; order Acipenseriformes; family Acipenseridae; genus Acipenser; species Acipenser ruthenus. The sequence goes on along the minus strand of NC_081190.1, from coordinate 42,059,022 downwards.
CTTTATATTTAGACCTATTGTACATATCAGTCACACATGCTTTGAATATGAAATAGAATTAAACAAAATATATGCAGATCTCAAAATATGCATGGTTCACTGTGACAGGATGAACGTATTGGTGACGTCAGGCCAGATGCAGGAAGAAAACACTGACACCAGTACTGCAGGCAAAAGACGCGCCGTGTGCCGTTTATTTAAATAACAAAACAAAACAAAAATTGAACAAAAAAACAGTTCTCACAGAGCAAAATAAATAGTTAAACCAAAACAAAATCATGAACACAAAATGCAATAGGTTAGGCTGGACAGATTGCTGTCATTGTTCCTATTCTTTGCTTCGTTTTAACTCTCTCTCTCTCCTCTCGCTCTCGTTCCTCCTCTCGAACACCCACCACGAGTGCCGAGAGCTGCAGGCTTTTATAATTGTGACCGAGGGATTAACTAGTTATCAATTATTTATTTATCCCTTGGTCACATTATTATTGTTATTATTATTTGTTTATTTAGCAGACGCCTTTATCCAAGGCGACTTACAGAGACTAGGGTGTGTGAACTATGCATCAGCTGCAGAGTCACTTACAAATACGTCTCACCCGAAAGACGGAGCACAAGGAGGTTAAGTGACTTGCTCAGGGTCACACAATGAGTCAGTGGCTGAGGTGGGATTTGAACCAGGGACCTCCTGGTTACAAGCCCTTTTCTTTAACCACTGGACCACACATTCTGCACACGTTTTCTAATGTGGATGGGGCTTGTCTCTCTCTTTCTCAATTCAATTCAATTCAATTCAAAGTGCTTTATTGGCATGACTTATTTTCCACAGTGTTGCCAAAGCAATTACATACATATTAGGAACAGATGCATATATATATATATATATATATATATATATTGTAAACGGGACTCACCCACTCGGGTTCGTTGCCCCTTTAAAAACACGACCCAGGACACTGAAATGGATTTTTTCCAGCGCGGTTGCGCTATTTTTTTAATAAACACAAACGTAAAACAAAGTACACAAAATAAACACCTAGCTCTTTCTGAGCACTAACTACACACGCAGGAACCTAACTATCACAGGACCGCTAAGCCGTTTCCCTGTTCCACAAAACTTCACCACACGGGTTTGCACTATACCTTTTTCTCGGGACTGCCAGGAAGCAGAGCACTCCTTTCTGCCTCCTTCCATTCAGCAGCCTCGAGCAGACTGCCTGTTCTCCTTTTAAACCCCGCACCTGGGCCTAATTTCCAATAACGTCCAGGTGCGGATGATAATTAATAATAAAACAATTAGAAAATCAAAAGAAACAATAAAACAACACAAATCAAAACAGTGCATTTCTATAGCAGGGAGGCTTTAACCCCCTCCCTGCTGTTTCTCACAACCCGCTACTTCACACATCCCCCCCCTTGTCTTTACAAGACACAGGCCACGAGACGGCCACCTCCTCCCCTAAAACATAACCACCCACCCTCAAGTCCATAAATGTCCTTTCTTGCCCTCTTCCACGGGCAGGCTTGAGGGTGGATCGGTCCACATCCCGGCTCAGCCAGGTAAGGACCGCGCACCGGCGACAAGGGGACCCAACGGATCGACAGGGGCGACCGGAGCGTAGACCGTGGCACTGGAGGATGCAGCAGTGGACAGAGATCTTCCCCTGGGAACCGGCGCAGTGATGTCCGATCACCCAGGGGAAGCGAAGCAGCGAACAGGGGGAGCGAAAGCGACGTCTGGCAGCAGCCCAGCGACGTCTGGGTGCTCGGGAAGAGCGGAGCAGGGAACCAGGGGAAAAGCTGTGGCCAGTGCTGCAAACTCCTGGGCTCTAGGTCCAGCGCAGGAAGGTCCGGGCAGACCGGCCGGGTGTCCTGGAGCAAGGGGTGAGGGACTGGACGCAGCGGTGCCGGACTGGACCGTAGGGGCGGTGGTCGGGGCTGTGGTGGAGGTATACTTTCCACCTCCCCCCTGGGCTCCGGAAGCGGCGGCTCCTCCCCTCTGGGCTCCGGAAGCGGCGGCTCCTCCCCTCTGGGCTCCGGAAGCGGCGGCTCCTCCCCTCTGGGCTCCGGAAGCGGCGGCTCCTCCCCCCTGGGCTCCGGAAGCGGCAGCTCCTCCCCTCTGGGCTCCGGAAGCGGCGGCTCCTCCCCTCTGGGCTCCGGAAGCGGCGGCTCCTCCTCTCTGGGCTCCGGAAGCGGCGGCTCCTCCCCTCTGGGCTCTGGCAGCGGCGGCTCCTCCCCCTCTGGCTCGGGAGGCTGCGGAGCTCCGCTAGCCTGCTCCCATTCTTGGAGCAGCAGCTCCAATTCTGTTGGCTCCCTTTTCTTCAATGGAGCCAACCCCATCTCTCTCTCCCATCTCTCCAGCTGCTCTCTCTGAGCAACAGCATTCCTGGTGATTTGCTCTATCATTTGTAGCAAATCCATTTTCTGGGTCTTAGGGGCGCCCACACTTTCTGCCACCAAATGTAAACGGGACTCACCCACTCGGGTTCGTTGCCCCTTTAAAAACACGACCCAGGACACTGAAATGGATTTTTTCCAGCGCGGTTGCGCTATTTTTTTAATAAACACAAACGTAAAACAAAGTACACAAAATAAACACCTAGCTCTTTCTGAGCACTAACTACACACGCAGGAACCTAACTATCACAGGACCGCTAAGCCGTTTCCCTGTTCCACAAAACTTCACCACACGGGTTTGCACTATACCTTTTTCTCGGGACTGCCAGGAAGCAGAGCACTCCTTTCTGCCTCCTTCCATTCAGCAGCCTCGAGCAGACTGCCTGTTCTCCTTTTAAACCCCGCACCTGGGCCTAATTTCCAATAACGCCCAGGTGCGGATGATAATTAATAATAAAACAATTAGAAAATCAAATGAAACAATAAAACAACACAAATCAAAACAGTGCATTTCTATAGCAGGGAGGCTTTAACCCCCTCCCTGCTGTTTCTCACAACCCGCTACTTCACAATATATATATATATATATATATATATATACATTTTTGAGAATTACAATATATATATATATATATTGTATGTACAAACAAGGAACCATGGTAACAAAATAATAATAAATAAAATAGAAGATAAATAATAATAATAATAATAATAATAATAATAATAATAATAATACAGAAATTAAAATAAATATTGAAATAGTAATATTGAAACTATTAAATTGTTAAATTGTGCCATGTCACTGCGTGCCCCTCAGGTGCTATCTCTCTCTCTCTCTCTCTCTCTCTCTCTCTCTCTCTCTCTCTCTCTCTCTCTCTCTCTCTCTCTCTCTCTCGCATTTGTTAAGATGCTCAAATCTGCTTTGTGTGATTTATGAAGGAACTCAAAGCGATTAGTTTCACAGCACATGAAAATTCCTCAGATTCAGGGGATGTCCAATCTGTTATGCTGCAAATTATTGACTGGATGAGAACATGATCAGCACTGAGCCATAAGGAGATTGTGCTGAGTTATTAAACACTTGTGCTAAAGCTGCTTATTGTAAATTCCCCAATGTCCTGCTGAAGCGATTGGATCAGATCAAGTCGGATTAGATCAAAGAGCCTGGGAACCAGCCTTTCAAGCAGATTCATTTAATCAATAAAGAGGGCCTCAGAGGGGAAAAAAGTACAAGGATCAAAGAAGATTACAACAGGGAATATATAACTACAATCAGATTATTATATTTTCTTCTGGGGGGTGTGGGTGGGATGTAATTCTCAAATATTAAAACCCCTTTTTTATTTAATAGCATAAAACAATGTGCTTTAAAATAACTAACAAAACATTCTGTGAAGTATCTACTGTAGCACCATGCTGTGATTAAGGGCTCTTTATGGATCGCTAGGTTTCATTTTAAGTCCTTCGTCTAAAAGTCTTAAATCAGTTCTCAGGCCAATGTAGACTCCTAGGGTGATAAGTATTAGATGGGCTTTAACCTCTGGCCCTGGTGCGCAAGAGGTTGTGCAACCCTGTCGACTACCTTAGACCTGAAGCTGTACTACTCACAGTCCTGAGAGGAGGGTATTCAATAAGCTCCTTGAGCTCCTGCACTACTAGTCTAGAGGCCCAGACCAGACATTTTACATGATGTAGCACCCCCAGTACAGAAAGCAACAGCTATGTTATTTTGATAGAAGTATCCCTTAGGTGCTTATCTAGGGTGGATGTGTTGTTGTAAAGTGGTAGCAAGGTATGCCAATGCAAGATTTTTGTACCCATGTCAAAACTACATTTTGCGCAAGTGAAAAGGCCACAAAAAATGTACTTACGTTGTCAAAACAAGTTTGAAAGTAAAAATGACCAATAAAATGGGATTTTAACAATTTTGTTTCAAAGACAAAATACATTATTAGTCATGCAAAGGTTTCTTTGACACAAATTATTACTAATTTATCTTAAAAGACAAAAACACATTCTAGTCATAAAAAGATTTGTTTAACAACAATTATTAAGGCATATTACTTAAAGCATGTTAATGCACAGATTATTACATTACATTACACAAATGTTTTAAATACTGTATTCATTATAATAGAAGCCAGGTAACACTACTAGCCAATGGACTCCCTCTCAACGATGGGAAACATGACAGTATATATGTGTGTGTCTAGCCTTTTTCAATATATTTGCCATATGCTACATGTCTACGTCGGAATCATCTGTAGTGTCAGACTCATCTGGATCCACACTGGCAACTTTATGAGGATTATAACAGTCCTCACCCCCAGTACACGGGCAAGCCTGTGTGCATGTCATGCTCTGTCTGGAACAACCGCAGTTGCACTCACACTTGGCTTTTCTACACTTAGTTGTCTCTCATCAGTGTTGGAGAAATGTGTCAACCTTGTCATGATGCCAGCTATTTCCAATTGGGGAGGTGCTGTCAGGCTGAGCCTCCAGGACATGGTTCCAGATAAGGTGTCTGGTAATTTGCGCACTTGGTATGTTGCAGAAGACTATCATAAGTTGGGGGGAGGGCTCCATTTCGGGCCTTATAAGAAAAGCTTATATTGCACACCATTTACATCTGCTGAGTCAGCAGTTGGGTCAGAGAATAGTTATCAGAAGTTCTACTGATTTCAACTGTGCAGGAGGTATATCCACAGTAGTGCCCAACTTGGTAAGGCTTCTAAATTTGTGAGGATTCTTCCTGACAAGCTGCCATGGCTGGTTGAAATCACACAGTCAGTGTGTGCACTGCTGGCAACAACCTGTATAGTTGTTGGAGGCTGTGTGGTCCAGTGGTTAAAGAAACGGGCTTGTAACCAGGAGGTCGCCGGTTCAAATCCCACCTCAGCCACTGAGTCATTGTGTGACCCTGAGCAAGTCACTGAACCTCCTTGTGCTCCATCTTTCGGGTGAGATGTAATTGTAAGTGACTCTGCGGCTGATGCATAGTCCACACACCCTAGTCTCTGTAAGTCGCCTTGGATAAAGGCGTCGGCAAAATAAACAAATAATAAACACATTTTTTTTTTTTTTTTGTTGGCCAGGTTCAGCTGCTATGGTGTGGGTTGGTATAAATCTGGCTTTGTCCTCCACACTAGTATGAAACCAAAGCTCTTGAGTTGCTTCCAACTTGTGAATAAATTGTACACAGAGAACTGCAACGTCAGTGTCTAGAGACAACAGCACTACACAAGGGTATTCTTGTGAAGCATGTGCAACATGAAGTAGAATCTGAGTATCTGCTTCTTCGTGTGATGAGAATAGATATTCTTGGTCTACAACTCCATATGAAGTGACCATGCAAGCAATGAGGCTGTGCTTGAATCCACCTGCAATAACCATTTTCTGATCTGGGCCAGGTAAAGTTTCTGCCATATCACACCATGATTCTGACAGGGATTTTGCCAGATGTTCTTTATTCTTGGGATCTCTAATTAACTTACTGTACTGCGTTGGGATGGGTGTTTTGGGACCATGGATTTTGATTTCATTGCTTTGTGAGGATTGTCTTTGTGCATGCTCTAAAGCTTTAATTGAGTCTATACATCATATCAATTAAAGATGATATCTACTCTTTTGAGGTGGGTGTACTTTTCTGAAGACCAACCTCCTTGCCCGACCATTTGTATAACAGGAATTGTGGGAGTCTGATGCTGATATACTACACTAGTTGTGGCATGGTGTGACAGGCAGAGCCCTGTCACTGGTTGCTGTTCCTCATTTATATCGTTATTGTCTGCAGCAAACTGAACAAACTTACTATGCTGTATGTTTGATGGAATTATGATACTGCCCCTGGCAGCTTTTTCTTGCTGATCCATTGCAACACATGTGTCAGACAAACAAGATGCTGATGAGAGGCAGGTGTATTCATAAAAAATATATTTTAAAAAAAGTAAACATGAAGAAATAATTAAAATATTTACTTTTTGTAGGGAGTCCTGTATGGAGTGCCATGTGTTTTTTTTGTTAAATCTTTTTTCCAGATTTAATTTACAGCTTGAATTTTTTGCCAGATTTAACTTAAATCTTGTATTTTTTACCCAGATTTATAAATGTTGTGAATATATATATATATATATATATATATATATATATATATATATATATATATATATATATATATATATATACAGTGCCTTGCAAAAGTATTCAGACCCCTGACCAATTCTCTCATATTACTGAATTACAAATGGTACATTGAAATTTCATTCTGTTTGATATTTTATTTTAAAATACTGAAACTCAAAATCAATTATTGTAAGGTGACATTGGTTTTATGTTGGGAAATATTTTTAAGAAAAATAAAAAACTGAAATATCTTGCTTGCATAAGTATTCAACCCCTGTGCTGTGGAAGCTCCCAGTTTACACCGATGAAAGAAATGGCCCTAACGAGGACACAATTACCTTACCATTGGCCTCCATTACCCTCAACACCCTGGACAACGGGGCCTAGTGCTCTCTCCACAGATGGTTCTATTTGAGGCAGACAGGGGCGAATCAAGTTCCTATACAAAACCCGCTCTCTACCCTCACCATGTTCAGGTTTAAGAACATAAACTGGGATATCGGGATATCAGGATTTGATTGTTTAACAATTAAGTATGGGTTACTCTCCCAATAATCACTTAACTTACCCTGACCTGTAGCTCCCTGCCTACGAACCAACACACGTTCTCTAGGTAACAATGGGACCCCTCTTATCTTCTTATCATACTGTTCCTTCTGCCGATCTCTCGCCTTCTCCGCCTGCTTCCCTGCTGTGACATAAGCATACTCCAGTCGCTTGTAGTGTTGGCTTACCCACTCATCTGATGAACCACGCCCTGTAGCAACATCTTGATTTATCACCAGGTCCATAGGCATCCTTCCATGTCTTCCAAACATCAGAAAGAAAGGAGTATAGCCTGTAGTACTGTGTACACTATTATTGTAGGCATGGGCCATGTCTTGAATGTACTCTGTCCAATGATCTTTCTTTTCCACTTCCAAAGTCCCTAAAAGGTTCAGTGGGGTCCGATTAAATGGTTCACAACTTCCCTTACCTGCTGGATGGTAAGGGGTAGTGTGGCTTTTTACAGTTCCATATAAGCGACACAATTCTTTAATCAGGTGAGATTCAAAGTTTGCCCCTTGATCAGAATGTAGACGGACCGGACATCCAAATGGCTGAATGACATACTTCCACAAAGCCCCCGCTGTTGTTACTGCAGTCTGATTTCGGGTGGGTACTGTCCAAGCAAACTTAGTAAAATGGTCAGTAATAACCAACACATTCTGACATCCATCGGATGAGCATTCCAAACTCAAATAATCTAGTGCAACCAATTCTAATGGAGCGGAAGTTTGAATAGACACAAGAGGGGCCCTATCTGGCCTTACAGGCATCTTCCTCTGTTGACATCTAGGACATGCCGCACATCGATCATCAATATCTTGAAGGGAATTAAGCCAATAAAAACGGGCACTCACCACTGCAAAAGTCTTGTCCACGCCAAAGTGTCCAGCCTTTTCATGGTAGTCCTCCCACACTTGAGGACGAAAAATGGCAGGCAACACAAGCTGATGCTTTAACTCCTGCTCCCAAGGGTCCCTCCTAGTTCTATACAAAATGCCGTCTCTGAAGATAAATCGATCCCATTGATGCAAGATCTTCAACACATCTTCCGTCTCTTGAGATCTCTTTCTTGCATTCGGACGATGGCACCGCTGAAAAAAATAAAGCACTCTACTCAACACTGGATCGTTACTTTGAGCCTCTCGCAACTCAGATTCAGTCCATGTGGGAAAAAGTTGTCTTCCTACTTCCCCACAAAAAATCTTATCTGACCGTCCATATTTTGACACCCCATGGCAACAAGCTTTAACCACTTCAGGCACAACTAGACAAAATGCCGGAACCTCCAATCCATCTCGATCTTCCACCTCAGCCAATATTGAAGCGGGTGGGTATCAGGACAAAGCATCAGCATTAGCATTGCTTCTACCTGGTCGGTATTTAACATCAAAGTTATAATTAGCCAGCTGTGCTGCCCACCGTTGTTCTACTCCGCCCAAATTAGCAGTCTGTAGATGGGCCAGAGGATTATTATCAGTGAAGACGGTAAAGTGAGAGCCCGCCAAATATTCATGGAACTTTTCAGTAATAGCCCATTTAAGGGCCAAGAACTCAAGCTTAAAAGAACTATAATTGGCATCATTCTTTTCAGAGGGGTGCAAACTCCGGCTCGCATAAGCAATTACTCTCTCACAACCATCTTGTTTCTGGGAAAGCACAGCCCCCAGACCCTGGCTACTAGCATCTGTATAAAGAATGAACGGAGCTGTAAAATCTGCAAAGTTCAAAGATAGGGGCATCAGTAAGTAGCTGTTTAAGTTGTTGAAAGGCAGTTTCACACTCTTTGGTCCACTGCCATGGGACAAACCCTGACCCTGGTTTTCTTCCTTTCTTTGGCACATTACACAATAGTGCATAGAGGGGACTTGCAATCCGGGAGAAATGATTAATAAAACACCGGTAATATCCCACGAGGCCGAGAAATGAACGAAGCTCCTTTACAGTTGTCGGAGAGCTCCAGCACTGGACAACCTCAATCTTCTTTGAGTCAGCCTGAACACCACTCTCTGACACAATGTGCCCTAGGTACTGCACGTGTTTCTTCAGTAAGCAACATTTAGATGGTTTAAGTTTCAATCCATTATGTTGCAACCTAGAAAATACAAACTCGAGATGTTTAAGGTGGGAAACAAAATCTGAAGAATAAACTATAACATCATCAAGATATATAAGCAAAGATTCAAAATTCTGTTCTCTAAGGCAGCACTCCATTAGCCGCTGGAATGTGGCCGGGGCGTTACATAAGCCGAAAGGCATTCGTTCAAACTCAAACAAACCCATGGGAGTAGTGAAAGCTGTCTTTTCCCTATCTCGTGGATACATCTCTACTTGCCAGAATCCACTAGCGAGATCCAACATAGAAAACTAAGAAGCTTTCCTCAGAGATGTCAAATACTCTTCAATCCTGGGCAGAGGATACGCATCTTTATGAGTTACTAGGTTTAACTTGCGATAGTCAACACAAAATCGCAAAGTCCCATCTTTTTTTTTGACAAGAACTACTGGAGCAGCCCAAGGGCTGCTACATTCCCTTACTATCCCAGATCCTAGCATACTCTGCAACAGGGTTCTCACCTCTCCGAAAAGATTAGGCTGTATCCGTCTATACCTTTCTCGCACTGGAGCAGCATCTCCGGTCCGTATTTGATGTCGCACAGCGCCTGTCCGTCCATAATCTTCTTCATGGGCGTAAAAAATGCCTCGATATTTATCCAGGAGCTGCTTCAGTTGGATCCGCTGCTCATCACTTAATTCTACATCTGAAAGATCAAAAGCATCATGATTACAAGCACTTTCTCCTGACGCAACCTTTTCAGTCTGTAGTAGGCATACTTCTACTATTCCTGGTTCTATTTGCGCCATAAAAACATCATGTTCTTCAGTCACCTCCTCAGATTGAATTAAAAACAATTCCCCTAATTTCTGATTGCTGTGTAACAGAACTGGTTCACTGCCCGTATTCCTGACCCGCACAAATAGTCGTCCATTCTCCACAGTATTCAAACTGCGGCCTACCAGTAAAGACTGCTGCTCCACTAAGGGTTCCACTAGACAGCTGTAATCCTGCCCTCCCGGACCAGCTCTAGCTCGGCCTCGGATGAGCATGTCGCTAAATCCTGGAATCTTGAGGGGAAAACGGTTAGTCGTACGGACAAAACCAACTCGTCCAAATTTATCAGCAAACCCAGCCCTCTTGGCACATACCTTCAAGACCTGTCCCCAAGCTTTTCTTCCAGAAGCATTCAGACATGACAGTCCTTGAAGCTTACTGGTCTGTTTCTTCTGGAACAATTCCTCCCAACACTCCTGAATAATATGCATACCTAACAAGGCAGGTGTAGATGGCAAACAGTGATCTTGTACCACCAAAATGCCTCGTTGAGGAATTCTTGCACCTCCAATCTCAATATCCATCACAGCCCAACCTTCATAGGGAATTGCTAACCCATTAGCAGCACGTAAAGAGAGCCAAGCAGTAGGGTCTTGCAGATATTTTCCATGCTTCCCCAAGTGTTGTTCAAAAAAGCTCTGTTGTAACATGGTAACTTGAGAACCTGTGTCCAGCAGACAAGGTACTCTAATTCCTTCCATTAAAACTTCCACCATAGGACTATCCCCAATCACTCCCTCCATCAATGGTATTTCTGGACCTTGACTAGTATGGCCCACCATTCGGACCAACAAGGTGGGACAGACTAGTTTAAAGGCTCTGTCGATGATCTTACTGGCCTCTCACAATAGCGTTCTATATGTCCTGGCAGATGACAACGTCTACAGATTGGCATTCCTTGGGGATCATAACTATTAAACTGCCGATGAGTAGTGGAATACTGACTTTCCGTCCTATTATGAGAGGGCCTCACTCCATCTGCTCTTGATTCTGTAGGGATAGATGTCGATCTCCAGATGATCCTGTAGTTAGTAGTTAGTCTAGTACCTCAGGACTAGACTAAATCAGTGTGCTAGTTATTACCAATTGCAACAAACCTAGAACTTCCAGATAGTCCCCAGGTGTGGATTAAAAATGTTCCCAATTGCAAGGAACGCCAGATGATGACTGCTGCCCCCTAGAGGTTCCTGATTTATGGTACTAAATTAAACCACCAAGCTCTTTAGACTACGTAGAAGAGTTACCATACTAACGAGTTAAAATGAGAAACCTCATTAAAGTCACGTTTTTTTAATGAAACCATTCACGAAACCGATATTTTAAATATATAGAATCCAGAATAGACTAAAATCGTCTTGAAAATTGACTTTAGAATGTAGCAGAATCACTGTGTGATATTTTCTATGGCAAGCCAAATTATCATTGAGATATTTTTTGTATTTGAAGTATCATTTGCAGATATTTGTAACTTGCAGACACTTGTAAACCCCAGTGTTCTTTAGAACTACTGTACTGTACTATTTAAACAATGTGCAACCTTCTTAGAAAAAAAAAGTGTTAGATTGACACAGTTAAAACCGGTACATTGTATTAAATAAACGAAACATTTTAGAGCCTTTTCTTTTAAACAAAAGAATACACTACACTATAGCCATGTAAAAAAAATACATGTTCGCTGTACAGACTGTAGCCTAATTAAAAAGAAAAGCACTCTCCCAAGTCACTGAGGGATTGTAGCGGTGAGACATGGTCTTAAACAAGTGGCCATTCCAAATTGGGGAGAAAAAGTTGGGTAACAATATAAAAAAACTACCAAAATTGGTTTATGCCGCTAGCAGGAGCAGCACAAAAGCGTTAAGCTATGTCCCCTTGTCCTTTAGTTAAAAAATAAATAAATAAATACATTTTATTAAAAATAATATTCAATAAAAAACAAACAGTACCACAAATGAAAAAAACTACACAAAAATGCACTTATATACAGCAACAACAGTGTGTATAATTAAAATAAAGCAAGGGCAGGGGGATCGCAGTCACAGAGAGGATTTCGAGAATGTGAGTTTGGAAAAAAATCGTGCCAGTTTTGGGGATTTTCGGTCACTGGCCCTAGTCTTGTTTCTCTGCTGTGAACTAAACTGTAGCTCAGCTGATCCCCATCTCTAAAGTTCGTGGCAATTGGTATTAATTTAATATTCAGCTGGGGATGATCCACAAGAAAGTACCGTCCTAGCTGTCTCGAAGTTAGTACACTTGGTGTGGACTCTCTGACTGTTCGTTGCAATTGACCCATTATATCTCTTTTACCACTTCCATTCAACAGCACTCAATCTCATTCAGCTAAAAATGCTTTTAAATTTCTGTGAGTTCTTACGTAATGGTGTGGCAGGATAGCACTTACACAAGTGGTGAGTGGCTACAAGGAGACTAATACAGTACTTTGCAGGGAGTTTAAGCACCAACCCAGCAGAGTTGGGGTCAATTCCAATCTGCCTTTTAATCAATTCCAATCATTTTACCACGCATTATTGAGCAAACAAATACTGTATACAACTTAATTAACTTGTCAGGTATTCTGATTAAAGCCCCAGTAAAGACTATGCCACAAAACAGAATAGGAATTGGAATTGATTCAAAAGGAATTGGAAATGGAATTGAAAAAATGGAATTGACCCCAACTCTGCAACCCAATGCATTTTACTGATTAAAACACAAGATAAATCAGAGAACAAACACAAAATATAAAGGTATGAAGGCCAAAACAAACTTTTACATAAAACAAATATCAAAACTCAAATACAATAGACTGAGCAACTTGAGTAAAAACCCATTTGAAGAGTGACCACATTTTGCACATGTATTTTGACAGGGAGAGAATTAACCCCTTTCCTGCCAAACACAACACTGAGAAGCACCACACTACATGCTACACTGAACAAAAATATAAACGCAACATGCAACAATTTCAAAAATTTCAAAAATTTTACTGAGTTACTGTTCATATAAGGAAATCAGTCAATTGAAATACATTCATTAGGCCCTAATCTATGGATTTCACATGACTGGGAATACAGATATGCATCTGTTGGTCACAGATACCTTAAAAAAAAAAGGTAGGGGCACGGATCAGAAAACCAGTCAGTATCTGGTGTGACCACCATTTGCCTCATGCAGCGCGACATATCTCCTTCGCATAGAGTTGATCAGGCTGTTGATTGTGGCATGTGGAATGTTGTCCCACTCCTCTTCAATGGCTGTGCGAAGTTGCTGGATATTGGCGGGAACTGGAACACGCTGTCGTACACGTCGATCCAGAGCATCCCAAACATGCTCAATGGGTGACATGTCTGGTGAGTATGCAGGCCATGGAAGAACTGGGACATTTTCAGCTCCCAGGAATTGTGTACAGATCCTTGCGACATGGGGCTGTGCATTATCATGCTGAAACATGAGGTGATGGCGGCAGATGAATGGCATGACAATGGGCCTTAGGATCTCGTCACGGTATCTGTGTGCATTCAAATTGCCATCGATAAAATGCAATTGTTTTCGTTGTCCGTAGCTTATGCCTGCCCATACCATAACCCCACCGCCACCATGGGGCACTCTGTTCACAACGTTGACATCAACAACCGCTCGCCCAAATGACGCCATACACGCTGTCTGCCATCTGCCCAGTACAGTTGAAACTGGGATTCATCCGTGAAAAGCACACTTCTCCAGCATGCCAGTGGTCATCGAAGGTGAGCATTTGCCCACTGAAGTCGGTTACGACACCAAACTGCAGTCAGGTCATGACCCTGGTGAGGACGACAAGCACGCGGTGAGCTTCCCTGAGGCGGTTTCTGACAGTTTGTGCAGAAATTCTTCAGTTGTGCAAAGCCACAGTTTCATCAGCTGTCCGAGTGGCTGGTCTCAGACGACCCTGCAGGTGAAGAAGCCGGATGTGGAGGTCCTGGACTGTTGTGGTTACACGTGGTCTGTTGCTGTGAGGCCGGTTTGACGTACTGCCAAATTCTCTAAAACGGCTTATGGTAGAGAAATGACCATTCAATTCTCTGGCAACAGCTCTGGCGGACATTCCTGCAGTTAGCATGCCATTTGCACGCTCCCTCAAAACTTGAGACATCTGTGGCATTGTGTTGTGTGACAAAACTGCAAATTTTTTAGTGGCCTTTTATTGTCCCCAGCACAAGGTGCACCTGTGTAATGATCATGCTGTTTAATCAGCTTCTTGATATGCCACACCTGTCAGGTGGATGGATTATCTTGGCAAAGGAGAAATGCTCACTAACAGGGATGTAAACACATTGGTCACAAATTTTGAGAGAAATAAGCTTTTTGTGCAGATGGAAAATTTCTGGGATCTTTTATTTCAGCTCATGAAACATGGGACCAACACTTTACATGTTGTGTTTATATTTTTGTTCAGTGAATTTACACCATGTGTGTTATGTAAACTTATTACTGTATGACCACAAAATTCAAAATGTTCAAATTAGAGGAAAGCATCTCTTGTTTAAAACTATATAAACTCAATTTAGCTAATATATATATATATATATATATATATATATACCCAGTATATATATATATATATATATATATATATATATATATATATATATAAATTATAACATCAGTATCTCAAAGACAGATATCTATCAAACTACAGATGACGTCACTAATCTGGCACTATTTCCAGTTGCCTTATGTTTACATACCATAGGCTAATAGCCTCTTGGAGATCAGAGTCATCAGACAGGTACCTCTGCTTCAATCAAGTTAGTTACTGAAGGAGAGCAATGCACATTGTAAGCATTTCCAAATTTAAGTCAGCTGAAAAATCTACACATTTTAGTTTGGTTTTGTTTAATCTTACTTCTGAAGTGAAGATCTAAAAACAAATTAAAGCAGCTTCTTTGTATTGTATGTATATTCATTACTCTCCAATACATTAACAACTACAAACATACTTTAAAAAGTTACAAACCTGTAGTATGCACCAGATGAAACACTCATCTCTGGAAAGGCAACAGCTGCACAAGGTTCATTGCTTTTAGAACAAACAGATTTTACTTGTTCATTTTCATTGCTTTGAGTCTGTTTAGCAACAACAGATTCAATTTGGTTTTCCTGTTATAATGTAAAGAAAAAAGGGTACAGAAAAACAAAACTACTTTCATTTTAGAAGTGCATGCCAAAGCATTTTCTTGTTTGGTCTAACATTTTACATTTAAAAATTGATACCTGCAAGATAAATAAAAAAAAGTTAGCACAAGATATGTTATTCCACATAAAAATATATCAATGATATATAAAATATATACACAGTTCAACCTCTTTTATCTACACCCCATTCAAATGCCAGTTCCTTTATGTAGTTAAATCAGAACACCTCTACCAGTACAATTGCAACCATGCTTACATTAACACCTATCTTTGAAGTTTTACAACACGCCTTATATTTCTGTTTTTCAGGCAGGGTTTCACTCTCAGAACTTGAAGGCTATGAAGGAATGATAACTGTTAAATAACATTCTTAATATTATTCTGAGACATCTTACATTAATCACAGAAAAAATGTCAATACTGCAATATAAAATATTTCATTTTCACAGGCACTCTTAAGGCAAAAAATTCTGTAACTGCTGGATTCAAACTTGCATCTAAAGGTAACACAGTCTTGGTTTGGATTGGATTACTTACAATCTTACCATTTTTTTTTTTTTTACACCAATTTACTGATTTTTCAGGAGATGTCAGAAGTATTCTCTCAGGTCTTATATATATGGAGCGCTGGTGAAATATTCTCTTTAGCATGAATCCATTCAATGTTTGTTGATGGGTTAAATATGGAACAACCAGTTTGCTATGGCACCCCAGTAAAATCTCAAGCCTAAGGGAAAAAATAAAACAATTCACACTACCTACATAAAAGTTATCGTTCTCTCTAAGCAAATTACATTAAAAACATTTCAGTAGTTCGGGACAAACACCAATCACAAAATGTTTTAGTACAAATATTTATTGTAGAGAATGCGGAGTATGCGATTTAACAGAAGTATGCTGTATATACACATTCATTTGGCATCAAACCTAACTTGGTTTGAGGGTTCGCTGCCTGGCCAACTGGACGAGGCTGAGACCCCCATTTGATAAAACATAAAAACTGTTATTAAGAAAGGTGGAGATGGGGAGGTGGTGGGTTACGATGAAATCAAAACGCAACTGAGAGATAAGTGAAGAGGGTATTTATAGTGCTAACAATTTAAATTAGCTAATGTGTAAATTGAATGATTCAATTTGGTGATGCGGAGATTGGTGTCTGACCCTCCTCCCGAACTTTAATTATAAATTTCATATTGCGCTATAAGCTATCAAGTATGCCGCCAACTGAAAAGGATGAATAATAATAAACCATTGACTAGAATAATATGTAGACGGTTTCATTAATTAATTACAAAATAACATGACCAGAAACAAGGCCTACTGAGACAAACCGTGGTAATAAAGTCAGCATTTAAAAACAACTCACCCGCAAGTATCAATTTTAAGTTTAAAAGTTTTACAGACTTCATTGAACACTGTAGCTTCATCCCAAAAGACCTGCAATTCTACTGCCGATTTCATGTGGCCACAACCAAACAGCCACGCTCTTATCCCATGTCTTGGAACTTTCGAGAACTCTTTATCTGGAAACGTCTGCTGCTCCTTAGATTGTTTTCGAGATCCATGCAGTTTACTGAGTGGATTTAAAATTATCATTAAGGCCTGGACCAAATCAAAACTTTGACCCACCTGCTAATCGCAAATTACAAACGAGGTACCATTGGTGTCTTTTTTGTTTGTCAGAAGGTTATTCCTTCTACACCAGAGTGAACCTGACATAATATTGGGTTTGTATTTTGCAATTAGCGGTAAAAACGTAATTCCCTAAAACTGAACATGTATTTTTAAAAGCCTTTATAAATCCCTGTTTCTTAATTTTTAGAGGCAGTACCTTTTTTACCATTAATTATTGCAGTCAATACTCATAAAATCCTCTGGAATCCTGTGAGAAATTCTGTCTCAACTTATAAACTGGAGTTGGTAAAACAGGCCCTCTGTTGAAAATGCTGCCGACTTCCTCTACTGCGGTTTGAAACTGTTGACTGGTGCACGGTCTCGCTGGCAAATGTGATCCTTGTACTTTGACGGTTTGAGCACGAATAGTCTGATTCGCAAGCATTTGCAATTATTTCTATGAAATCATCATTTTCAGTTAAATTACTTGCCTTGCCCTATCGTCTTCCATTTGTGAAGATTTGTAGGGTTCTCACGAAATACACTTATGCATTAGATTAGAACGGTTCTGAAGGAGGTAAAGTCGAAAGCCCCTTAGTAGTCCAACGGAAAGCCTCATTCAAAATAATATACCGGTATATATTAATTATTTATTATTTGTTCATTTAAAAAAATATACAATTTTAATAACGTTTTGGTTAAAATGAATGTTAGGCTACATGTATTACAAAAGTAAGTATCAGGACCCCGCAGAGCTTACTAACAATGTGCCTGCTCCAAGTCAATCCATATATATCAAAACATTGATGTATATATACCAACAATCATCAATCCATATATAGCGAACATCAATCCATATATATCAAACATTAATCCATATATAGCAAACATTGATGTTGAAAGTCATGGCATCGTAGAGCAGTATTACTGGTAAGAATAGGGAGTAGGGGCCCTGGAATCAAGCTTTGCAAGGGTCACCGTTGCACAAACGGCACCACTGATTGTTAATTACAATGGAATGGCTGAAACATTATTTTATGAACCATTATGCATGCCTCAATCACTGTCATCCAATTTGACACGTTATTAGTGATAATTATTGTTGCAGATAAATGAGATTGAATACAAAATAACCTTAATCCTTAGCATGTTTTAGCTTTTGGAATTAATGTGATTTGAAGAACACATATAAATAAAAATGTGATGAGTCCCCACCGACTGGCAGCATTGGTGGTGTATTAATTTCATGCAGATGATGAATTCCTTAAGCATTCAATGATAATCACGCTTGATTTGACAAGACTTTCTCATGTTATTTTAGGGTCTTAATTTTCTGTTTAGTGCTCATCAAGCACCCACTTATCAGCCATACTGCCCAGACCAGTCAATCGTATGGCTGCAAAATGGGGGGGGGGGGGCAATTTCCAACACATTAAGATTCTGATCATGTGACTAATTCCAAGGAGTAAAACCAATCAGGGAATGATTAGCATACCAATCACATGACTCCTGAGGCGAATAAATTAGTTACACAGTAAGACAGCAAACATATTTTCATCTTGAAAGAGTGATTGCATTTTCTGCTGCTGTGATGTTTGTCAAATTCGCTCCAGCCCTGTCCAATTAAGCCCCACGAGTTGAATTAATAATGAGATGCAAGCTCCTTGCCAGCACAATTGCTCTAAGCAGCACCGCGAGAGCTTCTAAAAAGAAGACAACATGATTGAAAATCACATAGACCTCAATTGCTTTCCAGAACGACTGCTCTTAAGTTAGGAACTCTAAAAGCTGATTTCACAGATCAAGGTTAGTGCTAATCAGTGTCTGTGAAACCAGACATTAGAATATCTAACTTAAGAGCTCAAACAGACCAATCTGTGAACAACAGATCTCACTTTTGATTTCAAGAAGCAGGCAGATGGGACTATTAGATCCACACTATAGTCTCGTACTGCACCCAGGGGCCACATTTCATTATAATTCCATTAAGTATTAAAAAACAGGTTTAACAATACACAGAACTGTGATTTTGTTTGTTTGTTTGTTTGTTTTTTTAATAATTATTTTCATGATAAAATTGATTAAATTTTTTTTTTAGTCGCAACATAGCCTGTACACAAAACAACATAAGTGGTTTTTAATGGAACAGAGCTTATTTAAGCAGTAACTCCCAAAAACATAGACTCATAGAGCATTACCAGGCATTTAAATCTATTTTAGTGTCAATACCAATGGAAAAGCCCAACAGAACTACACAGAGAAGTGAGTAAGACCAAATAGCACTTTCTTTGAAATTTCAATCTAAATATGACCAGAGTTAAGCTGAAACATTTGATATTCAATTTGTTTTGCCTTGCAATTTTCTACGAAAGTCTGTTCTATGAAAACCATGAACAAATGTAATGTTCATGAATCCTAAGTAAGTATACTTACTTTACAGTGGGAATAACCCTCCTTCTGTGTTAAGGTCTGATTACACTGGGCCCGGTAGCCGAAAGCGGTAAACTGTGCGGAAAAAAAAAAAAAGTTCTGAATGGGTGTAATTACACTGAGTGCAGAACGGAAAAGCAGCACGGTGGAAAATTTCCATCTAGACCAATCAACTGAAGTGTTGTTGTGTGACGTTATCTGCACTATGTACAGTGAGAGATGGCGAACGAAAGACTGGTTTTCAGAGTGCAAAAATGCCCTCAACCGTATGATATGTCCCGTCCAGATTGTAAGGATATGCTAAAGAAGCAAGACACCTGGGACACCACAGCGGCCAAACTAGACATGTCAAGTAAAGTATTTGCACTTGAAGAGCAACAGAAAACATACACTATTGTATTGAATGTCATAGACCTCCCAGCAAAACACTTCAATGTTGAAAAAAAAGAGTCTCAATAATGATAGACACTTCTTGTAGTATTCCATAAAGGTTTTTTGTACAGGTTTTTAAATGATATTGTCATAAAACTCTTGGATTCGGCATGCCAGGTAAACTATTCAGTCATGCAATACACACTATCTTTATATGGTGCGGAATAACATTGGTTCAGACGTGAGTTAAAAAAACACATATACTATACTGTATATATACCCTTGAGAAAGATATGTACAACATATCGAAACGTTGGGCAGCTGGCTCTTTGAGCTTATATATATATATATATATATATATATATATATATATATATATATATATATATATATATATGTCATTATAATATAATGAAATGTATACATAATATATAACGTTTATTAATATAAATATAATGGTCACTCTGGAGAATGCTACACAGGTGAAATGCTGTTTTTCTTTTTTTTTAATAGACACATACACAAATATATTTAACCTTTATTTCTTGACATTCTTCATCAAATTCATTTTTAACATATGATAATACATTTACATATACTGCAAGGTTTTCCGCCACCAGTGTAATATGAAAAAACGCACGGTTTACCGCTTACCGCTTTCCACTTTCCGCAAACGCTTCCAGTGTAATCAGACCTTTATGCTTTGTATGCTTGTGAAAACATTTAACCACTCCAAATGATTCAGGAAAAAAAAAAAATCAGGAAGAAATCACAAAAAATGATAAACACTGCGCTACAAGTGCTGCACTATAAAATAGAAATGCCTCCTTTCTTCATACACATAGAGCTGACCTGTGCTCTGACTGATGAGCTAATATCAATCTGCAGTTTTCCACAGATAGTGGCTGCATTCACGTACGCATATTTTCCTAATGCTGCGCAGATTCTGTGCAGATTTTGTGCAAAACCTGTCCAAGTTTGCCATCTGCGTGAACTCATCTGGAAAAGACGTCACCAGGTCACGCATCTCCCAAGCTCAGATTCTGCGCAGATCGCGCATCTCCTGACAGGTACTGCGCTGGAGCAGCCGCGGCTCAAAACAATAGACGAGCGTTGGCTGACAAAGAAGTGTGTAGACAACCAGATACAATCCTCACTCCATGGGCTACTGCCACCTAGTCAGGGATGTGAATCGTCTTCGAGTCATGTCATTAATTATCTTATGAATGATTTGTAATACAAAAATGATTCGACTCTTTTTCCACACAGTTATTATACTTTTCAAATATTCAGTTATTTATTTTAAAGGTTTAAACATGTAAAAAAAAATAATAATAATGCTAAATGGTTGAAATGAACCTAAAACCGCTCTGTTATTTTCAGCAGGTGTAATTGGTTATTGATGAAAGGCTATCAGAGACAGGGAATAACCTACTTTGAATTAAGGAGAGTAAATCAGCTTTAATAACAGGTAGTTGAAGTGAGATATGTGACCATATGTGCAAGTATTTGAACTATTTTTGTCCTAGATCAAAATACAGTACTGTCTAACAACTCCTTTGTGAGAGGGCGGGAGGAATCCTGCCTGTTATAATACTCATTAATTTGTCACAAAACATATGTTTATATTATTTCTTTATAGCAGGGACTGTTTCTACTATACATTTTCTGATCATGCTGTAAATTATGAAGCTGGTGGAGCACAAAGGGAACTTCGATTGCATCCACTTCTTCTGCAATTAGAATTTCTCTCAACACCACCTTTTTATTATTATTTATTTTATTTAGCAGATGCCTTTATCCAAGGCGACTCACAGAGACGGGTGTATGAACTATGCATCAGCTGCAGAGTCACTTACAATTACGTCTCACCCGAAAGACGGAGCACAAGGAGGTTAAGTGACTTGCTCAGGGTCACACAATGAGTCAGTGGTTGAGCCGGGATTTGAACCGGGGACCTCCTGGTTACAAACCCTTTCCTTTAACCACTGGACCACACAGCCTCCTATGGTTCTGCTCAGAACTGTTGTTCATCTACCAAAGCTCTCCACGCTCCATCAGCACAGAACGCGACGTTATGCGCAGACTCCCATCTGCAATCTAGCCGGCAAAAAAATGTTGTGAACGCACCCAGTAACACAGGGCTGCATTCTGACCACACCCCTGCACACACATTGTGTGTAGTGCAATTTACTCTTAAAGGAAGGTTTCTAGAAAGTTTTTGTTTTCTGTGAATTATGCAATGTTCCACACCAAAGCTGGGTTAAAAACACTTAGCAAACTTTGCAAATGACTTTGAGTTCTATGGAAAGAGGTAAACACTGAGATAAACACTGTAGTACATAAAGAAGTTAACCAGGCAAACAATGGATACTGCGTCATTAGAAACTTAATTGTAATAGCACTTCTCCTTACTAATAAGTCCTACATAACAGTACATTATTTATTGTCTCTCAGTTCGG
Source organism: Acipenser ruthenus (assembly GCF_902713425.1). Taxonomy (NCBI): domain Eukaryota; kingdom Metazoa; phylum Chordata; class Actinopteri; order Acipenseriformes; family Acipenseridae; genus Acipenser; species Acipenser ruthenus. The sequence continues at coordinate 42,037,020 of NC_081190.1, read as the reverse complement.
TCACCACAGTTTATATTTTTAATGGTATTTTAAATATTTATTAAATGAGGGATGACGTGTCTGGAATAAGTTCAGCTAGCTTGTGTTTGCCCATTTGAACAGTAAATAATGTGCTTAGTATCCTGATTTGCTGTAATTAAATTCTTAAAAAAAAAAAAACCTTTGTTCCTACTCCTAAATCATTCTATTGATAAAAAGTACACTCTTATTGCTGGCCAGGCATTGAGAGAGATTTCCTGCCAAGATGGCTCCTCTGTCAGGATGGCCACTGGCCTACACTGACTTGTTGCATAGCAAAATCCATCAGTGCTTTCAAAGTAACCTTGCCTATCGACTTCTCTTTCTCCTGGGATAACCCAACAGCCAATCACCGCTTTTATTTCCTTGAGTGGCTCTCCATTAAAGGTCTTCTGTTGGCAATAAACAGTAACATAAGCTTCCGCTTAAGTACTAGAATGCAGGGGGACACAAAGAGCCATGCTTTCAACATGACTGGCTGGAGTACAGTCACACCATTCTGAAAAGACAAAGAGGCAGTGTTGTGCCGTGGAATTCATTTACTTGTTTACTTCCTTCAGTAACAAGAGCACAATCACCACTCAGGTCATCAGATCAGACCACTGAGTTGTTAACAGAAGCTTGGAGAGGCCGACAGCTTTCCACTTGAAACACTGGCTTTCTTTTAATACCCCATCCTACTGCCTGCTCAGGCCAATTCTAGCACATCAAAAAGGCCATTGAGATAATGACCATGAAGCATCATGATGCACTTCTTTGATGAAGTGTAGAATATTTTTAAGGGTTTTTGTCTGTACCCAAAGGATATTGACAGTCGATTGCATTTCATGTTATTGAACCGTATTATAATAATATATTTACAGTAAAACTGTGAAACTGTACTAAAAGTCAGAAATGTACATTTATTCTAATTAATAGAGAATAGTACGTAAGTACTAAAGTACTAAAAAAAAGTGTTATGTGGAGATCACATGATACATTAACTTCTGATCTCGACATAATGTTTTGTAATGTCGACATCCTGAGATCATTTACCTGATGTTTTTCAAAGGGCCAGTCACAGGATCACAGTATAAAAAACAATAGAAGATCCCTGGTTACGATGAAATGATTGCTGTTTGAACGATTCATCTCAACAGTGTGGCACTGCCAGTACAAAACTAAAACTGTAGAGGTGCTGTTTAAAATACTGAAGAGGACGACAGATCCAGATATAACAATAGCAATATTTTGAGCTTCCGTGAAGGTTAACAAAGGCGGCAGTGCTATTTCAAAGTGTATAATCCAGATGCTATTAAAAGGTGTGTAGTAAAGGGCAGTACTAATGTGGCCACTCTGTATTGGCTTGTTGTGGATAGTATAAGCTGGAGTGCTAATGAAAGGATTGTAGCTAATACAAGATACAGTTCTATTTAAAGTACTGTAATGAAGATCAAGGTTTAACAGAGCTATTTAAATTAATGCATTTCAGCTGGGGATGCATTTGAGGCACCACCATACAAACTCTTAGATTATTTATAGGAATATAATAGTGTGTTTGTTTTATATTTATGTCAGGGCTTCCTCTATTATATACTGTTCATTCCAGGTAGTATAATTATCTTTATAACCCTTTGTCCACAGGTTGTTTTGGATTTTGAACTGACCACCCGGACCTTCCCAATGAGTGTACAGGAACCACACAAACAGGTACGTAAAATAATTATTTCTTTATTACAGGAAATTTAGACAATCAAATACAACTTATTTTATCAGACAATTTGTAAATGCCCCCTTTTCAACCACCTTGCACCTTACTCTAAAAACATCTAAAACTGTGCACTAAGTAAAACCACTAAAACCTTCCATAAAATATTTAGCAAGTATGGCAAAGTGGTAGCAGGACACTACATCAATTATAAGAGGTTAGGTGTAGAACCTCCAACTGAGAATAATTTATAGTTTTGCCTGGTGTTTCTTTTGATTTTTGGTTGTTGCACATTGAATTTCCACCACTAAGGGCCGCTGCTGTGTGAAGGCTGTGGTGGAATACTAGTATTGAGTCAGACAGAGATTGGGTTGGAGACAGGAAGTCCCACTCCTTTTAGGAATATAAGGAAGCTGGCAGGACTCAGAAGGAGAGGGCGAACCAGGAAGTATTGGAGAGGTGCATGTGTTGTAGCGAGCTACGACTGGTGAGAACCAAAGAAAGAAACTACTTGCTGTATTGTTAGTGGAGAAAACCACAGAGAGATAGAGTTATTATTTTTGAGATATCTCAGTTAGCGAGTGGACTGAGTTGACTGAGAAAAATAAAAATTAAATCTTGGAAAAGGGTTTTTAATACTTGCCCGAAGAACTGTGTTAGTAGGTCTAACACAAAGCTTTAAAACCTGTATTGGATTGAGGATCACTGGAACAGAACGCACTGGAAGAAACACGGAACCAAGTGATTTACCGAAGCAAACAATGAGAGTAGGGGTTAACGAGGCTGGAACTGTCATACAATACTTACCTTTGTCATGCCTACAAAACAGTGGACTAGCTTATAGGAAGTAGAGAAACTTCCATGTATATTTAGTTTGGTGGTGGTTCAAAGCACTTGTTATTAATAAACAGGCTAGGTGGCTTATTCCAATATACACAGGCTACTTGTGACTTCAGGGGGCTATTATTATTACAGTTATTCCACTCCACACAATATATTATCACAACACAGTCCCAAACAACATAAGTATTAGTTTCGTGAAACGATAGTTTTAGGTCCAGTGGTTAAAGAAATGGGCTTGTAACCAGGAGGTCCCCGGTTCAAATCCCACCTCAGCCACAGACTCATCTTTCGGGTGAGACATACTTGTAAGTGACTGCAGCTGATGCATAGTTCTCTGTAAGTCGCCTTGGATAAACGCGTCTGCTAAATAAACAAATAATAATAATAATATTAACCTGGGCCTCCAAAGGCCTAGAGAACTTAGTTTGTAGGTCCTGTACTTAATCTAAGTTGCCAAACACCATCCCGGTAGAAACGCCAACAAGGAAAAATTGAAGGTGACCAATCCAAGAAACTCCTAATCCGTTGGTTTGTCCCGTAGTAAGGCTTGTATTTGGTTCCCTTCAGGCTGAAGGCTGCAGGAACGGGTGGGAGCAAGACTGAAAGCTGCGGGAAGAGCAGTACCAAACTTTTGTTTGTCAGATGAGCTACAAGAACTTTAGATGTTGTAATAGATTTGCGCGGACATTCGGGCAAAAAAATATATTCCCATACCGTGGGAATCCCGCGGGCCACGCGTTTCCCGCGGGATTCCCACGGTATGGGAATATATTTTTCCTTATGTTTGCGGGAACGAATGGAAACGGAAATGAAACTGGCGGGAATGGGTGGGACTGGGAATAAAAAGTTTTACATCTCACGGGAATGGATGAAAGCGGAACTGAAGGCTGCAGGAACGGGTGGGAGCAAGACTGAAAGCTGCGGGAAGAGCAGTACCAAACTTTTGTTTGTCAGATGAGCTACAAGAACTTTAGATGTTGTAATAGATTTGCACGGACATTCGGGCAATTTGGTGCGCATGCACATAGTAACCGCATAGCAACTTCAGAGCCGCTGAAAATAAACCAAGACAGACGCTGTTTCCTTTATTAATTGAAGAGTTGTTACCACCTATTTTTAATACAATACTGAAGAGTTGTGTGGTTGTTGGATGCCACAACCACAACTACATGAAAGACAAGCAGCTGTCATTTTTTAATTTCTGAAGAGGCACTTAAGCCCAGATAGGAGGGAAAAGTGGCTTTCTGCTATACATTGGTAGCATGAAGAAGGGTCTAAATGTAGTCCACCAGACTCAAGACCCATCTGCAGGGAACATTTTATTAATGTTAAACATAGTTATACTTCCAGTATAAATTAAAGTAATACACAATTATAACTTATACTTAAAAAAATAATAAGCACAATAGTGTAACATGTTAGTAGAGCGAAGATTAATTTTAGCACTAAGAGCATTATGTATTAATTTACTCAACGCCTTTTTTAGTAGTACTTACTAGTTTACCTACATTAACATTAGGTAGCCCAAGATTAGTGATAATCACGGTACATGAAACCATACGAAATCACCCTGGTTCCTAGTTTAACAGGTACATACCCGAATAAAAAAAAAAAATACAAAATATATTTATAGATGTATGATTAGTTTACTGTATGAGTTTAATATTACAGTATTATTATAGCTATTATTATAGCTATTATTATTATTATTATATTATTATTATTATTATGACCCAAAAATCAACCAGCAGGTTGTATGGGCATTGCTTTAAACCTACAACACCTAATTTTAGTTTGTATCTATTATTTTTTGAGTCACGTATGTTGTCAACATAATTAGCCATGTCCACCGGTCGTATGTTCCATTCTGTGAGAAAGTGTCTCCTACATTCTTTCCTAAGTCTGTCTCCACATAATTTTAAACTGTGTCCTCTGGTACTGGTTCCTGTGCTGCACTTAAAGTATTAGTTAGGGTTAACTTTATCAGTTACTTTTACAATTATTAAGACCACTTCAAATATATATATATATATATCAATACTATCTTTTTAAGTACCTGAAATATCCTTTTCTTTTTTTCTTTTTTCTTATTGATCGTTTTGGTACAGAGAAGTTTTTCTCAAACTATATATAGATAGATAGATAGATAGATAGATAGATAGATATATATAAATAGCTGGAGTAACGATAAATAGAAAAACAATTTGTTGGAAAACAACCCAAAAAACTATATTGATATTTTATATATCTGTAGCTGCTGGTACATTCATCTTCACTTTCCAAGGCTTTTGTAAACAGTTGATATTGGGTGTATCATTGACAGCACTGTAATAGCAACCTTTCCATTGCAATACTTCAAATCAGTTTGGGTTTGCTTAATAACAGGCTTCGATGCCAGCAGAGCACTGAAGAGCTGCAGACAATTTAGTTTACATTAGAAATGATCACCTGAATAGAAAGCAAAGACACACACTGAGAAAAGAAACAGCTAGCATGATACAGAACCACCTACATTTCAATTCTCTGCCTCCATTTAACCTGTATTATATTTGATTCAATCTGGTGTCTGAGGTTACATGTAGAGGAAGCCTACAGTAGGAAAAAGATTTTGATTTGTGGAAATCCAAAGATTTTAATCTGCACTGTCTGAAAAAAAGAAGCCAGCTGGTTTCAGTGTATTAGCATTGTCAATGCAAAGACATGTCAGCACTATGCTGTATCATAAATGCCTCATTAAATCTAAATAGTGCACCTGGATAACACACTTGGGGGTATTAAATGCATTAGTCACAGTTTATCATGAAATACTCAGTAATGTTTGTTTAAAAAAAAAAAAAGAGATATATATTATATATATATATATATATATATATATATATATATATATATATATATATACTCTACCGGTCAAAAGATTAATGAACATCTCCATTTTTCCAGTTTTTATTGAAATTTACGCAGTTTAATGTCTCAATGTACTCTGAAATTAAAGCATAGAACAAATAAACAATTGGAGATAAAAAAGAAATCATGGAATCGTTTTGTTTTACAAAATTTAATCTAAATTTTTGACTCATCAAAGTAGCCACCTTTTGCAGAAATAACAGCCGAACACACTCGTGGCATTCTTTCTACAATGGAAATTAAATATTGTTCGGAAAGTTCTTCCCAACACTGTTGCAGAAGTTCCCACAAATGTGTTGCACTTGTAGGTTGCTTTGCTTTCACCCTTCTGTCCAGTTCATCCCAAACCAGCTCGATGGGGTTTAAGTCTGGAGACTGTGCTGGCCATTCCATGATTTGAAGCCTACCGTCTTGTTCTTTTCTTCTAAGGTAGTTCTGACATAGCCTGGAGGTATGTTTTGGGTCATTATCTTGCTGTAGGATGAACCCCTGACCAACTAGGCGTATTCCAGAGGGTATTGCATGGCGCTGCAAAATGCTGTGGTAGCAGTTTTGGTTCAGGGTGCCACTCACTCTGTGCAAGTCGCCGACTCTGGATCCAGCAAAAGAGCCCCAGACCATCACACTTCCTCCTCCATGTTTGACAGTTGGTGTCACACACCGAGGAACTATCCTTTCGCCTACTCAACGGCGTACAAAAACCCTGCATGATGAACCAGAGATTTCATATTTTGATTCATCGGTCCATAAGACCTTCCTCCAGTCTTCAGTAGTCCACTGGCGGTGCTTCATGGCCCAGGCAAGCCTCTTTTTCTTATTTTGCCGTCTTAGCAATGGCTTTCTTACTGCCACTCGACCTGTCAAACCTGCAGCTCGAAGTCTTCTCTTCACAGTTGAAACTGAGACTTGCTTACTTTGACCAGTGTTAAGCTGTGCTTGAAGCTGTTGTCATGGGAGCCGCCTATCACGCAAGCTGTTGACTCTCAGAAACTTGTCTTCTGATTCTGTTGTGGCTTTGGGTCTGCCAGACCTCTTCCTGTCAGAGTTTCCTCCAGTTTCCAAGTGCCTTTTGATGGTGTAGGAAACTGTACTCACTGACACCTTGGCTTTCTTTGCAATTTCTCTAAAGGAAAGACCTACACTTTTAAGGGTTATAATGGTCTGTCTGTCTTCCTTTGTTAATTGCCTTTTTCTCGCCATTATGAGAGCAATATACTACTTCCTGCAGTACAATACTGTCCAAATAATGCTTAGGAGGGTGTAGTAACACAGTCTGTTCCAACACTGCTTTTATACAGACAGAGGGTTTGTAAGTAATCAACAAAAGTTGGGACACCTGTAGGAATTGTTAGCATCAACTTTCAAGGCTTACTTTACTTCCATTGCTGCAGAACAGCTGTAAGTTGTTAACCCATTACTTGTTCCCTGAAAAAGGCCTTTTTGTATAACTATGAAATGTACATTATTTTTCAGTTTTTGGTAACCTGTACTTTTTTTTTAAACCTCTGGCAGTTTACCGCTTACCTTTGTACCATTTCAGGTTATTCACTGGAGTTGAACTGCTTAAATTTCAATAAAAACTGGAAAAATGGGGGTGTTCTAAAACTTTTGACCGGTAATGTATATATATATATATATATATATATATATATATATATATATATATATATATATATAGATAGATATATATATAATCGGGGGGAGGAGCTAGGCCCCCTGTATCCTGCCATCTTCTTTCATCAAATAAATCTACTCTATTTAACCATCGGTCCAGATCTGTTTAATAGGATTTTGGCGGTCTCAGAGCTAACGCATGTGGGGTCTGCACTTCCACAGGGTACTCAACATCCCTCTGCCCTAAGGCAGCTATAAAATCAACTTCCAAAGCAGCACCTGGTATCACCCCTCACTACTCAAATAGATCCTCTTTTCCCAATCCTATACATTCTTCAGCTCCTCCCGAACAATCCACAAGGTAAATACGGGCGCAGAGTCAGATTTGCAGATGGAAGACAAATCTGCAATAATTTCAACACTGTTTTTTGCTCAAACAGTCAATGTAATTTTATCCACATATGCACTACTTGCAGGGATGCTCACTCCAACACAATCTGCCCTCGAGCTCGCCCTCGACTTTCTCCGATGCTCACAGTGTCCACTCCCATAAACATTCCGGTATTCTCTAGAATTTCTGAGAATCATTCTGTTCACAGAAAATTTTGAAGCCAGCTTACCCGAGTCTAAACTCAACCATATTTGTTTTCTTAACAAGAACTTTCAGATCAGTAAAACAATCAGAAAACGTGCACTGCTTTCCTTGCTGGGTCATTTCAACTTTGCAATTTGCATTATCCCCAAGGGAGGACGTTTATATCTTGAAAACATGCGCTTGCATTGACAGCAAAAAACTTGGAACCCTACATTAATATTTCCTCAGAAGCTATGAAAGCCATGAAAAATGCGGTCTACTATAAAACCAGCCCTGGAATGGCCTGTCTATGTTTTACGACGATTTCATTTCAGCTCCACACAACCTGGCTTTGTTTACAGATGCCTCATCATTGGGATTTGGGGGTCTCTTAAACAATCAATGGTTTTCCAGTACATGGCGTCAGGAAATTGAAAATCTATCTCCACATCTGAAATCCACAGCACTTCTCGAAATGTACCCAATAGTTGCAGCAGCCCAGCTATGGGGTCATCTCTGGCCTAAGAATAGTGATAATATAGCTACAGTGCACATTATAAATAAAGGCTGTTCCAGTTCCCCTCTTATTATGTAATTACTGCAGCGGCTGGTATGGATTTCACTATCCAACAATTTCCTAATACAAACTTACAATCTACTGGGCATTTATAATAATGCAGCTGATGCACTTTCTCGTTTACAGATTTCCAAATTCCACAGTCTGGTTCCAACAGCTCTGCCATCTCCAGCAGCAACTCCACAGTTCACTCAGCTGATTTTCAACTGAATCCAACTATCAGAAAGCTACTTAATTCAGTGCAAGATTACATGGCTTCAGCACTTGACCCTTCTACCAGATCCTCATACTCTACAGGTTGGGCTTGCTATGTAACTTTCTGCTCCCAAAACAGGATTAATCCTGCTCCATTTAAGCAGGACTGGATCATGGCTTTCATAGTTCATGCAAAGGATTCTCTACATCTGGCACCAGCTACAATCAAATCCTATTTGTCAGGAATTCAACACCAATTTTGCTTGATGTCCATCGCTATCAAGCTGTCCATCTCCTCCGAGGAATTTCCAAAAGCTCTCCTGCTACATCTCCTGCCCACCTGCCTATCTCTATAGACATTCTTGGCAATTTGGTTTAAATTCTCCATCATCATTATTATTATTATTATTTATTTCTTAGCAGACACCCTTATACAGGGCGACTTACAATTGTTGCAAGATATCACATTATTTTTACATACAATTACATTATTTTTTACATACAATTACCCATTTATACAGCTAGGTTTTTATTGGAGCAATCAAGGTAAAGTACCTTGCTCAAGGGTACAACAGCAGTGTCCCCACCTGGGATTGAACCCACGACCTTCTGGTCAGTCCAGAGCCCTAACCATTCCAGTCCAGAGCCCTAACCACTACTCCACACTGCTGCCCTGTTTGTTTCTGAAGAACAAAAAATAAAACTGTAAAGCTGTAGATACAACCAAGGTGTCTCTACAATACTCACTGTCACTGTTGGGGAAAATATTGGGAAATGTGTCACAGTGACGCTGGTGTATCACAGAGTAGAGGATATTCATTGTACCAAATCACATTAGAACAGGGGTTTTCAATCTTTTTAAGCTGCATACCCCTTTCCAAAAAATGTAGTCCACTGTGTACCCCCATCTGAGATAAAATGAAAACAGAAAAAAAGGTCTGTACAATAACATGATACAACAAAACGCACAAGCCTTGGAGCGTGTGATGTATACAATTATAAAAGTTACAGTATTATATTGAAAAAATATATATATATTTACTTTTGGATAAATAGTCCATCAAACAGGTTTCTAGTTTTTGGAAACATCAACATCATTTTATTGTAATTACTAATTAATTAAAATCAACAAAGCCTCCGTGATAGCTTCAATCACTCAGAAATGGCATAGGACTGACCTCATTATAAAAACATATTATTGGCATTTTTAAATTCTTGGTGACTAAAATGTACAGTACTGATGCTAATTAAAATAATAATAATAATAAAACGCTTACCTAGTATCAGTGTGATGGACGTCCCTGCTTGTTACCACAGAAATTATGGCAGGGAAATTGGAGAGAGCTTCAGTCGCATTTTTTGGGGCTGTGGCGGAGTGTCCCGCCCCTATATATATTTATGCACTGTGTTTTATTATTTGTATTATTGTTTGCGGCGCGGATAACAGCACCGTGTATTTGTTACTGTTTTTATATTTTAAAAACCTGGTGAGGATGCGTGACTGATCAGCTAGTGATTTATTTAGCTAGCTGACAGTCACACATCCTTATTAAACCCATACAGACAGTGACCATCTCCCGAGTTAATTCATTGATTAATTGTTGCTAATCGGGTGATGGTCACTGTATATAAACCTGCAGCTCTCTACCCTCAGGGGAGAGTGTATTAGGCGTGAGAGCGGAGAGAGCGAGGAGAGAGAAAACAAAACTTACAAATAACTGCTAAGCGTGCTGGTTAACACTAGCACGATATTTATTTGTTTGGCCAATGTGCCCTTTTTGTTTGTTTGGTGTTTGTTTTGTTTAAACCTTTTGTTTTTGTTTATTGTTTAATAAAATAAGTTGAACGCTGTAGCGTTTCAGCTCTCACCCGCTACTTCCTGAGTCTGTGTTTCTGGTCTGACATCATCACTGAAGCCATCCTGTCACAGGGGCATTTTTAATCTCTGACGGTGTTTTGTCTTGATCGCCCTTTGCTAGTAATGTATTAATATTGAGCCAACAATCCATATTTTTCCACTGGATTGAAAGCTAAAAACTCTTACTCTCACACCAGACGTAACGGCTTGTCAAATTAGACTGCATGGCAATACTTCGGTTTCTGATTGGCCACACATTCTGTATTTTGAAATGAACCAATAGTATTTAAGTTACAATAAACTTTAAATCGGGTCATTGGAAAAAATAAATATTGATTTGCAGGCACAAACGCACACAGGAAATAAAATGAGTTAAATACTAGGCTTTTAGTTTTTTAAAACATGTATTTTTTTATCCCAAAGACAGACTGCAGTAACCGCCCAACTGTTTATATGACATTTAAACAACATGGCTTATTTAAAACATACATATTTAATATGTAAATTAGTTATGTGTGCATTGAACACTCTGTCACAGCACATCAGTCTGGTGTTAGCGATTAAACGTTGATTACATGACAAAAGTTTGCAATAGATTGGCAGTTGGTACTAAATAAAATGCGTTGTCTGCCATTTCAGAATTTTTCTCGCGTACGCCAGTTTGAAAACCGCTGCATTAGAAGAAACCACATTACCAACAGATACAGTTTAATAGTAGTCGTATTTAAATGCCATTGTCCTGACTGGTAAATTCTTATCCAGCTGCCCCTTTATTTTGACAATTTCCATATCAAAAATGCATTTTTTTATGACATTTTTCATTCTTAGCCCCCAAGTAAATATTTTGGACAGTTTTCAAAACAATTTTCTCTTGATTTTTACAACACATGTTGATGATGTTGATATGATAAACGCATATATCTGCTTCAGGTACTGTATTTAATTTTTTTTTCAAGGTTAAATGATGGCCCGTGTTACACAGAACACTAAAAATAAAATGTCAAATATACACTATGTATTTCGTTGGTTTTGTAGATTTGCTATATTTTAACATATTTTAATACTGCACATAATGATATGGTTTTGAAAATCCTACTTACCAAAACCGTGACTGCACGTGCATTGTATTACATAATCATGTCCTTTATTCCGATTCCAGTGGTGTTTTCTCAATGGACATTTTTTATTTCAGGGGGGCATTGGCGCAATGGCGTGACCTAGCGCGAACACTGCTAACCCCTTTGTCATGTTAAGTATTTTCTTTCCTTGTCGTGTTAAATGTTTTCTCTCTTTTTCTTGTTTTCTATATGCATTGGCAGTTCTCCTTTTTCTTCTCATATGTGTCTTCAGTGATGGACAGATGCATGCTGGGAATAACAAAGAGACAGGAAAAGGAAGGAATGGATAAGAGCGCAAACAAAATTATGCAATGTTACTATAAGAGTGTAAAAACTGAAATGGCAATGGGCCGGACATGTAGCAAGAAGAACAGACCATCGCTGAACCAAGGAGATACTAGACTGGATCCCAAGAGATATAAAGCGACCAAGAAGAAGACCTCCAGAAAGATGGCAAGATGAAATTAGGAAACACGCTGGAGCAACGTGGATGAGGGATGCAGCAGACAGGCTTTTGTGGAAGAATCTTGGGGAGGCCTTCATCCAGCAGTGGATTGAAAAAGGCTGAAGATGATGATGACTTTTAGTTTTCATCAGGTGGTGAATATTATCAATTAGAGCACACCCTATTTATACAATTCTTCATTGGTAACTTTTAATCACATTCAATTAGTTCAATTATTTTCCAGTTTAAATAAATAATTTACTGAAATCTTAATGATACAATATTATTAACACACAAACATGATTATAATAGTTGTTATCTTAATACAAACATACATGATTAACAGTGACATACAAAAGATATATCTCATAAATGACATGACTAACACTAAAACAGCTAGAATTCTTTTTTAATCTACCAATTGAAGAGTAATTTACCTCATATCACAACACGACTTAAACTAGAAAACAGGTATTGGATGGGCTTCATATGTTCAAACCTTGTTATTAATTGGAGCACAATCTGTTGATATACCTCATCTTCATATGTAATCATATAAAATTAGAGATTTAGATTGATTACTAATATACTTAAATCTACAAATTGGGTAAAACTTTATTAATTACAAAAGGATACTTGGAATACCATTAGATCCAATATATCACAACATGGTTAAGATTGTATGTAGGGCATATCTTATGAATTTCCAGCCAGTAATAAAGCTTCAATTACAAAGGAGCCATATCATTCTCAAATCTCCAACCAGTCACCACGATACTTTAACCAGATTGCATTTACTAATATAAAATAAAGTTTCACATGAGAGCCTTAAATAGAACTTTTAAAAAAAATGATCATAAATTTCGTTAATACTTACAGTTATTAAATGTGATCGTACATTTCTTTAATACTTATAGATATTGAATAGATTTCCTATAATAATAAAAATAATTACAAATATGAACTGAGGTCTAAGTTTTCATTTGGACTGTATGGCTCCATTGTTTTTAAAGTAAATACCCAGAATGCCTCCCTTCTCAATAATAATCTTACTATATGCCCCCCCCTCTTCCTGGCACAGAAACTTTTTCCAAACCAATACATTTCAAACTGGATGCTGAACCATGCTTCATCTTTTGGTAATGTCTGGCAATTGCCTTATGTTCCGCTATTCGAATTTTAAGATTCCTTTTTGTTTGACCAATATATGTTAAGCCGCATGGGCATTATAGCATATAAATGACATGAGTTGTGTTACAATTAATCAATCCCTGAATTTTGTATTTTTTACCTGTTTGTGGATGGTTAAAATACTTAGGGCAGGGGTGGGCAATCCTGGTCCTGGAGGGCCGGTGTCCCTCCTGGCTTTTGTTCCAACTGTGCTCTAAATTACTTAATTAGACCAATAATTGGTAATAATCAGTACAATTAAGTAATTTAGAGCACAGTTGGAACAAAAGCCAGGATTGCCCACCCCTGACTTAGGGCCTGATGCACTAAACAGCAGTAACCAGTTTTCCACGCAGTAAGCCCGTTACTGCGTGCTTTATACACCTGCTATATTCACTAACCAGCGGCAAATGACTTTGCACACGACATGAACCATATTTACTTAAAGGTGCTAACTTACCTAAGTGTCTCAGCGCATGTTAAGTTTACCGCTTATTGAAACCAGGCGGTGTCTGTCTAAATCACAATATAAATAGAGCAGACCACAAGTAGTTCTGTGTGGGAAACATGATAAACGCGTATGCTTTCAGGTACTGTATTTTTTTTTTTTTCCAGGATAAATGATTGCCTGTGTTCCACTGAACACAACAAATAAAATGTCAAATATAGGCTACATAGGATGTATTTCATTGGTTTTGTGGATTCAGGGCAATATTTTAACATATGGTGTTGTAATACTGTACATAATGATATGATTCTGAAAATGTAACTTACCAAAATATGACTGCATGTGAACTGTATTACATAATCATTTCCTTTATTCTGATTCCAAATGTTTTGCTTTCTGAATGCAAGATGGATTGTAGGAATAGACAGTGCTTTATAAAATCCCATGATGTACTGTATTTTTTCCATTATGACGTTGTACTGCCGAAACGGCCAAGAGACAGTTGTGCTCTTTTAACACATGAATTACACTGAATTATTTCGGCCCTGAAATCATTAGCATTGTTGTCATGGAAAAGACAACAGTGAGTACTGCATAAATTGTGACTAGCCTGTGCAGCACGTCGAAATCCCTGGATAAGTAGCTGGAAGAAAAAAATAAAAATAAAATAAACCGCACACTTGCAATCCCTTTAAAAGAAACACATTTATATTTAGCATTTCAGTACCGGAGTACCTTCAAAATAAACCAGAGGGGGATAAAGGTGAACAAACAAATATTTGTTTTCAGTTAATTATTTTCTGTTTCTTCGCTTTGACCGTCTCAAAGCAAGACATTCCCGGTGTTAGGCAGAATTCTGTATCCCCATATGATTCCATGCCTGTGCAGATGCAGTTTTTCAAAGCTGGACGTTGATGCGTGATATTCCTGTGCACGAGTCCCACTGTAGCAATATAAAACAGCACATTTACCGCCACTGATTTTCTACAGTACGCTCAGCCCCCTGCATTGCTCAATACACAAAACCCTTGATTAAAAGTAACCTTATAAAACTGTATTTTTCTTTTAAAACACATTTTAATTTTATTACATGTAAATACTGTTCAGAAACATCAAGCGTTCACGTATAGCGATCTTGATCTACGCAGGCATCAAATCTAAAGGGATACAGAATTCTATGGGGATACAGAAATCTGCGTAACACCGTAGCTGGTGCCGGATGCTGCCTCCTTAGTCGCTGTCATTCTGACAAAGTGAGATTCGGACTACCTGTCCTTTGGAGTGCCCATATACTAAAATAAAGGGTGTGTAACGCATGCAGCATTTCGCATGCTATGATGACTGGCAAATGAATCATTTAGCTTGCCTTATTAATGCATATTAATATATTAGTGAATAGAGTGGTCACGTCTTCCTTTTTGTGCACAGTACGGGTTTCTCTTACCACGCAGTATTTCAGGTAATTTACCACCGTTTAGTGCATGAGGCCCTTAGTGTTTTGAGTGTTAGAACAGTGTACACATTTGCCACAACGATGATTTCCTTGTGTGGTTATCGTTAGCCAATTACCACTAGAAGGCGATACATAGAACTAACTGAATCTTTCATATTTTTGCCTCTTTTAAAACAAAATCTTGGTGTAGTAACCAGTGAACTAAGTTGAGGATCACATTGCAATATTGTCCAATTTTTCAATTATTTTTTTAACCTCATTGGAAATATGATTATGTTCCATGACAAGCGTCATTCCTTCATCATTAGATTGGACATTATTGGTTGCTTCTATTAGAGCCATTCGTTTCAATTTTTCTACTTTATTAAAGGACGTTTTAATGTTATGCTATTATATCCTCTAGATAGAAAATGGTTCTGCATGTACAAAGCTTTTATTTTATAATCTGCTGTATCACTACAAATGCGTTTTAAGCGTAAAAAATGCCGATATGGTATATTGGAAATTATATGTTTAAGGTGATCACTTTTTGCATGCAGAATCGTACTTCTATCAGTTGCTTTTCGAAAGTGGTATCCAACATGCCATTGCTACCAATCAAAAAGGAGAGATCTAAAAAAATGTACTTCCAATTGACTATATTCCATTGTAAACTTTAAATTCAGATTATTAGTATTAATGAATTCACTAAATAAAATTAAATCAGCTTCAGAGCCTGTCCATATCACCAGAATATCATCAATATGTCGTTTCAAATACAATATGTTTTGCAAAGAAAGATGAGATGCCCTGTCATAAATAAACAAGTTTTCCCAACAGCCCAATAAATTTGCGTAGTTTGATGCAAAAGACGACCCCATTGCTGTACCGAGTATGAAATTGAATTGACAACAGAACTGACAACGTTGAATTGGCAACAAAACTGGCAGAAGGCACAGGTGTCGTTGTCCATCAAATCAACAGTACGAAGGTCACTCTTGAAATCAGGACTTAAAGGATGTGTTGCAGTAAGAATACCTTTGTTAAGAAAGGGGAACAAGACTAAAAGGCTAAAATATGCACAAGAACACATAAATTGGACTATGGAACAATGGTCAAAGGTGCTTTGGACTGTTGATGGATGGACAACGACACATGTGCCTTCCGCCTGTTCTGTTGTCAATTCAATGCTTGTCTTCTTTCTATTCCTTAAGGTTTTTGAGTCTTCCAGTCCTGGGTTTGTCAATTACAGATGACGTTTCTCTGTACTTGTTGATTATGTATATATTAAGCCCAGTGTAATAAATGGCCTGCAGCAGCTTCTAATGAGATAATTAAATGGATCTCTATTCTCTATGCTGTAGTTTGAATATCATAAGGTCTAAATGTTTCTCTAAACCAGGGGTCTCTAACGATGGTCCTGGAGAGCCCCTATCCAGCAGGTTTTATAGATGTCTTTACATCATCACTGGCTAAAGATCTGGAACACCTGTTAATCTTGACTAATTAAGCCAATAACTGGTTCAATTAAGTAACAGAGAGATTGGTTGAAATGAAAATCAGCAGCCACAGTAGCTCTCTAGGACCAGGGTTGGAGAGCCCTAATCTAAACAGAGGTCCCACAAAAACATGATGGGATTTTGGGGCCACTGCATATATCTGAGCTGAATCAAAAGAACTCAGCTTTATCGTGATGCAGCTGCTGATGGACAATTAGGATAATTTGCTCTCCAGCAATATTATTGTTAAAAATGTTTCCTGCCTCAAAAAACAGGATATTTACCTATAAAACTGATTTTAAAAAGCAGCCAATTTTGGCCACATGGTTGTATGACTAATGAGGCTGCCTCAAGTTGTCGTAAATTGTAAGTGCCGGATTTGTCTGACCAAAACTTTTTTTCAGTTATCGACCGTGCGGTTATTTATTTATCTATTTATTGAAAACCTGGACTTATTGGCATGTGTTTCTGGCAGTTCTCAGGCAGGCTACATTTAGCTGACTCTGAGAACCAGCAAAGTACAAGAAGCTTGATGACATGCAAACTCAAGCTATGCAGCAAAATTGCTATGCATATTCTTTACACATTCAATTTAAATATTATACGTAATTCATATTTTTTCAAACACCCAGTACACAACTTATATGGAGCGCTGACTGAGACTTTAAGAACAAATCTCTTATATCTCTTATAAGGACAGAATAAATGAATATCTTCCTTTTTTGTTGCTGTAATCACTTTTTAGATATTGTTAACCTTTTAACATGTTCCTGTAATGGCAGCTAGAGGGTCAGGGGATATAATTGGATTGTCCCTAATAGAAGGCTATGGATAATACTGGAGACATGCTTAAATTGTTAAATACAGTTATTGGAAATGCTCCATATGGGGTGGTCTAAAGGAAGTTAAAGATGTAGACAAAATGCATTGAACATCTAAAGATACTAAATCTAATTAGGCTTCAGCTGTGGGAGCTCAGTATGGTCCTGCCAATAAAACATGTCACATAAGCATTAAGGTTTTAAAAGAGGAATTATGTTGCTTATAATTGCTTGTGTCCCACTTGCTTTAATAAACCTCAAAGATATTATTATTGAGACTTAAAAGCAGGGAAGGGCTGTTTTGGAATAAGCTACATGTTTCAGTTGCGTAGTATTTTCTTAATGCGTTGGGGGTTACATTCAAAATTGAAAGTGTCTTTATAATCTATTACACTTCAGTTTGAATGTGACCAGTAACTAAAACCACAATGCGCATTCCAAACTCATGTGTAAGGCAAATTTATGTGCTGCTCTCACACAAATAACTACCCTTGACTGCCAGCTGATCTCTTTGTTGTTGGTTGTGGTTAATAAATACAACCAATGTGTTACCACGGAAACTAAATCCAAATTCATGGCTTTATTCTTTTTTGCTTTTCTGGCTTTTTGGGTGTTTCCTTCAAAAATGAAAATATATATATATATATATATATATATATATATATATATATATATATATATATATATATATATATAGTGAATATGGACTGTAGAGAAGGGCTATAGTAGAAAATTATTGACCCGAGGGAAGACTATTGTTACCGACAGGGGGCTATAATGCCCGACGTCTTCCTGAGGGGTATTTCATTTTCCACTATGGTTGAGTCTGCAGTACATATTTAATATATGAATCAGTCAAGAAAATAAGTGAGGCAAGGTTGGATAGTAAATACGACTTTATATATTTTGTTTAAATATAGCTGATACAGCATTGGTAAATAAATACGAATTTATATATTTTGTTTAAATATAGCTGATACAGCATTGGTAAATAAATACGACTTTATATATTTTGTTTAAATATAGCTGATACAGCATTGGTAAATAAATACGACTTTATATATTTTGTTTAAATATAGCTGATACAGCATAAGTACATAAATATATAACTTAAATATCAGAACATGTTTTTGAAGTTCATACCGTATGGTTAGCAAAGTTTTTCTCCGTCTCCGTCTGGTTTGATGACTGCTGCATAATCCAGTTTATATCCCGCCCGTCATATTTGGGGTCAATTCAATTGATATCAATGGTGGCTGATCTAAATACTACCAATATGTTTATAATAAATAAAGGGCCCATGGTTATATTTGTTTATTTATTATTATTATTATTATTATTTATTTCTTAGCAGACGCCCTTATCCAGGGCGACTTAGATAAACTGTATAGACCCCAACGTCTTGCAAGTTCATTTTCTGGCCCTTACCTGGTGGTATAAAGAGGGTTGACTGTATGTATATATATGTCACTGTCACTATAAAAAAAATGAATTGTGTAAATTAATAACCCTAATCTGACTTTGCCCTGGAGCGTTCAGTGATTACCCCAAAATCAAAAGGTGTCTAGAATTAAATAGACAAGAGTGTGTGTAAAGAAATTTTACATTAAGATGCTTTTTTTACTTATCTAAATCTATAAGTTTCCTTGAAATTGACACTAATAATGGAGCCATCTCTATTTTGCAATTTAGATTTCCATTTCACAGTTGCTAATTGAAACCAAACAAGTAATCTCTAAATGCTTGTGCTTCTATAATACCTAATGAAACCAGCAGCATGAATTTATCGCAAGATATAGCCCAAGCTTACACAAAAATGAAGTGTATATGCCTAAGATACATTAAAAAGCTTACATACAGCATGTCAAAGTATTGACACTTCAAAAGTTTAAAAAGGATAAAGTTATATACAGTACTGGTAATGCAAATACAGAATGTGAAACTAAACATAATGAAGAAAGGAACGAGAACACATGGACTGCATTTATCTTATAGGAAACATAATGTTATATTAATTTGGACTGGGATGCATATGCTGCTACTTTCCCCTCAAAGAGAGCTGATGTGGGGTAGGCATTTGTAGTTTCGTATGTTTTGCTACAAAGTGGAACATTTTAATATGGTATGAATGGCTGCACAACTTTTTATTAGCAAGGAAGATTATCTATGTAATATGTAGATAAAAAGCTATAAGCCTCTTGCCTGACTGTTTTGCATAGCATGACACTTTAATTTGGATGATCACATTCATTTGGGCAAACTGGTTAGTGATGGAAGTGTGATGAATGGCAGATCCTCATAAGTTTTCAATCAGAATAGTCTACAAAACTGCAAATGGCTTACACAAAATGTTTATTCTTTCTTCTACAGAAGTGCTTGCAAAAACAAGTGAGAAAAAAGGAAACATACATATTTAAACCACTGTATGATGTAACAAGTACATTGAGGGGACAGTAAATTAGACGGTAAAAACACAATGTTACAAAAATGGCAATTAAATAGGTGTGTCTAAGTATCGCTTGAAAAAACCTGCAGAAAAAATTGCAGAAGCGCTACGTTCGAAAAAAACATACTAAAAATAATCATCACCAAATTCATTTTTTTTAATACACTAAAATGCTTCCAAACTAAGACAAACCTGTCCAGATGAGAAATGAATCAATGAGAAATGTGTAATTATACTACAGATTAAAGAAGCATGAACTCATATAATAATAATGCTTTTTAATATATACTGTAGGGGCTGTAATCGTGTGGTATAATTTTCAAGATGTTTCACACTGTTTTAGTTCCCCATCTGTGCAGCCTGGCTTTCACCCATTCCCCAGATAACATAAATGCTGTTTCAGCTTTTCCACAGGATACAGATCAGGGGTCTCCAACCCTGGTCCTGGAGAGCTACTGTGGCTGCTGGTTTTCATTTCAACCAATCTCTCTGTTATTTAATTGAACCAATTATTATCTTAATTAGTCAAGATTAACAGGTGTTCCAGATCTTTAGCTACTGATAATGTAAAGACACCTTTAAAACCTGCTGGATAGGGGCTCTCCAGGACCAGGGTTGGAGACCCCTGATATAGATGATATTAAAAATATATATTATGATTTGAAATTTGAGAGAAGACCCAATCACTACTGCCCTTATGAAACTTGCATCTCTTCTGAATACCTGGCCCAAAAGTACAGTAATGTATTGCACTTTATATAAATAATCTCCTTTTCTCCACAACCGTATTCCTGGAAGACTGAGCTTTTGACAAAGTTATTTATGACTTTGTAAAATAAGGTCCTTAACATTTCTTCCATAGTCATCATATGATTCCAAATAAGTTTAACAAATCAAATGCAGCATGATGGAAATTCAATTACCTGGGACTATTGCTGTTTTAGTTTTTTGGAAGCTCAAACTTGATTATGGTCATTTACTATGCAAATCATATACCTATATACAGAAATGGTCAGCTTTTATATTAGTTAGATCATACATCATGTCTCCTTAATATCAGTATCCTGATTTATTTGTTTGTTATTTCTGTGTGCCTTTTAATAAAATAACGAGTTCATGAGATTGCCATTTATGACTGAAAGTCAGTTGGAACACTACTTGTTCCCCCTTCAGGTCCCACCTGAGACAGCACGCCTGCAAGTCCCACATCACTGGCGTCGGTGTCGAGCAGGAAGGGTAGAGCCGGGTCAGGGTAGGCAAGGATGGGGGCCGTGGCCAGTGCATGTCGGAGCTGGCGAAACGTGCTGTCGCACTCGTCGGTCCAGCTGAACCGCTTCCCCTTTTCTGTGGTGGTGCAGTGGGCGGGCGATGTCGGCAAACCCCGGGACGAACCGCCGAAAATAGGAGGCTAGCCTCAGGAAGCCCCTCACTTGGTGGACTGACGCCGGCATTGGCCACCCCTGTACCGCCTCCATCTTGGCTGGGTCGGTGGCAACCCCGTTGGCCCTTACCATATGACCAAGAAACTAGGTCACCTGGTGCATCAGGTGTAGCTTCCCCGGGTGCAACTTCAGGCCCGCGGTCCGGATCCAACCCAGCAGCTCCCTCAGGTTGGCAATGGCCTCTTCATAGGTCGCTGCGTGGACAAGCAAGTCATCCAACAGACCCAGGCCGAGCGGGGAATGTCACTGAGAATGCGCTCCATGAGGCACTCAAATGTGGCAGGGGCGTTGCACAGCTTGAATGATATTACGGTGAACTGCCAGAGGCCATGCCCTGTGGTGAAAGCTGTCTTTGGCTGGGCCTTGGGGTACTTCGACCAACCAGTAGCCACTGCGCAGGTCAAGGGAGCTGAACCAGCAGGAGCCTGCGATTTCATCCAGGGCCTCATCGATGCGGGGGTGAGCGTAGGCATAATTTTCTGTGACCGCATTGAGTGGCCGGTAATCGACGCAGGCTGCCGTCTTTCTTCGGTGAGAGCACGGATTGCTCAATCACCCCATAAGCGGCCATCTCCCGGATAATACTCTCCGCTGTCTCCCTTTTGGCCAGCAGGAGCCAGTAAGCATGTTTGCGGCTAGGCAGGTGATTGCACAGATGTAGGTCCTCCATGGCTTCGGCCCGCAATGAAGGGGGCTGTGAGACTGGCTCGCAGGTGGACGGCCAGGCGGTGGTGCTAGCGAGTTGTCGGACAGGCTGGTGAGCCAGTGGGCTGGTAAGCAGGCGAACGAGCTGGTGAGCCAGCGGACTGGTGAGCAGGCGGGTGAGCTGGTGAGCCAGTGGACGGGTGAGCTGGTGAGCCAGTGGACAGGTGAGCAGGCGGGTGAGCTGGTGGGCTGTTGAGCAGGAGGGTGAGCTGGTGAGCCAGTTGGCTGGTGAGCAGGCGGGCAAACTGGTGAGCCGGTGGGCTGGTGAGCCGGTTGGCTGGTGAGCAGACGGGCTGGTGAGCAAGCTTGCAAGCTGATGAGTGTCGGGGCTATGCCCCTGACTTGCAGCAGTAGTGGTTTGACCCCCCCCTTGTACCCACAGCTGTTGCTGTCTCAGGTCTAGAGTGGCCCCCATGGCCATCAGGACTTTGGCCCCCAGAATGCACTCCTCCCCGATGTCTGCAAACCGGGTGCTGGCACACAATGCCCCCCAATCTAACCTCGAGCTCCTAAAGCTTCACTGGCTTCTCCACAGTGTGGCAACAGTCCCAGCCAAATGAGCGTGATGGTGGTGCCGGTATCAACCAGCACATGCATGTGGCTACTGTAACTGTGTCTCGATTTGTTGCAGGAGTAAACAGTATATTGCGGGCTAGCCCCAACTCCCCTAGGCCAACCCGTGATCTTCTGCTGCTGGCAGAATGTGAGGTCTCCGGGCCTGGGGTGACTGGAGGCAGCGGGCTTCCAAGTGGCCCTGTACCCCGCAGTTCCAAAACATGTGATAGTCAAACGGGTCCCCCGGCTTCAGGGCTGTTGTTACTTGCGGTTACTTCGGGGGTGGCCTGCGCCACTGTGTGTCTGCCTCGGGGAGGGCAGCCTGGGCTGGCATGAGGATCCGCTCCAGGCAGCGTGCCTCCTGTACAGTCTTCAGCTCCACTAAAAGGACATGCCGCTGTAGTTCTGCTGGCGCTGCATGCCGCTGTAGTTCTATTGCCCCAATAAATGCAACCCTCACTATCTTGTCCCTAGCCTTGTTGGACAGTTCTGGATATGCCTTCTGTATCAACATAGTTACATCATTGCCCAGTGCCCCCAATGACTCACCCGATCGCCTCTGTCATTCCTTCAGCCGTGTCATGTGTGTGAAACTGGATGCGGCCTGTCCGAATTGTTCTGCCAGCGCTGTGTAGTTGGTCCTGTCCCCCGTTGGTAGAGTCAAGATGCAGCTCTGCGCCTCCTCATCTAGCGCAGCGATCAATTGGCCTCCCTTCTCGGTGTCTGACCACTGGTTCACTAGTGCGATTGCTTCAAATGCACTCTGAAAGGCCTCCCAGCTGCCCCGTCCATCTACCGGTTTGTTTTGATGCACAGAGATGACGTCACCGCTGCACCCTGCATGGTCGCTGCCAGCCGTGCCTCCTTCTCTGCCATCCTCGGCCTCACGTACGGAGCCTCCCCCACCTCAGAGTCACTGTGGGCGGTCTCGGCCGCAGCCAGCACCCGCATGATCTCCTCGATCTGACACTGAGCCTCCTTGCACTATTGGCGGACCAAGCGCTCCAATTCAGCCATGCGGCGGCTCCTCCATCTCGGTGGCCCCCGTCGCTCCTGTCTGGACTTGGTGCTGCCACACTGGCTTTCTTCTTTGCTGTCTGGCTGGGGTGGATGCAACCATGCAATGCGGTTTATCTTGGCCCATACCTCGCTCTTGTCGTCCGTGGCCAGGCTAGGGCTAACTTTCTTATTCCTATCCCACTTTTTCTGACACCAGTGTAGCATTTTCAGGTTCTCCTGGGACAGAATTGAGACTGCAAACGTGAGTAGATGAAGGCTCAAGCCGTTTATTATTTACAATTATTAAATTTATCACAAAATAAATCATAAGATGAGGGAAAGGGAACTGGGAGTCGAAAATGAAAATAAATGATTACAATTAGTAGTAGTATTTGTTTCGTTTGATCCTTTGCTTTCTCCAATCTCCTGGTCTTTTTCCTGCACTCCCCTATATGCCCTCACTTCCCCTGGCACACTGCCCCCCTAACCGTCTTTCGCAGGTTCTTATACTCTGGCCGAGGGGTTAACTAGCTGTTAATTATCTTATTACCCCTCGGCCACAGTCTGCACGAGTTTAGTAAGGATGCGTGACTGTCAGCTAGTTAAATAATCAGTAGCTGATCAGCCACACATCCTCATGAGGTTTTTAAATATAAAAACAATAACAAATACGCGGCGCTTTTATCTGCGCCGCAAACAAAAATACAAATAATAATAAATAAATATATAGGGGCGGGACACTCCACCACAAGACCCCAATTATCAATAATCTTGAATATACTAATGTTATTTTAGGTAAAGTAGTCCAAGATTAGTATTAATCTGTGTCTGTGAAACCAGCCGTAACCCAGTGGGCACACAACATTATACTGACGTTGTGTATTGGTTGTAATGGAGTCACGAATTTGGGCAACCAAAATATAACCAATGCACACGTCTTTTTGACAACATCGAGGCAACGTCTGTCTTAGAAGTCGTTTGTCGGTTGTATCGGAATCGCGACGTCAGGCAACCAAAATATAAGCAATGCACGACTTTTTTACGACGTCAAGGCAATGTCTGTCTTAGACGTCATTTTACGGTTATTTTAGGTTGTGGTATGTCTGGTTAAAAAAATGTCCTGTTCGGCATTTTTTTTAACCCTTCTTGTGTTAACAAAGAGCACAGTTTTCTTTATCTATATGTCATTATTATTATTATTATTGTTATTATTATTATTATGATTATTATTATTATTATTATTATTATTATTATTATTAATAATAATAATAATAACAAAATAATAATAATCAATCCATGGTTCTATTTAACAGCACAGTAGATTATAAATGTATTTGATAATACAGAAGTGAATTAAAAAAAACAAAACAACGGAAGCTGTTCTCGCGCAGCTGTCTCACTCACTCAGAAGCCGCTCAAGCTGTGTCTCTATACTCAAAAAGTTTAACACACCTGTTTAAATTATTTAAGTTTACAGTGTTAAATGAGATTTAGTGTTTTGCCACAATATATAGTTTAACATATTAACTTATTGTTTTCTTTCTGTTATTTGTCCTTGAAGATAGTGTGACGAAAACCCAGAAAGGCACAGAATTGGACAAGCTCTGTCTAAAGTGCTGAGCGAGAGAGAGAGAGAGAGAGAGAGAGAGAGAGAGAGAGAGAGAGAGAGAGAGAGAGAGAGAGAGAGAGAGATGTTGGTTGTACTGTAATTTTAAATTGCCCTGGCAGAATAAAATGAGCACCTGTGGCAAAGTGAATATATAATAATAGAGATTACGCTGTGTAATGTTGTATATAATATACATTGTATTTTAATGTTTGAAAAAACGTGTAAGTCACCTTGGATAAAGACAACAGCCCAATGACTAAATGTATTTTTTATTCTTATTAAACTTCATTAGTCTACCACCAGTGTCCATTGTTTATTTATTTATTTATTTATTTATTTATTGTTTACATAAAGCTTATGCTGCCTCACAGCTCCAGGGTCCTGGGTTAGATGCTGGCCTCAGGGGTCTGTCTGTGTGGAGTTTGCATGTCCTCCCTGTGTTCGCGTGGGTTTTCTCCGAGTACTCCAGTTTTCTCCCACAGTCTAACGACATGCTGGCTAGTTGGATTAGTCTCTCTAAATTGCCCCTTAGTTGCCCTGTGATGAACTGGCGTCCCATCCAGGGTGTAGTCCCGCCTTGTGGCCTATGTCTGCCAGGTTAGGCTCCGGCTCACTGCGACGCTCTATAGGATTAAGCGGTTACAGATAATGGATGGATAAAGCTTAAAATTCCTATACAAAGTGTGGGTAGTAGAATTTATGCTTAATCCTTGGCTAAGAGCCACCTTACATCCTGTCAAAATGTGCGTTAATGTTGCAGGTGATGAACACAAAGGACATGAGGGATCCTCTCCTACCGAGAGGTTTAGGTTCTGTGGTGATGGGAGAACATCATATGTTGACCTGATGAGGAAACTGATCCTGCTCTGTTCCATTATCTATAGATCTTGCCAGCCAATCTTGCGTTGTCCACACTTTCCCATCTCATCCATTCTCCCTGCTTGGCCTGGGAAATGGCCTTTACGCACCTCATCCTCTCCTCCTGCTTTTGCACCTTGTTGACTACCAGCTTCCTCCGTTGAGCTGGGGCTGCCTTGTGCCATGTAGGAGGAGCTGAATTGAGACCAAGACCCCCTCTTCCATGCTGAACTTGCCCCATGATATCACCGATTCGAAGGGCAGCCTTTGCATCTTCCACGGCTTTCTTTACCACCTACTTTCTTCCAGTTTTCAACACAGGTGCTGCCTCCCTTACGCATTTGTCGCGTGACTCTACTTAGACTTTATTTTATCACATGTTTGTGTAATTACAATATAATTACCACGTAAGCACATGTTCAGTTTATTGCAGTTTAGGACCCTGCCTAGTAAAATTAATTAGAAAAGTGTGGTTTGCATATCCTGTTTGACTGCTATAAATTTCCAGAAAATGTGCTTCCAATTCCAACACATGTATTCAAATGTCAGTATTATTGGTTTCAGTTTCATCTGGTAGGTTTTGAAAATGTCAGTATCTGGTTGGTTTTTAGATTCAGAAAGTCAGAATAGTTCCATCCTTATTTTAAACTTTTCCCTTTTATCACTTATGTTAACCTAAGTACATGAATATAATTACACATTTATCAGTATAACTGCATGATTGAGGGAGCATGGTTTGTTTTTCTTTTGTGCTGTTACTGCATAATAAATGACTATCAATCTGTGCTCCAATTGTTTGAAATGATCTTAAGCGTTGACCAACTGACCATTTATACAATCATAATACTGTATGTTATGAAACATAATGAAGAAAATAGACAAATGGTCTAAATGGTGTTTACAAATGGTCAGGACACTATATATATAACACATGTTGCCACTCAAGTAATTAAAAAGAGTGACTGCAGTTTACATTGACTCCAAACTAAACTAAGCTGAGAGATACTTCTGGTATACATTTGTCAGTACCTACAGCACAGTTTCTTAATGAAAATATGTATATGCTGTTTGTTTATGAAACTAAAACAAACCCTGTTATTAATGCATCTTGATACAGATTACCATGCAATGAATACACACTGCCACAAACAACTTGTTTAACTATGGCTTGGTTTACCTGCAAAAATAAAAGTAAGTTTCACCTCTTTGTCATGCTATTTTTGTAATACCTTTCAGGCAAGTTGAGTTTGCATGTAGTTTTCTTTTAGGGAGAGAAATTCTCCTTCAAAATTAAAATGACCTAATTAATATTAAAATATGGGAGGGTATATTTAAATATTTCTGTCAGTGTTCCAATTTGGTCTTGCGCGACAACTGTCTTTTATTTTTTAATTAACACTAGAACCGCCGAGCTTTCGGACAACATACAACCGCCACACCTGCAAAATGTGCGGCTCCATTTTAAAACGGCTTCGATATGAAAATGAAAAACAAACAATCGGATACAACTTAATATTTTTATTTATGAACATCATACATAACATTTTCAGCGCAGAAACACTGTATTTACATTGAAAATTAAACTTTTTTCTTATTTTTTTCAAAAATGGCACATAAACATGAAAACTGTAATAAAATAAAAGCAATAAACTTCTATGTAAACAGGTGTAGAAAGCTGTATGCACATATAAAATTATAAAACATAAATAACTAGTTATAATAGCATAAAACTAAAAATATAACATATCTTGTGCAACGTGAAAGCGCTTTGAGTGAAACAGAGTTCAAAGGCTCTGCCTGTCTATTCAGAGTTCTATTACAGTTTTACATTAAAGTACAATCTACGCAGACAAGACGCTTTTTCACCTGTACCAGTGCATTTGCCACAGACTGCCTTTTCACAATGTGCCCAGATAATAAAAGTCCTGTTTTTATTGCATTTAGCAACCTGGCATTGTCTTTTATTCCATGTGCCAGTGGGCGCAGCACTGGCTGAAGGTTGAGGGGCATTTGCCAGCCAGCTTTCATGTCTCTTATCAAAATGTTTCTGCTGTAGCTCCAGGGCTAGCTGCAAAATGAAGTCCCTCCGAGTGATTGTGTTGCCGGTGCACTCCTTCCTTGTACAAAACTAAAGCGTTGATGGCTGCCAGGTCCAAAACATTATAGAAAAACAGCCACAAGCCACCTGCGAGTACCACCTTTGACAGAATACAGCTGTGCCATTTGATCCAGTATATCCACACCGTACTTCATTGCATTGTAAAATGCAACGGTCTCTGGCTTTCGTTTAGCATCAGTCCCGATGGTCACTGATCTGTGCAGAGAGCTTAGAATAAGCAAATGTTTTGGTAACTCTCATCTTGCCTTGTTCACAGTCCCTACCAAGGTGTTTTATTTTTCTTCAACTCCCTGGCCAAATGGAGAGAAGTAAAAAAATTGTCAGTGGTGACATTTCATCCTTTGCCCAAGTATGGCTCCATCAGCCTCAGCACAACACTGTCTCCCAGTTTCTCACCAGCAGGGCGTGTTTCGTCCTTTCCCAGGTAGGCGAAACCATTTACAGGATTTCGAAAGTGATTCTGTGACATTGTTTCCTTGAAGAAGGGAAGACCCCACTTGTGAACAGTAGCTCTCCACATAAATGCTTTCGCCCGCATATGCGCCTCACACATACAGGATTGCAATGAAAGCTTGTAATTCAAAGACAGTTCCCAGTGGTCAACATTCAGTACCCGATGTGCCTCTGCCACGGTACAGCGCTAAATGTGAAGCAGCAGTTGCATAGAGATCAACAACAGAAATGCACTGAGTGGGGTATCTATGTTTTGTTTAGTGTGCGGTGTTGGGCCTGAAGCTTCAGAAAAAAACATTTTCTGATGTGCGTTTTCTCAAAGGCTCATCATCAGGATTTATAATTTTTCCGATGCAGCAGGTGTAGTTGTCCTTGGTGCTGGTGGTGCTGAAGCGGCAGATGCAGGATGAGCCGCAGGAACAGCAGCTGTTTCTCCAGTACTGGATCTGGATCTGCCATGGCCACGACCTCTCCCTCTCCCCCTGGTCGGCACTTGTTGTGTTTGACCTGCTGGTCAATCTGGCTTGTTGTCCTCACTTTCACTGTTGGAACTACTGGTTTCGACAGCCCAGGATGCGTCACTGTCGTTATCACTCACCCCGCCATCAGAATCTCCTTCAGCCAAATCTTGTAACAGTTCAAGCACTTCTTCAGTATTCAGTACTCGTCTTTGAGCCATTTTCTCAGTCAGTATAAAGATAATAATGAATTGGAGTGCCCACAGCAGAGTCTAATAAACGCTAACACCAGTCAGCCTGTCGCCAGCCCTACACCTAATAAAAAAAATTAGCATATATGATCAAGAAGTGACTCATCATGGCATTGATCACAACACCTGGGTTTGCCACGTTCTCAAGATTGAATTACAAAGGACATTTAGAAACTTGCTGAGCTGATTCAGATGAAGAAGCAAGTGCTTATAACTTATTCATTTTTATGATTCTGAAGCTGAAACACCGTATGGCTATTTAATTCAAATATTTAGTAACACTTAAGAACGGACATGCACGAAATGTTCATATATGCTACCAGTGCAAGGAACAGAAAATTACACCTGCCCCCCTCCCATCTACATCTGAAAGAGGAAAGGGAGAGTTCGCCCCTGATAGTGGGCAGGGGGAGAAACCTGCTGATCCCCATAAGAAAAAGGCAGACAAGTCCACTGGGGGGGGGCCAAGCACGGGTCAACAAAGCCCACCATCACACCATCAAGTGGTGGGTCAGAGGGAGTTCCTGAAAAGGCAGGGCAGTAAAGCCGTCCGTAAAACAAAACATCTCAGGGTCTCCTGTGAGCGTCACCAACAAATCCTGACAGAAAATCATGTATCACTTTGGTACACTAAACACCAATGGGTAGCGTTTGTGCTCTCGTGGGTCCATTTCCTTGGGGTTGGAGAAAAAGAAGGGAGACTAGACCATGGATCCGGAGAGCGTGAACGAGAGGGCCAGAGCTTTCTACTCTGCTCTCTTCTCTCCAGATCCCGCTGACTCCGATGAATGCAGGGTTCTTTGGGATGGGCATCCCACGGTCAGCCAGAGTTCGAAGGACAACTGAACCTGGCCTTACAACAAATTGCCAGGCATCAACGGGCTGACCATGGAGTTTTACAAAGTTTTGGAACTTGCTGGGGCCTGCCTTTGAGCAGGTCCTGGCAGAAGCCTATGAGACCGGAGAGATGACCTTTTCGATGAGAAGGGCAGTGATTACTTTGCTGCTCAAGAAAGGGGATCTCAAGAACTGCCACCCACTCGCAGCTGTGCTCAGACTAGGAAATTGTAGTTAGTCAAAGCTGCTTCGCTGAGGCTCAAGTCTGTGCTGGCAGATGTGATCCACCCAGACCAATCCTACAAGATTCTGAACCAGACAATATTTGATAACATCTTCCTGGTTCGGGACCTGCTGCATTATGGCAGGAGGACTGGTCGTTTGGTAGATCACAATTCTCTCTTTGGAACCCTGCAAGCATTCAGATTTGGGCTGCGATTTGTCAGCCTCTTCCGTATGCTATACGCCTCTGCTGAGTGCCTTTTGAAGGTTAACTGGTCACTGATGGTGCCCATCCTTTCAGGAAAGGAGTGCGTCAAGGATGCCCTCTGTCCAGTCAGTTATATGCGCTATGCATCAAGCCCTTCCTCTGACTCCTGCAAAGGAGACGCATGGGGATGGTGCTCAGTGGACTGGACACGTCAGCTTATGCAGACGACGTACTCCTAGTGGCCTCTGATCTGGTTGATCTGGAGAGGATACGGAACTGCCAGAGTGTTTACTCCGCCATGTCTTGAGCCACGATCAACTGGAACAAATGCTCTGCATTATTGGTAGGTCCCTGGCAGGTGGACTTTCTCCCTGTCGTGCTCCAACAGTTCCAGTGGAGCACGAGCAGCATCAAATACCTGGGAGTTCACCTGAGCCCAGCGAAGACCTCAGTTGCTGCCAACTGGGTGGAGGAGGATAAAGTTGCTGCGAGACTGAGGTCCTGTCAGTTACTGCTGAAATTGCTTTCCTTCAGGGGCAGAGCTCTGGTGATCAAACTCATCACTTCGATGCTTTGGCATAGACTGATCACCTTGAACCCACCCCGTGAGTTTACTGGCAGATTCCAGATGATGTAATTCTTCTGGGCTGGGTCTGTGTTGGGGTTCTGTTCCTCGCTCTGGACAAGGGAGGTCAAGGTTTGGTGTGCACTGGCCTCCCTCCTCTTGAGCCAACTGTGCAGCTTGGGCTATGACCTAGTCTTTTATCAGGACCTGCTTAAAACCTGGAGCATGTTATCAATGAGCCAAGAATGTGTTGCAACCGAGGGGGAAGCATAACTTCTGGAGCTCCTGCTGCACAACCCCCATCTTTGTGTGCAGGTGTTGGTATCCCTCATGGTGCGGAAGCAGATGGTCTCGACCAGAGTGACCAGAGTCTGGGATCTCCTGGATCATGAGCGATCGCATGGCTGGAGCACTTCCACGGACCGCCAGAGCGGACCTTCGCATGATCCATGAATGCAGAGCAGCTTGCACCCAGTCAGGTATCTCGAAGGGGTCCTTAGGACCGGAGAGCCAACATCACTCCGGAGTCCACTGGTGATGATAGCTTTTGTCAACCAGTGGGCTCTAAATGGTGTGCTCTGTACCATTCTTTTATATTCCCTTTTTCTTCACATTTAATTTACAGTCCTATTACCGGCTTTTTGTTAAAATGTGTTAATTGCCATCTTTGTTAGCACCCTCTTCTTGAGGGTTATTAAATAGGACTAATATCTAGTCCTTTGAAGCAGATGTAGAGAATGTTATGGGAGAAGGAAGGGGAACAAACTTAATTAATCTAACAGCATCTTCAGCTATCACATTGTCACGACAACAGAGAGAAAATTTAGAGTTTCTAAACTGCATGCAAACCAAGCTATTGAGGATGCAAAAAGCCCCTGTAGGGAACGAACTACCAGCATCATGTAATGGTGTTTAGCAGAGAACATATTATGAAACTTGCTGAGCTCAAACTTTTAAAAAGTAAAGTTTCAAAGATATCATGAAAAACTAAAACAAAACAAGATCTGGAACCCAAATGCTATTAGTGATATGTGGGAATTATTTCATTTTGTAAATCCTATTACTCAACTTTTAATGCCTACTTTATGATCTGAATATAGCTCACAAACTCTTATACTGCAATGTCACATGCTTTTACCTGGCATATATAATAGCTAACATTGGCCACAGAACCATTTCAAAGTGTTTACTGAGTCCTGGCCCACACTTCTAAATGCTCTTGGCACAAATAACGATACAAGTTTAGTTTCCAGATAGTGCTAATCAAAAAGTAAATGCCTTTTATATTTCAGAGTTGATTGAGATATAATTCTCTGCAGGTTTTCTGGACTAAAATAAGTGAAAGGAATTTTCCAAAAATGATTTTGTGGACTTTGGCACTCGTGTTATTTGTGCGGAAATAAAAAATAAGGTGTGTTTAATCATTTGCCAAGGCAGCTGCTGGTGCAGTAGCGATCTGCAACAAATTAGAGGGCAGTTAAAGTGATATTTTCCACAATCGAGAACAAAGCGAGACCAGTTAGCAAGAGCACAGCTTGTTCTTGTTGCTAATGTGCTTAAAAAGTTGCTGTATCTAATTTGAAACAGCTTTCAGCACAGAGGATGTCGGCTCTGGTTTCTGAGGTCTTTTTTTTAAATCAAAACCAAATGCTGCAGGGCCAAATGAGAAAATGACAAATTACACACTGATGTACCAGTGTTTTATTTTTATAAGGGAAGTGATGTTTTTTTTTTCCTGTTGACTACGAAAATACCAATGTTAGATGTGAAAACTAGGGCTGTCAATTAATCGCAGTTAACTTTTGCGATTTAATGCATTCATTTCTTTGGAGATTTTTTTTTTTTTTGCTGTGCGTTAATCGCACTCCTGTTTTGATCCTCTCAGCATTTTAATAATACTCGAGTGCATGCAACACAATGAGTGCAGTCAGCGTTAGCATAGAAAGTAACTCATATAACTGCATTATTTAGCAAAGTACTAACAGTATAACAGTACTATAATAGTATTTACAACTTTTAAGGAGAATATAACAGTTACTGCAACAGGCAGCCGCCTCGCACTCTCTTCCTGCGGCATTCTCTCTCTCTCTACATTGGTGCTGGTGGTGTGCTCACTGCAGCAGGCGGCGTAAGCAGCTCCACTCTAGCAGGCGGCTGTTGGGGGAGTTCCAGGTCGATCTTCCTCGGCGGTCAGGGGCAAACTCCCAGACGAGTTCCCATCTCGCGCTCTGCTGCTTCTCTGGTAGGGGCGGCCTGCGCGTGGGTGGATGGCAAGGGGGATCCCACCTCCTGCTGGTTTGTAAAGGGGTGCTGTCAACTGCCACCTGGAGGTCCCACTCTCTCTTCTCTCCAGAGCGCTTTCACAATTACAGTTTAACCAGGACACTGCCCACTGTCTGCTCCCAACCAGCGCTTTAGGTTTCAGGAATCCTCCTTCGCTCAGGTCTTGCTGTGTGTCTTCCTCTAATTCCATTTCAATCCCGCCAGTGTAGCAGACGGCTATGGCCGGCTCCAGCGGGGAAGGAAGAGGCAGACAACATCCTCAAGTCCAAGCAGTGACAACTGCTATTTTTATTACCCACTATACGTGGCAAATGGATGCAATGGATACGCTCTTTCAGGATGCTTTTCTCTCTCATTGGTTGTCCTTACATACACTCGCTCACTAGCGCTGCAGCACACTCTTTTGGCCCATTCATAGTACGGCACCCCATTGGCTGTGCATACATCCAATCTCTCCCTGTACGTGACACTCTCTCAGTCTCCCAAAAAATGCACACACAGCAGCTGATTGGCCCAACCAAGAAACAAGGGGCATGATAGAGAAAAAAACT
Organism: Acipenser ruthenus; assembly: GCF_902713425.1. Taxonomy (NCBI): domain Eukaryota; kingdom Metazoa; phylum Chordata; class Actinopteri; order Acipenseriformes; family Acipenseridae; genus Acipenser; species Acipenser ruthenus. The sequence continues at coordinate 42,003,256 of NC_081190.1, read as the reverse complement.
CTATCAGCGAACCCATGCATACTCACGAGCACACATTATACAGCATTATAAACAGCAATGTCCCATCCCGTTCCCCAGTCCATAACACAGGCCATTTCACAAGGGTCCCTCATTGTAGCTGCCCCGCTGCTTCAATACAAATAGGTGTTCCCATAAAAAATATATATTCTGAAATAACAGAGAGGTTTACGCAAACATTGCAGTAGAAATGCCATGTGCACAAATGGAGAGTTGACACATACTGTACATCATCCACGGCTGACCTTGATATCTTATTTTGTTTTTGAATTGATGCAATTCATTAGAGTGGCATTGTGGTCAAGGCTGGTCAGTGGTAGGAAAGCAGGCATAGCGGCAGGATACTGCAGTTTGACGTGAATGCGCACTTTTATTAACTCAAAAAGATTTAAACAAGCAAATCAAAATATAAATCAAAAGACCGACACCCAAGCAGTACTATTACAATATTGCACAGGGAGCACACCCTGCTGCTCCCATTCCAGTCCCTAAACTAACCCAACTAAATAAAGGATTTGTCCTCCATTTTATATGTGGCTGGGACTTGACTGATAGAATTAACCCCATCCCTGTCAAACTTCAATTCAAAATAATTAAAATATACACCATTTACACGTGCAAGGCTTCTGCCCTGCCACAGGAAGGTAAAGGTGAAAACTATCATTATGGTTTACAAAAAAGTCCTACATTTGAAAATGCCAGCACTGAAGGTATAACTTTTTTTAAAAAATAATAAACTTCAGTCCCTGTGTGTTAGTTATTAATAAACAAATAAACGTCACCTACCGTAGTTAACCTTTTCACAACATTCATTACGTGGGGCCAGCTGAGCAGCTGATGTTGGTTTTGATTAACCCTTCCCAATCAGTGGGTTGGTTTAAAGTGTCTGTTCAGCTGCCCTCATAGACTAAACCCTTAAGTAAGACTATAAGAGTTTCATTTCAAAAGAATAGTAATCTTGCAATTAAAAAGCATGACCAAACTTTTGGTTTATGATATATGGTTCCTAAAGGAAATCAACCACCACTTCAACTATCTACTATCTATCTATCTATCTGTAAGTCTGTCTTTGTAAAGAAAGTATAAGCTGATTTACTGACTTAACAGTGCATAGCACAAGACCTCAGAATCCCTACAGATGTGTGCAGTCTTTTATACTCCCACTGTTATGTTTATTTCTATTTTACATTTTAACTTTCAAGTAAATTACAACATGTAATAATAACTAATTCCCCAGATCTCTCGTGGGAAGGATGTACAGTAAGTGTCTTGATCCCATGTGCAGGCTCAACAGGGAATATACAAGAACCATATGCACTTTTCTTCTTACAGTAGCAGGAGTAACTAAAGACACACACTCCTAAATGTAACAGTTTGTGAATATAATACAGGGTGCATATTTACATCCAAAAGTGGGATGCTCTTTTACCCACAGCCTTAGCTAAGTGTACGATAATGCAGGCTTTAGAGATAATCTTCGTCTGCTGAAGGAAGTGGGTGTATCTTAAGTGGACAAATTAACAGAATGTAATTTGGTTTTAACTGCTTTAAAGATTTCCTGAAAAATCGTAATCTATGCTATTAAAAAGTCCTCCATTGAGTATTATTTAGATACCAATTTTATGATCTTCCTGTGATTCGAATTAACACTCAATTTAAAAAAAAAAAAAATCTTATTCTTATTATAATACATGCATGTTAACTACCACATAATCTGAGTGTTTGGAAGATATAATGTTTAAGACCACTGAATTAACACTCTGATATGTTGAGAATTTGGCCACATCTATCATACTGACCCAAAACACAGTGCTTATGTAAATAATCAGTGCAAGAAAATACTAAACAGGGCAGAAATAATTAGAAAAATTAAAATATGGGGATATTTAGACCCATGCATGAAGAATTTTTTTTTTTCTTTTTTTTTTTTTTTACTGCTAAGATAGTCAAAGGTCTTTGCAGAATGGGTTGTAATGAGAAATGTCTCAAAGAGATACCACTTACGGAAAATCGTAGTTACATGATAGGATCAGCTGTCCATACACACACACAAAATGATTTAAGGTGGAATGGAAAACTGATGTTTGGAGTTTCTATTGCTTCCATCAACCATAATCCATCAATTTAAATGACCTTCATGTCACATCTTCTGCCACTATACATCAACGATACAGATTGACTGAAATTATAAAGAGTGTGTGTGTGTGTGTGTGTGTGTGTGTGTGTGTGTGTGTGTGTGTGTGTGTGTGTGTGAGGAAGCATTCTGGAGGTACACAGTCTGGAGATAAAAGCTGTTGGGTATCTACAGGACCCACAGCTCGGAAACGGTGGAGTTAGACAAAGCATTGTAATCCCGAATGTAATGTAATACTTGAGTCTAGTTCCCATCAAATGAAAGGATGGTAAACTGCAAATTAATCTGAACTCTGAGTTGATGATAACTGTTGAATTAGCTAATTGTTTAATAGTCATGTGACAAGTCAAGGTCCATTCTTTTTATGTGAGCTATAACTGTTACCATAATGGAAAACCCTGGAATCTAAAAGCATTGACAACAAAACACTTGAATAATGCTTTACAAAGAAAATTGTACTGGTATATCATAATACCATTATAGGTCTATTCATAAAGTTTTGTAACTTCAGTTTTTTTTTTTTTTGTTTGTTTTTTTTAATTTAGTCGTTGCCAATTCGTTTTTTTATTATTTTCTCCCCAATTTGAAATGCCCAATTATTTTTTAGGCTCAGCTCACCGCTACCACCCCTGCGCTGACTCGGGAGGGGCGAAGATGAACACACTCTGTCCTCCGAAGCGTGTGCTGTCAGCCGCCCGCTTCTTTACACACTGCGAACTCACCGTGCAGCCGCCTCAGAGCTACAGCGTCGGAGGACAATGCAGCTCTGGGCAGCTTACAGGCAAGTCCGCAGGCGCCCGGCCAGACTACAGGGGTCGCTGCTGCGCGGTGAGCCGAGGACACCCTGGCCGACCTAACCCTCCCTCCCCCCGGGCGACGCTCGGCCAATTGAGCGCCGCCCCGTGGGAGCTCCCGTCCACGGTCGGCTGTGGAATAGCCTGGACTCGAACCGGCAACGTCCAGGCTACAGAGCGCATCCTGCACTCTAGCGATGCTTTTACTGGATGCGCCACTCGGGAGCCCCCGTAACTTCAGTTTTAAAAATATATATTGTAAAGTATGTTTTGATGGCTTGAAATAATGCTATTCATGAAACTCCACAAGATTTTGATTTCTTGAAAAGATTTATGGATACACAACTTTGTTTAATCAATCAAAACAAAATTTATAGAAAACATGCATTATTTAAATAACACCTGGGTAAAAGCTTTGTGAATATAGGGCACTATATCACGTTCAAACTAACTCATTTTAGAAACAGTCTAACTTCTAAAAGTAAGGACATGACCATTAGAGTTTTCAGGTAGGATATCTTGAAGGTAGGATGTTTGTCAATGCTGAAGGTTCCTTGCCTCTTCATTTAACACCACTCTCTTCGTAACACCAATGCTCTACGACAGATCACACTTGACTACAGGCAAGAGGAATGTTGCACAACAGGGATTTTAAAGATAGCATAATATTAGAATAGTTGATGAGTGCTCAGTCAATCCGCCAGATCTTAAACACATGGCTGAATCACAAGCTGTACTTTATTAGATTTTAAAATGTAACATGAAGAGTGACCTAATTCAATCCATGTGGTTTTGTACTTTTGATGTTAATAGGCCCTTTTTTCTAGTAAAGAACCCTTTAATAAAATACCAGCATATCCTGCCAAGTCTTTTATCCCAAGGGGCTAATTCGATTCATATTCAGATCACTGATTAATTCCATGGGGGAAAAAATGAAGCCTCTATTATGGCTTTCCTGCTATCGTCTCAATTGTATTTACAACAATTGTGCCACAATAGTTTTCCTAACCACAGTAATTATAAAACACTATATAAATATAAATCTCAATTTGTGACAAAACTCACAAATAACTCTGGTAACAGTATACCAGTACTGACACCACCAGTGTGTTTACTGTGATTTAATATTAAAATACATCCCAGGTAAGAATATGGTTTGAATAATAGTGGATCATTCAGACAGTTCACTAGCCGAGTAAGCAGTGGTCAGTGGGTTGTAGTGATGTGCGGTGACTTTTTAGCAAGCCATGCAACAACTTTTAGATAGAAGACAGATAAAAACATTTTCTTATAATGTAGACTACTAATAGCAATTCAAAACCAGATACCACAGATCCATTCACAATTGTACACCGCTTCTAAAATACCATTTCATTTCTTTTCTGACACCAGTATGGTGTCCTGTTATCTTATGTCAGATCACAAGATGCATTTTCTTGTGTTCTCAAAACAAATGTTTGAAATGTGAAGATGTTGACAAAAAAAACAACTTGCCTTTAATGAGCCACTGTATAATACATTGAATCAACACCAGGATTTATGTTATGCTAATAACATTGAAATAAATAGATGTCAATACTTAGAAAACCCTTACTTTGTAGAACAATATATGCTTCTTGCATCCACTGCAGTTCTTCCAAAGGTCACCCTCTTTAAATTGAAGAAACAGAATTAGTAAACAATTAAGGTTTCTTCAAATGTAGCTGGCAAACCATGAAAAAAAATCTTCTTCATTTTTTACATGACACGAGTCACAAGAGTAATGATTGCAACAAACTTTTTGATTGTTTATTTTTTTGCTTGTACAAAATGATTTCTTGTGACAATTATGAATACATACGTCAATAACTACATGATTACATTCTGGCATATGACTTCAGACAAATAATGATGTTATTTGTCTCACCAAGTACTTTAAATAGTAGAGCTCATCCGACACATATCAGAACATTAAAGATGTTGAATAACACTATGTAACACAATTTTTGTTCCTGGGTAGTAAGTGTTATTTCCTAATTGCTTATGCCTCAAAAGTATAGAAAATGGCTATTATTCCCCACAAACTTTGCTTTTGTGACCAGGACAGTGATATTTTGAAATGTACCTATTTCCAATGAGAAAATGGGCGAATTTGTGTCTTTTCGTTCACATAAAGTCAGAAAAAAACAACATATGAATCCAAATTAACATGTATTTATACTAAAGTGATTTAGAAGTGAGTAGTTTTTCGAGATTTACGATTATACTGGAAATCACTTTCACGAATCAGCCCAATTTGATGTGTGGTGGCATCAGCACCTTCCGGGGGTCCACCAGTTACTCCCACTTGACGTTGTTCCTCCCCACAGAGAACTCGGTCCGCTGTGGCCAGTCCCGCCTGTGGTAGTGCGCCTTGGTGTCCCTGCTGTCCCAAAGGCAAAGATAGCAGGGAAACTTGGTAAAACTGCCTTGGAGACCCATCAGGAATGCCACCATTTTGAAGTCTCCTATGACCTTGATGCCATCTCAGAAAAATGCAGATATGTATCCACTTAGGCAGCTGGAACTAAACTGAACTGGTGGGCTTAAGGCCTCTGTATTTATACTACTATTTATATTACTGGAAAGTTCTAGAAAGTTCTAGAAGTTACTCCAAGTTTACTCAGCACTGAATCTATCTGGAATGTTCTGGAAAATAGGTAAATTTCAAAATATCACTGTCCTGGTCACAAAAGCAAAGTTTGTGGGGAATAATAGCCATTTTCTATACTTTTGAGGCATAAGCAATTAGGAAATAACACTTACTACCCAGGAACAAAAAAAAAAAAATGTTACACGGTGTAATCCTGTTGAGTGCTTGAAACATTGATGAAAGTCATTCTACACATCATATATTATTATTATTTACACTACATTTCTCAGGCAGAACGACTGTGCCACCCTGAGTGTGACGGTGCAAAAAAACTGACCCTAAACGAAAGCCAGAGACTGTTGCATTTTACAACACAACGAAGTACGGTATATACTGGATCAAATGGCACGGCTGTATTCTGTCAAAAGTGGTACTCGCAGGTGGCCTGTGTCTGTTTTTTATAATGTTTAGGACCTGGCAGCCATCAACGCTTTGGTTTTGTACAAGTGTGCACCGGCAAAACAATCACTCGGAGGGACTTCATTTTGCAGCTAGCCCTGGAGCTACGGCAGAAACATTTTGAAAAGAGACACGAAAGCCGGCTGGCAAATGCCCCTCAACTTTCAGCCAGGTTGCTAAATGCAATACAAACAGAACTTTTGATGTCTGCGTCCATTGTGAAAAAACAAATCTGTGGCAAATGCACTGGTACAGTTGAAAAGCGTGTTTTCTGTGTAGATTGTACCTAGAAAGCTGTAATAGAACTCTGAACAGACAGACAGCCTTTGAACTCTGTTTCACTCAAAGCGCTTTCACGTTGCATAAGTTATTATGTTATATTTTTGTTTTATGCTATTTTTATAACTAGTTATTTATGTTTTATAATTTTATATGTGCATACAGCTTTCTACACCTGTTTACACAGAAGTTTATTGCGTAAAGTTGATTTTATTACAGTTTTTCATGTTTATGTATATGTGCTCGTTTTGAAAAAAATAAGAAAAATGTTTCATTTTCAATGTAAATACGGTGTTTCTGCTCTGAAAATGTTATGTATGATGTTCATAAATAAAAATATTAAGTTGTATTCGATTGTTTGTTTTTAATTTTCATATCGAAGCCGTTTTAAAATGGAGCCGCAGATTTTGCGGGTCCGGCGGTTGTATATAGTCCGAAATCTCGGCGGTTCTAGTGTTAAAGCAATGCTTGTTTAATTCATAGTAAGGATTTTATGATGCAAGACATCCAAACTGTTAGCATAACTCCCCTTAATTACCAGCACAGCACCTTGAAAATAATAATAGCACCACCATCTTATTGCACTAACATGTACTAAATGCAAACAATCAGCATTACAGTTGTAAAAGTGTTATGATCATGTACAGCCTTTATTAGTAATATGCACGGTAGATTGATTATCACAGAAGAATAATTAGAATAGTTGGATTTCTGGTGCCAAGCACTGGAGAACCATAGATTAGGAAAACCCAGCAGAAACCGATGGAGAAAGCATCAGTATGAAACGAGGTTGTAGGGGACAGAAATAAAGTTGTCGTGAAATAGAGAATGGCTGTGCCATTGCTGCACATCCTGATGTCGTTCCGAGCCTCTGATGATATATTGATGTGGGTGTTGAGATTTTGTACTGTTGTAGAGAGAGCAAGGAGACGTAATATAAAGGAGCGAAAGGAGGTCCCGTTTTAAAATAGTGTGGTTGATCTAGAAGGATTGAATGAGTGTGCAAATACATTCTGGTTTATCAGAGGAAGTCAGGTTTAAAAAATGAATAGTGTCCAAGGTTATTCCGAGGAATTCGAGGGAGTGGACTGGACAGATGGTTTTCTCCTCTGAAAGGGGGGGCGGCGGCTGCAGAGAAGAGAAACCTGAGTTTCGTGGGTGCTTCTGCTGGGCTTTGGAGAGGAAATCAAAGATCTTACGGCTGCTGCGGCATCTGAAAGTTACTTGAGTTGCAAAGTAAAACAGCTCCTGCTAACAGACACTGAAGAGATGATGGAGAGGGGAGTCTAGGCATGATTTGGAAAACATCGGAAATGTCTGCTTTGGCTAACCAGGATTCCTATCTGGATGATTCATGGAGTGGATAGCATCAGAAATGGTGATAAAGTGAAGAGAAAACTGATCCAAAGGAATGAGTGAATTGATTCTGCTGATGGAAGCACTTTGAGGGGCAGAGAGGTCAATGATGAGGTGCTTCTTGCTTGAATTTTTTTTCTAATGGTGATTCCGATAGGCCTGATTCGGAATTGAGGGAAGGAAGGGGTGGGAAAGGGGCTCTCCATGTAGCCTTTGGAGGTCTCGGAAGCGATGAGGGAGTTGACGACTTCTGGTTCCTTTAGCACGGAAAGGGTTTCTTTTTTACAACATAGGGAGGAAGATGGGATATGTTTTATTTATTTTTTTTAATCCAGAGGAAAATCCATTGGAAAGCCTGGAAATAAGACAATACAATTTGGGGGAAGTTGACGGGGGTAGAAGTGATGAGGGTTGATTGTCATTTTGAGTAAAGTGGGCAGATGGAACGGAAATGGGCATTGCCACAGTGACTGCACATGTGAAGAAAACAGCATAGTTTGGCTGAGCTGAATGAAGAATTAAAGGTATTGCAAAATTGTTTGCCACCAGAGAATGTAATGTGTCTGCTGTATGAATCTCTGTGAACTGAAGAAGTTGGCGGGGCTAAAGAATGGATAGGAGTAACTCTGGCAAGGTGGTTTCTGAAGGCAGTGGCGGAGTGAGTTGAAGCCGATGAGGATGCGGCGGCTTTGGGGCAGAGAGGGGTGGAGTGGGTGGTGGAAGCGCATACACCACAAGCGTTTGCACGGAGGCCACTGAAAAACCTATTGAAGGTCAGGATCTTTTTTTTTTTTTTTTTTTTTTTTACAGAACGTGAAAACGAGATATGGATGTCCTGCCTTGAATAATGCACATGACAAAACTGAGATGCCCCGAGAGAGAAGAAGTTCCAGTTTAGAAATGTTCGATGAGCTGAAAGAATTGTGTGAGTGGCTTGAGGAATAATGCATATCCACGATAAAAGCATAACATAACAAGGTGTGGCAGACTATTAAATGAAGCTTTTTTTTTCGAAAAAATGAAGTTCACCATTCACCAGTTACCATTCGAGAAAGAAAAGTGTGGTGGGTGAGTAGCCATTTAATATCTAAATTTGAATGTTTTAGATTTAAAAGATTGAGAGAGTCTGTGGGGATGTGTAGCAATACTGAAACCAAAACACAAGAGCGTGAAAAAGCTTTGAGGGTACCCAGGGAGGCACAGCAGGGATTGCACAAACAAGTAAGAGCACAAGCGGGCACCGTGAAGCCGAGAGAGGTATGGCAAAGCACACCAAACAAACGCATATAGAAACAAACCAGGGCATCCCCTATAACACAAAATCACAACAAAATTGTAGAAAAATTTAACAATGCAAAGCGAAAGCCTGGCAACGCATAGGGAAGCACAGTGGGGGTCTGCAGCGCTGTGTGACAATATGAAACAAAAAAGCAAGACAGAGAATAAGTGTTTGACCCAGGGCTTAAATATGGAGGTTAACTGATAGATTGGCTGGATGAACTAGGGAGGAGTTTCAGATCTAGGAAACTGTTTTTTTATGAGATATTTACATGGCTGGGACGTCCTTAAACTGACTCAGTAAATTGAAAAAGTAATATTCTTGCCTGGCTCTGACAAACAAATATGTGACCTGCTCCCAGGACCACACTTAAGGTTACAATTAAGGCGATTGCTTTAGGTTAAAATTCAAAAAGCCAAATCTCTAAATATGTTTTATTGGAGAGTCAAGATCTTGGTGAAATATTGCTTGTTTTATACGAATCATTTAAATCAATGACTAAAACTGCTTTAAATTACATGTTGGCGCAAATCTTTCAGACTCCCCAGACCTCTGTATAGATTAAACAACAAAAATACTTATTTACAATGTAATTAAAATATTCTCAATGATTTCATTTTACTAATGTATTTATAGTCGTAGTGGTGATATTATACATGTATAGGTGCAGTATAAACTGAACTGTTAACCCTTTCAAAGTCGGGTTTAGATTGCTGTATTGGAATCCTGAGACAGGTTTTTTTTTTTTTTTTTTTTAAGAAAATGCACACTTACAAAGTAAAATTACAAACATATTTCAATAACTATTTATGTATTCACTTCATGAAGACCATAAACATAATTAACGTTGACCTCTTGAGGTCCAATAAGTAAATAACACAATAAATAAATCAAACAGTAAATACATTAAAAAAACACTTCATAATAAATACATACATACAATAGTGAACAGTAGTCTCAAAAACCAACTCCATTGCAGCCTGTGCATCTATCTTGTGCGATCTTTTACTCCTCAAAAAATTAGCTGTCTCTGCTTTCACGCCTAACTACAATCTCATCCGGGTTCAAAGTTCATCAAGCCTTCCCTTCAGCCCATGTGACTGTTTTAAGCCTATCAGTACACATAGATTACATTTAACCATCATTTTAAATGATGCAATTGGAAAACAAAATGGGTTTGGCCTTGATAGGGTTTGGGGCTCACACTGCATGTCACTTTATCAAGATTTTAAGCCAATATGCAATTTGAACCCTTTTTGGGAAAAGGGAAATCAATGTAAATGTCTCAAAAAGCGTTTCTTTACATTTTTCAGATCTAGGAAACTGTTTTTTTTTTATGAGATTTTTACATGGCTGGGACGTCCTTAAACTGACAGTAAATTGAAAAAGTAATATTCTTGCCTGGCTCTGATAAACAAATATGTGACCTGCTCCCACAAAATCAGTCGCATGTCGCCAACATTCCTTTTACTACAGTGGCAAAGATAGGAAAAATGACGTCCCTGAACAATTTTTGGTTTTCGTGTTATTTTGATAGTATGAAGTCTAAACTATAAACTTGGTAACAGCTATTTATGTTAAACAGCTTTAATCTTTATTTTTAAGCATTTTTATAACACATACACATTTCAGTCGAGTGCTTTTCGTGTGAGAACTCTTTTAATTATGCCTAATTTAAAATGTTCATTCAAAGCCGCGTACCACCTCCCTGAAACCTGAAAGTCTGCTCTTTCAACACAATGCCATCTGCAGGTCACATTTCACATTACCCGCTGACCAGATGAAGTTTTTAAAAGCTTGTTGCGAAGGCAAATTGAAGCTTGTTGCTACCATGTGACCGAACGGCGACCTCTGATTGGTTAAGCACACCCTTGTGACGGTCACACTTTCATCCTTCCGACAGACTCAGTGAAGCTTGAACTTGAAAAACATTGAGGAATTCTATTCATGGTAGTTTTTATACTTTCCATTTTGATAGTTTTGTTGTATTATTATTAATAATCATTTAGAGATTAGGCTATGTTAAAAGAGAATATTCTTGCAATCACGGCCACTAGTTTTTATACTTTCAATGTATTGTTATTATTATACCATTAGCTAGCTACGTAGATATAATTATATGTTTTTCTTAGCTGACGCCCTTACCCAGGGCGACTTACACAGTTGTTATTTAATGTGAAGTATTCATTTATAGTTAAAATAATCACATTACTTCACATTAATTGAGAATGTCAGATTGGGAGAGTGAAGTTGATAGCAATGCGCTTAAATCTTGGAAAGTTACATTTATCTGACGCTGCAGGAAGTGAGGAGTGGCATTCTCTGAATCTGATTGAGGATTATTTTGTGTCCAAAATTGCGATTCGGGGGACACCGTTACCGATTCATCTGGGGTTAGACGAGTCTGATTCAACAGAGGAAGAAAATGTAATGAAGGGAGTGAAACCGAGGGGAGGGGTTGTAAACACAGATGAAGTGAAGGAAGCGCTCCAGTCAGACTTAATTTAGAAAAAAAGGTTTAGTTTTAGTAAACTGTTTAACAAGAAGCAAAAAAAAATCTAATCTAGCCCCGCATGTGTTTATTGCCTGATTATTTACCCCCCTGTCATGGCTTGCTCACTAAAATATTGGGTAATTTATATTCTGAAACACAGTTGCTTTGTCAATAAGACCCATGTGAGATACTTAATGAGCAAGCTGTATCACACTTGCACCAACAGCCAAATAGCTACCCTGACAAAATCCCATAGAATCCAATGGAATCCTGTTCTCAACTTGTAGATTGCAAGGTAATAAAATAAAAATACATAAGTGTCTCACTCTCCAAAATAAAGTATTAGACTAGACCAGGGGAGCCATATGTGACTGATTTTGTCGGAGCAGGTCACATATTTCAAATAAGTTTGAAGGGTTGACTTATGATCTGTTTTTAAATCATAGATTCACCTGAAGTCGTACCAATAAATATATCCATTGTTGCTTCATAGAACACAGAATACAGGCATTTTCTGTTTCAGAATTATTATTATTATTATTATTATTATTATTATTATTATTATTATTATTATTGTAATGAGCAGGGGGTCTGCCACTTCATCTAGAGGCCTTTTAACACCCAAGTCTATCACAAGGCTATGACAAGGAAGCCATATTTCTAGATAATCTATGTGGCCCTCCCACCCATTCCGCCAGTAATAATAAAGCGTCCCGCCAAATTGCTAATTGTCACTGACAATCCAATTATTGCCCAGAGTCCCAATACTTACTCCACATGCTCAGTCCAGTGACAGTAAAACAATCCAACAACAAAATATAAACAGGGACTAATTTAACAGTGAAATTTAGGAATTACTATCATGACAGTGTAATTTACTATCATGACAGTGTGCTCCCAGGCTGGTTGATGTATGCTTACATCAACCGAGCCAAGGTCAATGAATGTTGGACTGGATTAAAGTTTTTTTTTTTTTTTTTAATTGCCTCCAGTCACAGATTTGATAATGTGTGTATTTGTACCACTTCAAACATTTGCACAATGTCATGTCACTGACAGTAAAGATTTTCAATAGCTGAAGTCCAAAGTCATCTCATATTCAATAACCCATTACATCTGTTAATTAGCTCAGTTGTTTAACATGATACATGATTACAAAACGCATACATTCATAGATTTAGCATCAGTCTACATAATGACACATGTTTTTATTAGGAAATCAATACAATACAAGGAATGTTTGGAAATTAAAATCTATCCATTGTATCCCTTGGGCCATTCTAAACCAATTTTAAATGGATTGCACTACATTTATGCATCAAGGTAGGACGAGTCCAAGTGTTCAACCTATTTTCTTATGCATCTGCAATGTTAATAAAGTTTCACATATGTAATTAGCATTCACCTATGGACATAATGTAAATTTTGTAACAAAGCTTTTATTCTCAATGTATTAAAATATGTGTTGGTTTTAATGGATTAAATGTGATATTTATGAACTGCTGTTGGAGACCAACATTAGTCTAGAACAGAATAATGTATATCAAACTTCAATGATGTTTCAAAGGTGTTCTGTTTATTTTAAAATAATAATAATAAATACATGCTGCAACAAGTAAAGGAGGACAAACCATGGTTTACAATTCCATATTCTTATCTCGTATAAGCAATGCAGCACAATCACTTGTCCTATTTTTCTCTGTGTTCTTTTGTTGTATTTTAAACTTAAATTTAGATCCACATTGTTCAAAAGACACAGCTATAGAAGTAAAAGTTACTGCTACTTTCTGGTACAAAATCACTTCCTTTGCTGTAGCTCAGGTTTACTCCAGTGGTCCAAGAACATCAGGTCATATCACACAGGAAGTGACACGATACCAGAAAAAATATATATCCTGAATTATAATATACTAAACAAGCACCCCCCCCCCAAAAAAAAAAAAAAACACATGGAAAAGAGGATAGTTATAGTGTATGATGTCTTTGTTGTTGGAAAGACTATAATTCTGAAATCATTGGGGCACCATTACATACAAATATGTTAGCTTGGGCTATGGAAGAACTTGAAACATAGGGCTTTCACTAAGCCATATTACAAATTAAAAAGATAACAAAAAGGCATGACAAAATAGAATTGAAATTGTGAGATTGTGTTACATTAATCATAGTATACTGCACACAGCTGCTTTAAAAAAAAAAAAAATCTGAAATTGCTGAACGAAGTATGTTACTATTCTCCTGTCCGGTGCTCGAATTATGGGACAAAAAGTAGGGGGGCCTACAATGTGACCCCAAAGTGACTGTTAGCACAGCCAATCAATATTTTCCTCTGAGACTTCACAAACATATACAAACATATACAACAAATGTTCTGATGGCTCACTGGACAGAAAGATACTTACTTGTCTACTGTCAAAGTGAGTCATCATACACGAGCACATCTAGTCTGCTGCGTGCAGAACACGCCTTCACTTCTCACAATACACTTGCAGCTATCCTGCTACAGACAATAACAATACAGCAACAAATTAAACCCACCAGTTTCGACAGAAATTCAGGATCGCTGCAAGCCCATGAATCAGGGTGCAGGGGTACCTGCATCCACTTCTGACAACAATTTAGCGATGGCTTGCAGGCAAACTCGCCACACACAAGAGAGAGAGAGAGAACAGTAACATGCAGGCAAACTCGCCACACACACAAAGAAATTGGTTTTGCCCAGTAAAAGTATATGTTACACTCAATCTCTGAATTCCGAGATTGACCAAAAAAAAATAACCATTTTGCGATCTGAAGATGACCAAATTTGAAAAGAACGAAATGCAATGTTTTTTCTGTGTTTGAGTAAATTATTTTGATCAAATTGTGAAATGTAAAATACCACCCAAAAAAAGAGCAAAACAGAAGAAAGTGATTTAAACAAATTGTGGAAAATGACAAACAAACAAAGAACAAATAACAGAAAAATAGAAATCTGCATTATTTATTTATTTATTTATTTATTAGGAGACACCTTGCCTTTGTAAATGCGTTGACAGTCCCTGAGGAGAATGCTCATTCTACTGCCTCGATCCCCAGGGTCATAGTATCCCACCAGATACTTACTGTATATTGAATATGATCGTATTCTACAGGTGAAATCACATTCATAGCCTGGATGTGCCACCACAAGTTGGGCATCATTTTAAAGCTTGTGCATTTTTCTTCAAAATAAAATAGATTGCAGAGAGGCACAATCAGGCATTGCTTTATTTTTCTTTTTTTTGACAAAATGGTATTCCTTTACCTTGAGTCTAAGGCTGTTCACAATCAATACAGATAATGTGCTTCTCCACACCGCCTTTCTGCACAGGGCACAGCTGCCTGAAGTTTTATTTTTATTGCACTTGCCAACCTGGCATTGGCGTCTCTCGCGGCTCTCAGCGGGGTTGCCAGCTTCAGCTGTGGGTACACGCTTGGCAGTCTCCCGCTGTTCCAAATGCTTCTTGCGAAGTTCCTGTGATAACTGTAAAATATATTCTCTCCTTGGTAAATTCTTCTCCATGCATTCTTTGTAAAGTACCCAGGAGTTGATAGCTGCTAGGTCCAATACATTGTAAAACACCCGAACAGACCACCGTCGGGAGCCAGCTTTCACGGAATACTTCCATGCCATCTGATCCAAAACATCAACTCCATATTTTCTTGCGTTGTAAAACTCCACGGTCTCTGGTATTTATTTTCACTAGTCCCGATTCTAATTGACACAGCTGGCAAGCAGGCGCCAGCTTTTGAAAAGGCTGATTGAAAAACAATAGACTGTCAGTCATTCACTCAGGCAGAGTAGAGACTAATCTAATTACAGCTAAGCACATTGCGGACTAGTAAATACAAATAATAAAGTAGAATACAATTTTGTATAATCAAAATACACTTGTTTTCTGTGTGGCCATCAATGTGACTGCTCCTGGGGCTTTTAGGTATAATGTAATATATCTCCTTTATTTCTGCATTCCCGCATTTCATGCTTTGTGAGAATATTTAATACATACGGACAGAAAGGTACATGAACACTGTTACTGGTGCCACAGCCATATAGAAATACGGTAATACGGAAGCTGTGTGGTCCAGTGGTTAAAGAAAAGGGTTTGTAACCAGGAGATTAAAGATTAAATCAATCTGGACACCAGGGTATCACCCACAACCGGATGGGCTTGTTGAGAGGTTTAATCGCACATTAAAGCACATGCTCAAGAAAGTAATCAGTAAGGATGGGAAGAACTGGGACACCCTGTTACCATATTTAATATTTGCAATACGGGAGGTTCCACAATCTTCTACAGGTTTTTCCCCATTTGAGTTACTTTATGGGAGACAGCCAAGAGGAATACTAGACATGGCAAAGGGAACTTGAGAGAGCCAAGTAGACACAGGTAAGAATGTGGTAGATCATGTAATAGATAATTAAGAAAATGACCCCCACAGTAAGAGAGCACATGGAGAGGGCTCAGTTGGAACAGGTGGGAAACTATAATAAGAAATCACAAGTTAGAGGGTTCCAACTTGGAGAGCAGGTGATGGTTTTAGTTTCAACACCTGAAAGTAAACTGTTTGCCAAGTGACAGGGGCCTTATGATGTAATTGAGGCTGTGGGGCCAGTAAACTATAAAGTGCACCAGCCGGACCGCAGAAAAAAAGAGCAGATCTACCACATTAATTTGTTGAAGCCGTGGAAAGATTGTGAAACCCTGTTAGTCACAGAAGAACCGATAGCTGAGGGTGATAGGGCACAAGCAAATAAAGTTCACATAGGCCCAAGTTTAATGGAAAACCTTGTTGTATTTCTGGAAGGAGAATCCACCCACTAATGTCATATCCAAGCACCATAAAAACTCTGTGTGGCTTTCATTCATGTTGCTTCTTTTGTTTGGCCTCTCAGTCACGTGCAGCGAGGCCAAACAGGGAGACGGCCATCTCTAGAGCCTGGAGGAAGGGCTACCCTCAGCCATGGATTCTCTAAGGTTTCCTCCAAGAAGCGAGTAGGGTTTTTTTTTCCTTAGCTGAGTGCAGAGCGGTTTGTATTTAGTTTCTGCAGGGTGCGTGGCAGATTGGAGAGACTGGGTTCTCCCTCAGTGTATTTCATGCTCTGGGGGGCAGGCCCGTGTATCAGCTGCTTACTTATCATTCATCCTTTTCTTATTTTTTTGGGGTAGGTGGCACTGCGCCACTGCAGTTGTTGTGTTAACCATTCATCATACTCATTTTATCCAGTCATGATTTGGCGACTTTGTCTTTTGGGGTGAGGTGGCCATACAAGCCAATAGACTACATGATGTCATCATGTATACGCTAGTCGGCCACCATTGCGGATAGCTGTCAGCACCCACGGACAAGGTCTCCGGCCAAATTCATCATCCATCATTAATTCGTCTGTTCAATTGCAATTTAAATCATCCATATAGCAGATTCTCCGCCCTGAAATGTGAGACAAAGTAGAGAGGTACAGGACTTAGTGAATAGAAACCGGGACTTATTCACCACTTTACCAGGGAAGACAATGTTAGTGCACCTGGACATATAAGTATTATATATATTTATATTTATATAAATTTATATTTAACTGAAACCTCAAATCAGAAAGATAAGATTTGAACCAGGATAGGACAAGGCCAGAAAGTCCTACTGTGCTTTCAAGACAATTCAGTAGAATGGAATGGTCTACAGTATCAAAGGCAGCACTGAGATCAAGAAGAATTAATACTGATGGAAAGCCAGAGTCAGAGTTTATCAGCAGATTGTTCACAACTCTGACAAAGGCCATCTCAATTACAAGTTTTTGTAATTGAATTGCAACAACTCTTTCTAGAACCTTATCTAGGTTGGAGATTGGCCTATAGTTATTGAGGACTTTAGAGTCCAAATTGCATTTCTTAAGCATAGGCTTTACCACAGCTACCTTAAGTCCTGAGGGAACACAAGGAGGTTAAGTGACTTGCTCAGGGTCACACAATGAGTCAGTGGCTCAGGTGAGATTTGAACCGGGGACCTCCTGGTTACAAGCCCTTTTCTTTAACCACTGGACCACACAGCCTCCTATTTAACCAGGTTGCTCTTCATGTAATGAACATGCAATTTAGATTCCCACCATCTCCGTTCTGTTTTACAACCCTCATATTCACCATACAAGATTTTTGAAGTTTTTTAAAAGACACTCTCCGAGTTTTGATTGGCGCTGCAGTATCTGCAGTAGATAGGAGGCTGTGTGGTCCAGTGGTTAAAGAAACGGGCTTGTAACCAGGAGGTCCCCGGTTCAAATCCCACCTCTGCCACTGACTCATTGTGTGACCCTGAGCAAGTCGCTTAACCTCCTTGTGCTCCGTCTTTCGGGTGAGACGTAATTGTAAGTGACTCTGCAGCTGATGCATAGTTCACACACCCTAGTCTCTGTAAGTCGCCTTGGATAAAGGCGTCTGCTAAATAAACAAATAATAATAATAATAATCTAACATACCAGTCAAGGTGGTGTTGTAGGTATTAACCAGCTCATCTACTGATAACGACTCAGAGAGTGTTAATGAGCTCAAGACATCAGAATATCAGAAGATCTAGGGTTATCATGTTCTTAACAGCTAAACCATGAGAAATTACCAGATCTAAAGTATGGCCATGATTATGCGCAGAACCTTTTACATGCAAGATATAATCCAAGGAATCCAGTAGCCTCAAAAATTCCAAGGAGTTAGAATCAGAATCAATGTCAACATGAAGGTTAAAATCACCCAATAAAAGAATCCCATCATATTTAACCCTTTGCTGTCCTATGTCGGACCTGGTCCGACATTGCAATTATTCCTATCTGGTCCAATGTTGGACCCTGTCCGACATCATCAAAAAGACGCGAAAAATGGGTTTCTAGTCGTTTTTTCTCCGGAAAAAGCCGAGAAAACCATTCAATGGCCAAGTGGGAGCGACAGGAGCCGAGACAAGCCGAAAAAAAGGGCATATCTCATGAATAGTCATACTTGCCCCTGGCATCAGATAACGGCCGCCATAATGAAACAAGCTGCCTACTACTGAATCAGCGCACAGAGAATATCACGGACATTTGCAGAGCTTTTTTGAGATATTATAGTAGTAAAATAATGACATGGATCGCATTATTGAGGAGTTTAGTGATAAAACGAGTGATCAGGAGATGATTGATCGGTATGTACGACTATTATTATTATTATTATTTATTTCTTAGCATATGTGAAAGCGATAGCGAATGAAAGGGTGGGACGGGGCTGGAGATGCCTAGTGAGTGCTTTTTTGATATGTAGGGCCTTTTAAACCCGTTTGACTGTGGAAAAAAATAAACAGCACGTCTAAAATTAACTGCACGTGTGAAAATAAATTGGACCTGACGCGCCTGACACGCACTTAATAAATGGACTGCAAAGGGTTAACTGTCAATGTAGATAGCAGATCCCCAAATTCAGTCAGAAATAGCAGGTTTGACATAAGTGGTCGATAAATAATTACAATATGAACAGGTAATGGACTGTTTAATGTCAAGGTTAAAACTTAAAAAGATGAATAAACTTCAGCAATTTCCTGTTTGATTCCATGTTCACTACGGAAAACAGTAGCAAATCCACCTCCTCGCCCAGTAGAGCGAGCGTTCTGGAAAAAAAGAATAGTTTGGTGGAGAAGCCTCAATCAGGGAAACATTATCATTCGGTCCAAGTGAAGTTAGAAAGAGAATATCGATGTTGTAATCCAGAATGAAATCACTAATTAACAGAGCCTTATTAGACAGAGACCTGACATTAAATAAACCTAAATTGGTCCAATCAAGAGCATGTGATTGAGCAGGGGTAATAGAAATTTGACGAAGGTTACTGTAGCACACACCTCTGTGTTTACTCAGCAGGTAACGGGAATGGCAGGATACTTTAACCTGAATTTTACATGTCTCTTTAGATTCCCTCCCCTCCCCAGTTCCTAGTTTAAATACCTTGCTAGGTGGTGTTCAGTGTTATCAGCTAGCCTGGTTGTCCTGACCTATTTAGGTGCAGTCCATCTTTCCTACAATATCTGTTTCTTTTCCAAAAGCAATCCCAGTTGTTTATAAATCCCAGTCCAGCCAAGTATTTAAGGCCCTAATTCTACTGAATACTTCATCCCCACCACCAACAACAGGTAGTAGACCTGAGAGAATAATTCTGCATCCTAACTTTTTCAGAATCTCAGATTTTCTGTTCCTTATGTACCAGCACGTAGAATGACCACAGACTCTTTTATAGTCACTGAACCGTAGTCACTGAACCAGGGGTGAAGGTAAAGCTCAGACCCTACAGGGTACCAGAGGCCAGTAGAGAGGCTGTCAAAAGTGAGTTTGAAAAGATGTTACGTTTGGAAGATTGAGGAGTCCAACAGTGAGTGGGCCAGTCCCATAGTGTTGGATCTGAAGCCAGATGTGTCCTGGTGGTTTTGTAATGATTTTCGTAAAAAAGTTAACAGAGTATAGAAAACATACATTTTACTTTTTCTGTTGCTCCTAAATGCATTTTGATACCTGGGTCAGCAACACAAACATAAATGTAGCCGAACATATATTAAAATTCATTAAACAACCGGTAGTAGGCCTATAATTTCAGGAACTGTTTGATTTGATGTTGCCTAAGAGTAACAGCAAGTAGGACATAACCCATGGGATTGTTTTTGAAATGCAGATATAAACATGATTAAGTATAGAATTGCCAGAAAAGCACTATGAAGGGAAAGTATTTTCTACATAGAAAAGCCTGATTTCTTATTTAAATTGTTGGTAACACTTTGCATTTTGTCTCTAATTGCATGTGTGTTAACATAGTAGTTACATTGTAAATAAACAACCACATGAATAAATACAGTGTAATAAGAACTGAAAGCATTTTCAATTTTGTAAGTGAAAGTTGTTTCATTATAATAACACAATATGTGTAACTAGTATGCTACTACAGTCTAATTACAGTGTAGAGAACTTAAAGTAGTGTTACTAACTTGTTTTTTGGTTGTTTCTTAAACTGAATGTTTTTGTATTTTATCCATAAACTATATTTATATAAATAACTTAAATAAGAGGTAAAAAATGATATATTGAAAATAATACTAAGAAAGGAGTTGTCATAAGCTGTATTACATAAATATATAAAAAAGGAAAATAAATACATTACGGTTGGATGTCTTAAGACTTCATTCGGTTGTGGTTTTTCCTTTTTCTAAAGCCAAATTTTCATGTTAGTGCAATCTTTTATTGTTATTCTGTCACCTGAAGCACATGGTGGGTTTTGAAAACATTATCTGATTTGGTCCATTAGATTTTATCCTCCTATCTTCACTATCAAAACCAATTATAACAACACAACACAGTGTGGGCAGCAGGCACGGGTTATTTCTATTAGAAATCATGTTAGTTTACAGCATATTTTGCCCACAATATTCAACCAACAGCACTAGCAACAAAATACATACAAGGGAATGATAATGCTTCCAGCGTGAAATTGAGCCAGAAAATTGGTTTATTTGTGTGTGTGTTTTAGAATAAAAAGTGCTTTGTCCACAGTACCAGTATCAACATGGTGCACTATTAAAAACATAAAGAGCAGGATACATGCTGTGAACTTTGGATGGTTGGTTGCTTTTTATTTCAAATCAACAGCAGGCAGCCAAAATAAACATGAATTCCATATATCCACTTCAAATCCCAAAAAGCACTCTCCTGCCAATGTGTATAAAGAATGTTCCTCCACAGAACTGCTCACACATTTTAGAAAACCTCCACTGATGTGCCTTTTTGTATCCCAAATCTCTCTAAATCTAGAAAAAACATAATCACAATGGACATGATTCTCAAAGAGATCTAGAATATGAGTACAAACTCAGCAAAACAAACTGGAAACTGACTTAAAATGGCATGCAATATTATGTTTCATTAGTTTTGTGCCACAAGTGAGAAATAGCCAAATAACTTTTCAAAACTTTCTAGGCAAAGTTATATATAAGAGCATTCATTATGAGTCGTATAGAAGGGATACAACATATGATGCCATGAAGCTACATATTACCTAGTTTTACTGTATGTGTTTATTTACAAAAAATATATATTTCTACTTAGTCGGCAAACGTGGGAGCAAATGTTTTACAATAAAATTATGGTCTTGTTGTGGAGATATAAATCACAAAACCCTGCCTGAAATAAGGACATTTGTCAGGAAAGACCTAATTAGCATTCTTCTGTTTCTGTGTTATTTATTTATTTATTGAGGGGAGCACAAAGTACCATAATACAACACTCCCGATAACTATAATGCATTACTTTGTAACAAGGTTGTCTGCTTGGTCCTACTGCTTGCAACTGTAATTGAACCAACCATGTCTATCAAGCATTTTGTGATTAGAGACTTCATATTTTAAACTTCCACAGTACTTTTTGTCTATGGAACATTTGTTGCCGGCCTGTGGAATGTTGTTACAGTCTCATAAATAAAAAATCTACAGATGCTTGGAGCCTGGTATCACTGTGATTTGTGAGTTGATGTTGAGTCACCCAGCTTAGAAAATGGTGACAGTCTCCAAACTAAGACTCCATTATCCATTCAACTATTCCTATTAATGTTTCCCCTGCATGGTGCAAATCACAGCCTGATGTTCTTAATGTAGGCTGCCTCAGGGCTTTCTAAATTGTCACTCAAACACATGAGTAAAAAGTTAAGAAATGTTGCAGCTTGCTTCATTTTGTATATTGAACATTGTGCCATTTAACTGTACAGTAAAGGCTGGGTTTACCAGAAAAAAGTCAGCTAAAAATAATGAATTTGTTCAACCGAATTAAGCATTCATGTGAGTCATTGAGATCCGTAGAGCAGTCGCCCACTCTTCCTGCTGATCATTTAAAGACAGCAGAGAGCAAATTACTGTGACAAGGCTGTTACGACTGTAAAAGTGAAGAACATGGACAAAAGCTCCTGGTCTGTTAATAACACCCTGGAAAGAGGGAATAAATCATTGATGGTTGTTTTCATGCTCCTTCTCAGCTATGTGTAAATTTCTTTCTTTATCTGAGCAACTGTGTCATTACTATGGCTTTCCACGTGATAATGTTGATTGTATACTCTCTTTGCTAGATGCTGTAAAAACAGCAAGAATGAGCTCCTGCTTCCAAAACGTCATAATTTACTGTACTGGTTAAGTGATAGTGCCCATCAATGAAGATTGTAATGTCTGGTAGAAAACCAGGAGTTATGTGTCTCAAGCTGGAAGCAAGGGCAATAACAAAATTAAACGAAATCTGTAGATGACAGAACCTGCATTGAAAGTGCACTACCACTATTTGAAAGCTGTTCTTACTTTTTCCTTTTTAAATAATATATTACAAACTGTATTTATCGTATTATTCTGTTATTTTCCAGTTTAAGTTTAATGGAGAAAAATAGCAACATTCACACTGCAAAACAAAAAATGAACTTGATTTTACAAAATTGCTTTTAGGTTTCATGGACAATGTAAGTGAAAACGAGTTGTCGATGGCTAGTACAGCTGTAGAGCCTGATATAGACCAGTGGTAGCAAATGAGGTGCTAACCTATGCTGATGTGCACTACATCATTTGATCATTTGTATATAAGGGCATTGTGTCTATTGGTGCAGTGGGCTAATTCACTAGGCTATCACCATAGTTATTGTTTATATTATATATTTATATATTTATATGTGTATGTATTGTGTGATATTGCCCTTATCCCTGATTGGCATTATAAAAACAACTTGTCCTGTAAACTCCTTCTGAGTCATGTTCTGTTTGTAATGCAAGCGTGCTCCCCAGCCTCCAATGTTACACGCCAATGTTTGTAATGGTACCATGTGGTAAAGTGGTTAGTAGTGCGCAGGTGTGTAGGTGATGCAGTGCTCCAAACAACAACAAACAACAAAGTTCACGGTCCAAACAGTTCTTTAATTTTGCTTATCACGGTTTGGTACCGTTAAATAATAACACTGGCTTTACACAGCAACACAGTGTATCGCCAGTAATAAACCATGGGGTTCAGTCCCGAAATAATAATACAATAACAATCATACTCAGAACGGACATGGCCACTTCCTCAGACAGTGCGTGCTCTCGTGCAGCAGTGCAGTGTAGTCCAGACTTGCTGACCTGTAGCAACAGCTCCCAGTACGTATTAGCCATCTAACAAGAACAAACAGTAACAGTTAGACAGACAAACAAAACACTAAACAGTCACAATCCATTTTTACTTCCGTTTCCTTACGGGTCCTTTCAGTAACCATACAAAGGAACAGATTGCATCGTCACATCCCCTGAAATACCCTTAGTCACGCCCCCTGTGACAGCTAATTCAATCACATATCCGACAATCCATAACTGACACATCGTGTACCACATTAAGGCCATGACTTCTGGAATTGTGACTCTAGTGCTGTACCTAAGAAGTATGACCTGATGGGCAGCAAAGGCCAGATGTGATGATTTAAGCCTCAAAAAACAGTGTCCAAAAAAAGAAGAGAGATAAAAAATAAAAAAACTCCTGGGCAGCTGTTGAAATGTTCATTAGGGTGACAGTTTGTTACATGGAGCAACATTAAATGTCACATTATGTGATTAAAACTGAATCTCAGAGTAACAAACGGCTATCAACAGGGGAAAGAAGAAGCAGCCTACTTTGTGTGTTGACTTTCTGCTTGTTAGATATATACGGTAGTCAGTGATTCTAATGAATCTGCATTGAGCAGCTTCACTATTGTGATTTATAGCGCCTTCCCGCTCTCTATCATAGCATTTTATTAGATGGATGGGAGGCCTGTAGTAATGAGGTTAGGGATGAGAAAACATCCATCAACCCTTGCTACATCTTCTCAGGGAAGACAACACACTATCTCATATGTCACATGCAGTGATCTAGGTCATGGTGATATAAAATGCATGATTAAAACCAAGCACTTGACATTAGATAATAGGTGTCTAGTTAAAGAAAAAGTGGCTTCAGCATTTGCAACTTTTAATTAAACCCAGCTCGTAAATATGCATCCCACTAACTATACTTCAGAGGGGCTTGTTTATAGGTCAAAGCATCACAATTTTCTAAAAATAAGATGATGTACAGACATTTAGGCACAGAGGAAATATTATGGGAGCACAGGGAGACCGATTAGGTTACCATGCACTGGAAGCTTGGGTGTTAATTTTGGTAACTGCTTCCATTAGGAAATTGAGTCAAAGTAATGTATCATGTATCCCCAATCATGTCTTTTACCACTGGTAATGCCTTTCCTAGGTTAGTCACTGGGGACCTGAAATACTAGGAATTTCGAAAATGGATAAGAAAAAGACTACTTGCAAGCCCCTCAGTTGATGTCTGAGTTGGTTTATTTCTCATTTAAAAACTTTATTGTGTTTTTTTTTTATAAAACTGTATTAATTTTTTTGAGTAAAGAATGAGTAAAAGAGTTGAGAATCTCTCACAGTGCTTAAAGAAAATTAACTATTTCATGTGTGGCAGACCTCATACAATTATCTTCTTAAATGTGTATTCAGTAGTTAATTGTTGTTATTTTATTTTAACTAGCTGTCTATTTTAACTCTAGCCAAGCTAGAATATCTGTGCTACCAAGGTAATTGGTATGATTTTATTATTGTTGTTGGATCCTTTATAGGTATAGTGCTTGTTAAACTAAATTACCACATTCATTGTTTGCTAAACTGTCTTAGATGGTCCAATGTGCAACTGAGACCTATGTGGTATAACCAGTATGCAGACAATATTTTTTAAAAAAAATGGATTGTATAATTATCAAGTAACGGTATAATACAGAAACTCTATGACATAGAAACATTTTTAACAAACAGAAAAAATAACTCTCTCTCCTTTCTTTTTCTGTATTTTCATATCTTACATATATTAGTTGCTACTGAACCGTCTTGCACATTTCTTTCCTATTTCATTGTCTGGATCAAGTCTTTGAAAACAGACATCCCGTCTTCATGCTGCCTCTCCCACATGCACTTAATCTGGTTAAATTGATCGGCTTGTTGTCTGCCCATAGATTCCTGCAAGTCAAATATTTTGGTCAGCTTATCCGAAACTTTTTCTTTAGAAGATTTTGGCTTAATGGTACACATTTTCTTCTTCATCTTTGCATCATCATCTTGTGTAGCTGTCCCTGTTTTTTCAGTGCCATTTTCATTTTCATGTATGCGTATTGCCATTGGATGATCAATGGCTCCAGCAATGCTTTTCCAAACAAATTCTTGTCTCTAAGTACATTATAATTTTTCTTTACTTCTGCTAGCAACTTAGTTATCAAGCTGGCACTCCACTCAAAGCTATCTTGTTCAGATTGTTCATTTTCATTGATGCTTTCATTCTCTTCAGGAATGTTCACTTGACAGGGAATTTTGCCTGTTTGCATTCTTCCAAGACAAAAGTTTGCTTCCATAGATATAAATAAACCAGCACATTCGGCACACAAGTACATTGTTAGCTCTTCACTAAAACAGAAATTAAAAAATGCATATGTGGATACATTTGTAGCAATTCCCATGCTACATAATGTGGGTGTAAGTCTCACCCACCTGTCCCTTTAATTAGGGTCAGTAGCCTGGCCAGGTTAAAACTTCATTTCCCATAGTTCCTTGCAACCACCCTCTGTTCATCCTCTCTCCCCATTGGCTCATTCAGATTTCCACCCCTCCAATCTCAGAGCTCCTTAGTAGCCATCACTTGTATTAACGCTGGCTAATCAGGCCTGAGGGAGACTCCCTTTCTCAGAGGAATCCATTAAACTACAGCATTTTTTCTACTTAAATTTCAGTGAATCCATTACCATCCTTAGATCATTCCAGTGCATCCGTTCATTTTCTTTTGTTGCTGCGCTTTGTCTAAACTGCTCTTTTTGTTTTCACTGTTACTTGTTTAAGTTTAGCTGTTTTTCTAGGTCTGTTTAGTGTTTGTTGTTTTATGTGTGACAGCCTCCATTTTTTCCTGATCCTCCTGATTTTTTCCAAACAACTGTTCACCATTCAACTCAACACTACTGGACAGTCTCAACATTTTCAACGTACTCAATGTTTTCAACCTTCTACAATCACCATCATTTAGGGACACTTTGCTGGACTTCCTTATTTGTGGGTGAGATCATTTCTTTTTTGTTTAGATTTTTTCTACTTTAATTTGATACTTTGTTTCCTGTATTTTTTGTTATTTTGTTACTTTGTATGGATTTCAATTACCCTGCTATTACTGTACTTGTTGGGCCTACCTGTCATTCTCCCACCATTGCCGCAGAGACTGTTAAATGTAATTGTTTCCACAAGACACTGTTTTCATCTGTATCTATTTATTTATCTTTTGTCTACCTGTGTGGGTTGTGTTTGTGAGTGTGGGTTTATTGGAGACCCTCCGGACACCATTCATTTCTACTTTGTGAAACTGTTTAGCCTTTTGTTTGTCCCTACATACTTATCTGTACCATCTTATTTCTTACCTGTTGCCTGCAATTATTTGAATTCCTGTCTTATTATTCATTTAATTCAGTTGTTCATTTTTTCATTTGTTGACATTATTGTTCACAATAACAAACCAATTGTTCGTGAAATTGAGACCTCTGATGTCCCTGTCTGTCTAACACTCTTGATGACTTATTTAGCTATAGGAATAGGGCCAGTAGTATCTCCTTAGGGAGGACAGTGCAACTGCTTCTCAGTTGTGCAGAGTGATCGTTACACATTAACATATTCAACCACACAGGGTGATGTAAAATCAGTATTAGAAAACAAACAAAAAAATGAAGATAATAAATTTATTATTTATTGTCCTAATAAACACAAATATTTACCATGGAGTTAGAATGGTACTTAATGCAAGTGAAATAGCTTTATCTCCCCACAAAAGATGAAGAGGTCCATTTGCCCAGATGTTAGTTACACATTGAGCTATAGGCCTACTATATAGCAATTAACTTCTTGATGTACTATTCTAACACCATGAAAGAAATCATTTGATTATTATTAACAAAAACATTATATAAATAATATGCAAACATTATTTGTTATATAACCTAATTAAAATTATTCAGAAGTGTATTCATCCTCTCAATATGAGGTAAAATAAGTCGGAATTTCAGGTTTCAAAGACAATCTTGAGTTTTAAAGACAAAATCGCCCGTTTCGAAATTGAAATTTCCAGTTTCAAAATCTAAATTCATTTTCTATTTTTCATGAATGGCCTTGGCTCTTCCATATTTTACAGATATAATATGTAAAACTATAACATTAATAATATTATTATAGGTCAAATATATAAAACATCTTGTTATACAGTACAGACCACCATAAATTGAGACTACGGTTGTTGTACTTTGCCAGTATTGCGAGTACAGTTTGTTATTCATCTAATATTAGAATACAGAGAATCAGCAGTACCTGCGTGGTGCCACGTGGAACTGCTCATGGGGCAGACCAGACTGTTTGACCAAAAAAGCGGAACACGTTCCACGGCAAGTTGGAACAGTTTTGCCAAATCAGATTTGTTCTTTTCGGTCTCACAAAACTACGCCTTAGGTTAGCGATCCTAATTAGTGCCGGTAAATCCTAGTTATCTTCATAAGAGAGGGGCTACAGTTCTAGATATCCTATTTGTTTGATCGGTTGTCTTTTCCGGGTTGTTGAGGGACTGTTTACTGACTCCCATTAACTTCAGTCTGAAGTGGGGGGCCTTCTGTACTGACAGTAGTTATTTTCACACCAAGCGCATTGCGTCAAAGTGTCAGTGTCCTGCGTATTTTGTAGCCGTCAAGTTATTTTCGCAGTTTATAAATTACTCAACCTTCAGTCTCATAATTTATGACGTCACAGAAACCTTAGATGGAATTATTTTCCTGTAACACACTGAAGCCCATCTATGTTAAATATGGACTGGAGAGGAGGGCTACAGTGGAAGATTATTGACCCGAGGGAAGACTATTGTTATTGACAGGGCTATAAGGCCCGAAGCCGCAGGTAACAATAGTCTTCCCGATGGGCATTTAATTTTCCACTATTAGCTGAGTCTGCAGTACATATTTAATGAATACTAAACCCACAGGGACAGGTTAACATGTAAATTACACCGGTGGTACAATTATAAAAGTTTTTTTTTTTTTTTTTTTCTACCAGATCTCAGATAGCAGAAGTATTTAGTATTGGTTGTGTTAGAACAATGTGTACAATGGCCACATTTAAAATTACCATCAGGAGTGGATGACAGCCATGTTTTCATTTGATCTATTTAAAATTGAATAAATGGACCAATTTATCTCTAATATTGCTAGCACGCTTAAAAGTAAAACGCGGTCGACTATCTTGTAGTGTATTTGAGAGGGATCACTTTTTAACATATGCCAGTGTTTCAAACAATTGCTTTCACGTCGTTTAAAAGGTAATTAAATTCAGTTGAAAAACAAATTGTTTTGTCACGTTAGTCATTTGTGTTTTCTTTTCAAGTAAGGAGTTCCGATGTTTAGTTTTTTGTATCCTCTAGACTTAAATTTAGAATACATTTCCTTAGATTTAATTTCAAATTCAGATTCTGTGCTACAGTTCCTTCTCACACGTAAAAATTGACCCTTTGGTATATTTCTAATCATATGTCATGGATGTTGACTTTTTGCAAGTAGCAGTGAGTTACAATCTGTTGGTTTCGTATATACTGTATTTTGTAGAGTATGCGTTTCATCTTTATACATTTCTAAATCTACAAAATGTATTTTATATAGATCTGATTCACATTTTAATTGCAAATGTAATATTAAATGAGTTAATGTAGTTGACAAATTGCAAATTGATCCAGTTGTAATTTTGTTCCTGACCAAATTAATAGTATATCATCGATATAACGTTGCAATAGGTCAATGAATGGTCGAAAAGTATTCAACTCACCTCACACGTATTTTTCTTCCCAAAGTCCCATATACAGGTTCGCATAATTGGGAGCAAACGACCCCCCATTGCAGTGCCTTTTGTTTGTAAAAAATATTGGCCCTCAAAAACAAAATAATTAATTAAGACATAATTCTAATAAATCCAAAATAAGTTCAGAGGGTGGATTAGCATTAGTTGATCTAGAATTTATGTTGTGGGATATTGGTATACAAACTTGTTAACCTGTCCTTGTGGGTTGGTATATGTTGGACAGACGTTTTAAAACTGCATATCGCTGAACACAAAGCAGCAATAAGAAATAATAATCAGGACTATTCCATTGCTAAACACTACAGTAAAGCCGGACACAGATCTTCTCCACACTCATTGTGATTCCTGGGTGTGGAGAAGGTCAATGTGGTTAATTTACTGCTACGTAGAGAAGCATATTGGATTCTAAACTCAAAAACATTAGAACCATTTGGACTTGAAGATCTAAATTTATGTCCTCTAATTTAATTTAAAATAATTGTTTAATGCTGTTTATATTGTTGTCAACTGTGGTATATCTTTGCTGCTGCTGTGTTGAAAGGGAGGAGCTAATTGAATGTTATCACCTCGTTGACATCAGTAATTTATGTACTATGTATTTGTAATGATCAGCTGAGGTTGATGATTGCCCCTACAGCTTTTAAGGAACATGTGTTCTGCTGACTATTACTCTATTCTTTGTTATTTGACGCTCTGAGGAAGACTGGGATCAGTTGAAACGTGTTGGCGATTTAGTATTTTTATGTAATAAATTCTTGTTTTTTAACTGAACCATAGAGGGTGTGGACTTGCTTTTTAACCGGGAGATGCACTCTATAGTTCTAGTGTGTGTGTGTGTATATATATATATATATATATATATATATATATATATTAACATGCACAAGGGAAGGCAGCAGCAGGGCCGGTAGGTGACGTAATCACACACAAAGACATAAGCCCGATATACGCTCCTTGCAAAAGAGCCGGCTCTTTTGTACAGCGGTATCTGCGCTATGCTTTAGTGCAAGAGGTCCCGGGTTCACACGCGCCCACCCTCCATCTGTATGTGGATTGCTTCGCCCTGTGTGATGCGCCTGCCTGCGTTAACCGGGATTGCTACATTGGTGTCAGAGTGGGATACAGGTACCCCGGCACGCACTCGTCGGACTGTAGCCTGGTGAGCAAGTCCAGGGCGGACTTGAAGCTAGCAAGGGAGAGTGTAGCGTGCAAGGGGAAAGGCAGCAGCAGGGTTTGTAGGTTGACATAATCACACACAAAGACATGAGCCTGATATACACTCCTTGCAAAAGAGCCGGTTCTTTTGTACAGCTGTATTGGCTCTATGCTTTAGTGCGAGAGGTCCCGGGTTTGCGCTCGCATATATTTATTAGTGTGCTAATAAATATTCTGTATTAGCACACTAATTCTTAATTAGAGCTGATCTATTATGGATTTTTTTCAAATGCCTCGTTAATATTGATAATACGAGGATACTGTTTGGATATTGGGATTTGAATTTGTGTTGATTTAATGATCATATAGGAAAATAAGATGTGTTACATCTATTTTAGTATGGTACTGTTTCATGTCTTGTTGATTGTTTCACATAGGCCCCTGAAAGCAGGATTTTGTTTGCTGGTGTCTTGGTCTTTAATGAGCTACTGTAAGGAAGTGTGATTGTGGTTGATGGGATTTGTAGCTCACAGGTATTCACCGTGGCATTTCAACATTCAAGTATTCTGCAGAAGACCTCGTCAGTATTAGCCTTGTTACTGCTCTGGTCACTGAGGTGCTCGCTGATTTAATTGTGCTATGAAAGACTTGTGTCACTGTATGGAACCACAGTGGTAGTTGGTTCAGTTCAACTCTGATACAGCTTTATCACAAACTCTGTTATGGTTAAAAATGCATACAGGTCTGTAGAAGTGGATCCTGTGTATTTGGGACATGTCATGGTTAAAAATGGCAACACAAAAATAAACCGTTTATATATGTTATAATGTAATGACAGGTGTTATTTTTTTCAGAACCATCCAATTTTCTGGTTATTCTGATCTAAAGTCAATATCTGAAGCTATTCTCATGAGATTTTCCCTTGAAATGGGTAAAACCTGGTCAGGCTTTTTCAATTTTCAATTCACTAGTCAACATCAATGTATGAGAAACTTGCATTAGACTATTATATCCACACATACTACTAACCAGTTTATAATGTATATATTTTTCAACTTGTAACTTAAGTTAATGGAACACAATTTAAACACTCATCAGAATATTTAAGAAAAAAATACTGGTATAAACATTACCTTACTTATTTACTTGGATATTAAGTAATGCTTGTTATTTGCTACTAACTAGCAGTATATAAAAAATTATTCCAGTAGCATAGTAAATCATACTTAAGGAAAAGTAATTTGCATACAGGTGCTTCTGTGGTGGAGTGCAGAGCATTCAGAAAAGCACACAGTTCATTTTGCATAGAACAGAAACATGCTGATCAATAACAGACTGAAATATTGTTGAGTCAGTATGGAATTTTAACCAAAATGCAAAAACCCAACAGATACAGTAAAGTAAATGATACAGGCTTGTCAGATGCTCAAATTAGTTTACAATTTCATTTTCTAACATAATTAGTAGTAATCTAAACTGATGAGTTTATACATATATAGGTGGCAGCCTTATCCACACATGGAAAATAAATGAATATCTAAATGTATTTGTTTTATGTTGGATTTGTTATTTAACAGTCCTTCTTTCAAGGCTTACTGTTCCATTCTGTTAGATACACCTGGCATTCAAAGTTATTTTTCATTATAAAAATACATTTAAAAAAAAAAAGGTTTCAAAAGGTGCTATAGTAATTTTCTTCCAGCAGAAAATAGCAGAATTATTAATTTTTCAAACTGACAACCAAAGCATATATACAAATGCATTTTTGTCTCACCATTTTCTATTTGAATTTAAAATATTCTCAGTTACCTATTTTACTATTTCTAACTCAAATTGGTTTAGAAACGGTTATGCCTTTCTCTGCAACTCAATCATTTAAAGGGCCGTGTCAACCGAGGAGTTCCAAATCAAAGGTAGCAGGCTATTATGTACGGTGGGAGACCAGTGGGCCGACAACACTGATAACTTCATTGTCAGCATTACAGTTTGCTGAGTGGCAGCTGGTAATGAAAAAAAGTTGCTGGTTCTGTTATGCTTCATTTTGATGGTAACTGTGAAGTAAGATTTATACTTCCTATGCTAAGTGATTATCATTCCTCACATGCATTCACCTCCATTAACCTGACAGTACAAGCTATTCAATGAACCAGAGAGTTGAGCTGAGGCATGAAGACCCACTGTATCTCATATTCCCTATGATTGACTTTCTTTTCAACACATTTTTGCATTTAGAAAATGCAGCTGCAGAAGAACTTGAGATGGGTAAAAGGCAATGTGCTGTGCAGTACAAGACCCCCCCACACAGCTGGCATGTGGGTTACAGTACATGAAGACCACATTGCTTTTAGGGATTGCTTTTCATCATGGTTCCAAACAAGGCATGTGTGTTCTACAGCTTGATTGGAGGAGTATTAAATACTGTATTAGTCATTAAAGGGAGAGGCTTTTGTTTTTGAGGGCACTATGCTTGCATAACCAAAACAATCAGTAGAAGCATGAACTGTAAAACATTTGAAGTACTTTTAAGATGCAATATTTCTCGTACCACTAGGTTCACTGTCTTTTATAATATATATATATATATATATATATATATATATATATATATATATATATATATTGTAGCGTGCACGGGGGAAGGCAGCAGTAGGGCTGGTAGGTGACGTAATCACACACAAAGACATAAGCCCGATATACGCTCCTTCCAAGGGAGCCGGCTCCTTTGTACAGCGGTATCGGCGCTATGCTTTAGTGCGAGAGGTCCCGGTTTCACGCCCGCCCTCCGCCTGTGTGTGGATTGCCTCGCCCTGTGTGATGCGCCTGCCTCCGGGAACCAAGATCGCTACAATATATACAGTGCCTTGCATAAGTATTCACCCCCCTTGGACTTTTCCACATTTTGTAGTGTTACAACCTGGAATTAAAATGGATTTAATTGGGATTTTTACCATTTGATTTACACAACATACTTAACACTTTGAAGGTGCAAAATATTTTTTATTGTGACACAAAAGTTAATTAAACAAAAAAAAAAAGACATTTGTTGGTTGCATAAGTATTCACCCTCCTGAGTCAATACTTGGTAAAAGCACCATTGGCAGCAATTACAGCTGTGAGTCTTTTTGGATAAGTCTCTACCAGCCTTGCACATTTGGATCCTGCAATTTTTTTTTTGGCAAAATTGCTCAAGCTCTGTCAAGTTGGATGGGGACCGTTGGTGAATAGCAATTTTCAAGTCTTGCCACAGATTCTCTATTGGATTGAGGTCTGGGCTTTGACTGGGCCATTCTAAGACATTCAGGTTCTTCTTTTTAAACCACTCCAATGTAGCTTTGGCTGTGTGTTTAGGGTCATTGTCCTGCTGGAAGGTGAACCTCCACCCCAGTCCCAGGTCTCTTGCAGACTGAAACAGGTTTTCCTCTAGAATTTCCCTGTCGTTGGCTCCATCCATCTTGCCCTCAATCCTGACTAGTTTCCCAGTCCCTGCCGATGAAAAGCATCCCCATAACATGATGCTGCCACCACCATGCTTCACCGTGGGGATGGTGTTCTCAGGGTGATCAGCAGTGTTGGCTTTGCGCCACACATAGCATTTTGCACTAAGGCCAAAAAGTTAAATTTTTGTGTCATCAGACCATAGAATCTTTTTCCACATGTTTGCTGTGTCTCCTACATGCCTTTTGGCAAAATCCAAACGGGATTTGATATGGGTTTTTTCAGCAATGGCTTTCTTCTTGCCACTCTTCCATAAAGACCAGCTTTGTGGAGCGTCCGGGTTATAGTTGTCCCATGGACGGTTTCTCCCATCTCAGCTGTGGATCTCTCCAGCTCCTTCAGAGTTACCATTGGCCTCTTGGTTGCTTCTCTGACTAATGCCCTCCTTACCTGGTCATTGAGTTTTGGTGGACGGCCTTCTCTAGGCAGAGTTGCGGTTGTGCCATATTCTTTCCATTTTTTAATAATGGATTTAACAGTGCTCCGGGGGATGTTCAAAGTTTGGGATATTTTTTATAACCCAACCCTGATTGGTGCTTCTCCAGAACTTTATCCCAGACTTGTTTTGATAGCTCCTTGGTCTTCATGATGCTGTTTGTTTAGACATGCTTTCTAACAAACTCTGGGGCCTTCCAGAAACAGGTGTATTTAATCTGAGATCATGTGACACTTTAATTGCACACGGGTGGACTCCATTCAACTAATTATGTGACTTCTGAAGGCAATTGGTTGCACCAGAGCTTATTTAGGGGTGTCACAGCAAAGGGGGTGAATACTTACGCAATCAAGACTTTTCAGTTTTTTATTTGTAAATAATTTTGAAAAATATTTAGATTTTTTTCCCCACTTCGACATTATGGACTATTTTGTGTAGATCAGTGAGAAAAAATCCTAATTAAATCCATTTTAATTCCAGGTTGTAACACTACAAAATGTGGAAAAGTCCAAGGGGGGTGAATACTTATGGAAGGCACTGTATGTGTGTGTGTGTGTATATAATATATATATATATATATATATATATATATATATATATATATATATATATATATATAAATTCACAGTAGGTGAGGGAGGTGACTTCAAATTGTCCATTAATAAATTAGTTGATAAGTGACATTTCCAACTTACTATTGCAGAAATAAAAGCTAATAAATGTATTTAGTAAAATTAAATGCATGCTATTCTACATGCTTGTCTTAAATTATTGATAATATTGATTATATTTTACATTAAAAAGATATTCCTTAAAATCAACACATTCATATGCTATGTCTGTATGATATTCTGGAAGTTGGAATTCTGAGAGAATTGTATTGACTCATTCCTAGTGAAATGTAATGGGAAGATTATGTGATTTTCCGGTGATTCCAGTAACCACGTAATCCAGCAAACATGGAGTTTATAATGTAAGAATCACAGAGTCACATGACTGGAGAAAGAGCAATAACAACACATTTGTTATTCATAATGTTATAACAACTTTCTTAGTTAAAACTAACCCAAAATGTACCATCAAAAATACAGGAGTCAGCAAGTAAATAGTTCCAGTGTAATAGAGAATTTCAAGGGTACAAAGAGTGTTGTTACCATGCAGGGTTTATTGTAAATGAATTCTAGAGCAAGTACAGCCTTCTGTTGAATTAAACACACAAAAAACAAATCGCTCATAGCACAGGACAAAAAAAAATAATTAAAGCCAGAATTTACTAGCAAGGGGGCAGCGCAGCTTAGAAAAATAACAGGTAACAGGTATCTCCACAATAAAGATATACCTAATATGCAGTGAACATGATATCTCTATCAATTCAATGTCCCAAACCCATTCAGACACCAAACAAGTAAAAAAAAAAAAAAGGTTTGATTCAGTTCAAAAGTATTCAAAAAAAAGAAAAAAACACTGAATGGCCATTCAAACATTTTGTTTTGTATTAATAGAGGGAAAATAAAAGAGGAAAAGGAGACTGTATCTTGCAAAAGAACGAACTGCTTTATTCCGAGGACTTCACATTGATACAAGCTGGAGCGTAACGTGTCTTGTTCACAGCTTCCATTTTACTACACTGGCTTTCCAGAAAGTTCTATAGTTTTTATAACATGAGGGTTCTAATCACTCATTTTATCATCAAACTCCTCAATAATGCGATCGAAGTCATTATTTTATTACTATAACATCTCAAAAAGCTCTGCAAATGTCTGTGATATTCTTTGAGCGCTGGATGCGGAAGCAGAAGTCTTTTGTTTATGGCCATGTTATCTCTGTGGTGCCGGGGGTATGTGTATTGCTCAGATCCGCCCTTTTTTTCGGCTCCTATCGGTCTCACTCGGCCATTTAATGGTTTTCTCTGCTTTCTGGAGAAAAAACGACTAGAGACCTGTGTTTTACATGTTATCAAAATAAGTGTTTTTTATTGCAGTATGACAGACAGAGAAGGAAACTGAGCTGCAAATATCTCTCCAGAAAGGGCGCTGTGTAAGGTGGATAGTACGGTTTCCCATAGATGGGCTGACTCGACGGTAGGTGGCAACCGGAAGTCAGCCAATTTGGGGAGAGCGTGTAGCTGCGAATCTACTAAACAACTCAGTTGTGGTCAGCTGTGGGGCATGCAGCGATTGGATAGACTGTTGCACCGGGCTGATCACAGGGAGGAGTTTGGTAGTATAAAGGGTACTCGGTTACATAAGTACGGCCCCTTTACCCAGAAGTAGTAAACAAGCTGGAATGCTGTTTTTGTTGTAGAGGATTAGAAGCCAGGGAGCCAGCGCAACCACCTAGAGCAGAATAACCACTGCACAGCATCACACCGCACAGCACAGCCATCTGGGACACAGAGCACTTTTCCGTGCACAAAGATTGGATTGTTAAAAACCATCAATATACCCTCCGATATTATCGCTGGTGGAGGGGTGGCTTTATTTTGTGTTTATTGCAATTATTATTATTATTATTATTATTATTATTATTATTATTATTATTATTTATTTCTTAGCAGACGCCCTTATCCAGGGCGACTTACAATTGTTACAAGATATCACATTATACATTATTTCACATTATACAGATATCATGTTATTTATTTTTACATACAATTACCCATTTATACAGTTGGGTTTTTACTGGAGCAATCTAGGTAAAGTACCTTGCTCAAGGGTACAACAGCAGTGTCCCCCACTGGGGATTGAACCCACAACCCTCTGGTCAAGAGTCCAGAGCCCTAACCACTACTCCACACTGCTGCCCAATTAAATATGAATGTTTTTGAACTGAACTTGCTTGTTTGGACATTCACTGTTTTACTCATTCCACTCGCTTCCTGACATGCATTTACTCAAAAAAAATGTTTTGTCCCGAGTTTAGAAGTTTCTCATGAGTTCTACAGCAGCTGCCAGTAGGGGTGTACCGATAAGGATTTTCTGGGCCGATGCCGATAACCGATGATTACCCAACCATATCGGCCGATACCAATCCAATACCGATATAAGAAGTAATAGTGCAAGTCATTTCAAAATACTGAAGTAAATTAGTTTGCATTTATAAAACGTGCACACTATTTTTGCCTTACTGCTTCTAGATACATTTGGAAGCAAACATCCACACAAATATGAACTTTTAAACTTTTACTTTTAAAATAAATAAAGAAAAAATGGCCAAATCAAAACACTTTTGCCTTCAATATGAACGGGGTTTAAATCTAGATTAAGGTGTTACAATTACAAAATAAAAACAGTGTGTACTAGTAGAAACATTGTCATCACGAAAACAACAATAGATAGATATACTAGCCAATTTAACGTTTTAGTAAAGTAATATAAATATTTATATACTGTATATCCCTGTATCCGATTTACATTCTTGCCTCCATCATACACTATCTTACTCATATATTTAGCGTAAATGAGTGAGTGGAAGGGTTTTCTTAACAAATAGTAGCATTTCTGCTTTTTCGCACATTAGCCTGTTTCTCTTCTCGTCCACGATATGCAAAGCTGCACTGAACAGCCGTTCACTGTCAAAGCTACTGCAGGAGGCAGACAGAAACTTCCGTGCAGATTCAGCTAGAATGGGAAAACGACCCTTGTTGGTCTCCCAGTATTTTAGCTTATCTCCACTTCTTTGAAGTATGGGCTCATGTAGCTTTGTTTCTGAAGCATAACACTACTGCTTATAGCATCAGTTACTACCCCACTGGTACTTTCTTCCAATATCTCATCGTACATCGAACACAGGTTGTGGCTGGGTTTTGTAGTGCCGTCAGCTGCTTCCTTTGGTTTCTTCGAAGCAGGCTCCGTTGAGGTCTGTTCCATTTCATTCCCCTTAGCTTGCATTTTTTCCAGGTGTGTCACCAGCATTTGTGTAGCCAGCAGGTTTTTGCCATTACCAGTGAAGTACCTGTCCTTGTATCTTGGGTCCAGCAGGGTTGCAACGCAGTAGAGAGGTTCTGTTTCAATTTTCTCAAAGCGTGTTTCCAAGGCTTCCAGCAAAGTGTGTTTCATAGTCTTTACTCCTTGGTCTGAATCTGAAACTTTGCTCAAAAACCTTTTTAAAGCTCAAATGGAAGGGATGACCTGAGAAGCAGAGGCCATGGATGAACTCAGTTCACGAGTTAGTTCTTCAGATGGTGCTAGAACTATCACTATTTTTGTCCATCATCCCCCAGTGCTGTACTGTGAGAGTTGTGGGGATTTCATGGTCAGCAGCATATGCTCCAAGCACACGCTTCTGCTCCCAAAGGCTTTGCAGCATGTAGTAAGTGCTGTTCCATCTTGTCTGTACGTCCTGCTGTAACCTCTTCGAAGGCATTCTGAGCAACGCCTGCACCCTTTGAAGACGAGAATACGCCAACGGAGAGTGTTTAAAGTGCCCAACAATTTTTCGTGACACTGCCAGTAAATCAGACACGCTGCACTGTGATAACAGTCCTTTGTTCACAACAAGCTGGAGTGTATGTGCTACACAAGGTAAACTGGACTCTTGCATTGTCTTTGCTATGTTTCTTGCATTATCCCTGATAACGGCATGAACTTTTTCCTTTGGAATTTTCCATGCTGCAAACATATTATCAAATGCTATTGAAATAGCCTCAGCTGTATGGGAAGTGCTGAACTCCTGTGCCTGTATTACTGCCTTACGTAAATTGAAATTCTCATCTATCCATTGTGCAGTTAAACTCAGCATTGACATTGGCGACACATCAGAGCTCCAAATATCCGTCGTAAAGCTCAGTGCTGATACATGATCATCTTCAACTAATGTCTGTATTTGTTTTAAAACAACACTGTAGAGCTCAGGAAGTGCAACGACAACTTTGAAAGAGCTACAGTGCTACAGAGTTCAATGACTGAGATGGGAGAAAATGTGCATCAGTCAACAATATCCAGAACACTTCACAAAAGTTGCCTATATAGCAGTGTGGCAAGAAGGAAGCCATTACTAAACATTGGCCATCTCAAAGGCCGCATGGAATTTGCAACAAAGCACTTGAGTGATCCTGCAAAAATGTGGCAAAAGGTGTTGTGGTCAGACGAGACCAAATTGGAACTTTTTGGTCTAAATGCCAAGCGTTACGTTTGGCACAGACCCAGCACATCTCCCAGTCAACACCATCCCTACGGTGAAGCATGGTGGTGGCAGCATCATGCTATGGGGATGCTTCTCCTCAGCAGGGACTGGAAAACTTGTTAGGATTGAAGAAAAAATGGATGGAGCAAAGTACAGGCAAATACTAGAGGAAAACCTGTTTCAGTCTGCTAAAGACTTAAAACTGGGGCGAAAATTCACCTTTCAGCAGGACAATGATCCAAAGCACAAGGCCAAAACTACACTGGACTGGCTTAAGAATAAGAAAGTGAATGTCCTTGAGTGGCCCAGTCAAAGTCCTGACTTGAATCATATTGAGAATCTGTGGAAAGACTTGAAAACTGCTGTCCATAAGCAATCCCCAATCAACTTGAGAGAGCTTGAGCAAATCTGCCAAGAAGAATGGGCAAAAATTGCACCATGCCTGTGTGCAAAGTTGGTAGAGACTTATCCAAAAAGACTTGCGGCTGTAATTGCTCCAAAGGTGCTTCCACCAAATATTGAGCTGACGGGTCTGAATACTTATGCAATCAACATATTTCTATTTTTCTAAGTCTTCAGTTTGAGCATTCAAATTTTGAATAAAATATTAAGTTTAAAAAAATGTGTATGCATCATTTTGTAATTTTATAAAATGGGACAACATAGGAAGGGTCTGAATACTTTTGCAAGGCACTGTATATTGAAATAACACAGTGCTGCTATAATTCTGGGCAGGTTCCTTCATTAGTTGGAAATGAGAACAACTCCGTCTTGGTTTTCTTTTCCCCGCAACCACTTACTCAGCACAGACGTTTGTTTTTAATTTAATTTTTTATTTTTATTGAATGCAACATTAATCATAATAATACATCAAAATACAACATGCGAAGGAAGATGTCTACTACACAAAACAAAATCGGGTACAAGTTCCTCCCTTATGGAAAAGTAGACGGACCATGTTTGTCACACAGACTAGTGTGTTTCCACACAAAGGTACTATAGCTTATACAACGCTTCATTGGGCATGTGCCGGTACATTTCAGAGCACATGTGAGGGTACATGCAGAAGTCATTTTTTCTGGCTCAGAAGAGATGTTCGAGAACAGTGATTTTGGCCATAGCAGTGTGGCATTATGTAGATGTTTGGGTGCATACAAGGGAATAATTATGATTTGTTATGGAGTTTTACTATGTAAAAGCATTATTAAAGTTAGCTCTGAATTGTGCAGCAAGTGATTGATTGTTTGTTTTTTTGTCTGTTGACATAGACACCTAAGTTTTACCTGTTCTAAGTGCAATAATAATAAAAAATAAATCTTGCAACTACCTGTTGTACAGTTTATTGTTGGAAGGGCCTTGGAATTACCATTGTAATTTAGTTTTATTACTGAAATGATTGAAAACTATTTAGCTATGAGTATAGCTACATAGTTTTTATTTTTCAAATGATTAAGTATATTTTGGAAAAATTTGCAGCCACCAGTAAGTGTTGGTGGCCACACTCTGAGGCCACCAAAGAAAATTGTTTGAGAACCACTGTACTAGATGGTGCTGGTGCTTACCAACATTAAGGCACTCTGGGGGGGATTTTCAAAAAACAGGTTATACATAAATACGTTTGAAGTGCCATTTGTGTTTGTATTTGTTAATAATTATCAGGGATTCTAGAGATCCTTTGTTGCGGAAGAACACAGATTTTCTATGCTGTCTGGGAATTTTTAGTTTTACACTTGGGGCGAGGCAAAAAACATGCAAGGCTTTTTTTGTTTGTTTGATAACCAAATCAATACACTTATCATACATAATCATCAACACAGGCAATGTTGCTTTAAATTTACGTAAACATACTTGTTTGATAAAACTGTTTCTGGTGTACAGAGGTCAAGGTTGAACGAGGCGCACGGTCATATTCATGTTGAAACGTAGCTGCAGTTTACTTCAGTATCCAGTGCGTTGTTACTACTGAACAAGCTGTTTAAACAATAAAAATCACCCCAATGGATCGGCTCAAGGAGTTTGGCAATAGCCATCCAGATGACTAAGACTGACTAGGAGTTATACTAATATGAATACATTTTTTATGTATTTATTTTTATTATTACTACACATACGTATTTATAATGTTTAAAGTAAAATGGTAAGTTTGTTTATATTATTGATTGATAGCACTGGTGAGCTTGTAAGTTCGAAAAGTGTACCAATAAATACATCATGTGTTACCTGTTATTCAATAGTACTGTTTGTGTGATGGGGGACTCAAATTTAGCCTTTTATTTTAATTGCGGAATAACGCAGATTTTATTTTTTTATCAGAGAATTTATTTTTTTTATTGCAGAAAATGAAATGTTACATGTATGTGACATTTCATTATATATTTATTAAGCTTTTAAAATTGATAGAACTCCCTAATTCAATACACACTTTGTTTATAATTGTTCAGTGAATTCCTCTAATCATGTTCAATTCATTTTATCTAGTAGGCTACTCTTTGTTTGCCTCTGTGATCAATAAACTCAACATGATTAGAAGAAGCCACCACACACTTACAGTATTATAAGAACATTTTATATGCATACAGACATGTGAAGGTGAAAGTGTACATTGTACAAAAAGGGGGGGGGGGGGGGGGGAGGAGAAGTCAGACAACATTACAAATACGTTTAGACAAAATCCATGTCAATGATCTGTTGCCTGTAAGGAAACTTTATTGTAATATCTAATATGCCGTTTTCTATACCAAGATTTCATTATTTACTCTTAGGTTTTTATTTGTATAATTAAAATAAAATTTACAGTACAGGTCAGTTGTCATATAATGTACGTATCCAGAGTTCGGATAGGCTACAATTGCATTGATAATTTCTGTAGCATTACACTAGGTGCAAATAACGGTATATCATTTTAGCAATAAAACAAATGTTCCGTAAGGTTACAAATGATTAAAACAAGTGAATGAATCTCATTCATAACCGCAACTATAGAAAAGGCTTAAATGTTTTCATAACTACAAATATTGAATTATCTAGGCCTGTAAGAAATTAACCCTGGTCCTGTTCTCTCTCTCTCTCTCTCTCTCTGTATCGTCGGCGTCACAGCCACGGTCTGTTACATATCGGTTTCAAGGTGAGTTATATCCTCTTTCATTAATTAAATAATTTTTCAAGTGCAAATTAACTCCTGTTAAATTGACAATTAACACAGATTTCCTTTTAGATTCCCATGCAAACAAAAGAAATAGTCGCAAGAAGCACTGCTTGTTAAGATATTATTTATTTATTTATTTTAGCAGATGCCCTTATCCAGGGTGACTTACAGTTATTACAAAATATCACAATACAAAGCATCACCTAAAAAATATCACCATGCAGAAAATCACATTACAGAATATCACATTTCAGTTAAGAGCAGTTATAAAGTACAATAAAATCAGTAGAAAATAAGATCAAATTCAAATAAGAGCAAAGTAAAGAATACAGTAAAAATATTTGCTTATACGAGTAAAGTCCACTAAGAGCACATAGGCAGTAGAGGGGGTGTAGGGAGAAATATAAGTCTGGAGACAGGAGGGAGCAGAAAGGTTGAGATAGCGGTATGCAAGTACAAGAGTTTTGAATTGGATGCGAGCAGTGATAGGGAGCCAGTGAAAAAAGACAACAAAAAGACAAGGTGGGCAGCAGAGATTTGGATGAGCTGGCCAGGAGGGAGTTGCAGTAGTTAAGCCGGGACAGTACCAGGGCCTGAACTATGAGTGCACCAGAGATGTGCTGAGCGGAGGAGAGGGAGCGGTTGAGGGTGACACAGAGTTTCTTGGTGGATGAGGAGGGAGAAAGGATGGTGGATTCAAGAGGAATAGAGAGAGAGATCAGCGGTGGGGGAGGAAGAGGGGGGAAGAAAAGGAGGTCAGAAAAGGGTAAAAAAAAAAGAGGAAGATCTGGGCATCAGCATAGAAATGATATGAGAAGCCATGGGAGGACATTATTTAATAAATCAACATAATTTCGCAAATCACATTTGCACGATTATTTAATGACGAAATAGGCATAATGACCGCTTGAAAATGCCAAAATCAATGATACATACCAATTTGTTGATTAACACTGGAGTTTTCATTTACGACCTTTTGAAAATTCTGCCCTCTGTCTGATCTAAACTATGTAATATATGTCTATGGCTGTGTGACAAAGAGCGAAGGTAGTTGAACTGTAAATCTCCCTCACGACCAGAAAAGACGCTGTGTAAGGCTGGTTGTATGTGTTCTCCTCGAGTGGTGGACTTGACGGTAGGTGGAAACTGGAAGTCGGCCATCTTGGGGTAGGCGGTTTTAGAACTACAATCTGCCATATTGGCTTCCCCTATACTATCGTTAGTAAAGGGGTGACGGATTTATAATTTGTATTATTTAATAAATACGGACGTTCTTTTAAGAGTTTTTGGTCTGGACATTCACTTTGTACACCGCACTACTCACATCCTGTCACAGGCTGGTAACTAGAACTGAAGAACCGCTTCTAAACCACCATGAATGATTGCAAACATCATTAAAGGTAAGAGAAAAGTAAATAAAATGTAATTTGAAACTGCTTGTACCTTAACGAATGATGAATGGTCTTTGTCTGTGTAGAGGTATATTCTGTACAGCAACAGATCAAATCATAATTATTTGGGTCATGTGATTTATGAATTTATGCTTTTGAAA
The DNA here is from genome assembly GCF_902713425.1 of Acipenser ruthenus. Lineage (NCBI taxonomy): Eukaryota > Metazoa > Chordata > Actinopteri > Acipenseriformes > Acipenseridae > Acipenser > Acipenser ruthenus. The sequence continues at coordinate 41,958,958 of NC_081190.1, read as the reverse complement.
TACTTAGAATTGATTAAAAGAGTTGCATTTAAAATGTCTGTGCCTGTACCAATCTGAAAAAGCACTCAATCTCTTCTAACTTTTACAGCAATTGAAATGTTGAACACTCATATAGGCCAAAAGTCTTGAGGACGATACAGGGCCAAAAATGCAATTTCATGTCAATTGCTTGCTTTTCAGGTAAAACATAATAACCAATACCTCTTATATCCTAATGGTCCATCTCAGGCTTTCAAACAGTTAGCTGGCAAATTATTTCAATTGCGCCATTTGCATACCATCTGCTCTAGTTTACATGAACTTAAGATTTCAAGAGCTTATATAGGTGAGGCCACTTATTTGGATGATCTGTGCTTAGAAGCTTTATTTTATACACTGTACAGACCTCTGATATCACACCCACACTCATCTGCTTATTATCTATTGCAGTGCCAGAACCACTAACTAAAGAAAGTTTGTCACTTACAGAAGAGGAATAATACATGGAAAAGTCTAAAGTGGTTATAAAATTGTCATAACCAACTTTTACATGCAAGCCAACTTATGCTGCTTCAAACAATTAAGGATATTTATACATGCAACAGTACATTCACTGAAACAGTTTGTGTCCATCTATTTCCTGGTCTGACGTCATCACACGAGCCATCGTGTGACGGTAACTCAGACATGAACTTGCATTGTTAACTTGTCTGAACAGGATAGGCTGCTTCCTGGTTTGTAGCATATTCATTGCTCCAAGTGGAGAAAATGGGAGACTTCGGTGTGCTTGTGTGGGCTGGACATCAAGAGGAGGGAGATACTTGGAAGATGATCCTCCCAGTGATCCACAGTTGTGCTCAGTTTTGGTTTGACGTCACACTGCTAAGGCTGAATTAGACTGACCACAACTAGATCCTGGTGATCCTATGTATGCAAATTTAATTAATACTGCCCTGTACACATTGTTTTTGCTTAGCCTATTAATTTAGCTATTGACCATTTACACTGTGCAAATGTTTCAGGCAGTGTTTGACTTTTTGTATAGTTTGTCGACTAAACTTTAGCCTATGGTAAATAAAATCCAACCTGTTTGTAAATCCTCGGGTTTGACCAGTAACCAAAAAGTCCAGTCTTTATAACGAAGGGTGAAAGTGCTGGTGTCTGGGTTGATGCTGGCTTACACTACAGCTCCGGATTGTGTTAGATACTAACGCTGACAAACAAACACAACACTCACAGTTTTCTGGAATCACAGGGGTCTCCTTTTTAGGTTGATTTAACCATTTACAAAAGGAACAGATCACTTACACTACGACCCCTTTATACCCTCCCCCATGACCCCTAGGTTAATGAGCGCATCCGCTCGTCTAGTCCGCGGATCCCACGCCGTTTCCCGTCCAGGTCATTGAATTCGGGTACTGTAGCTCCGCCCCTTTTCTAGATGTCCGATTTCCACCTAACCCAAGGAATAAATTCATGCAATTTAGTCCAGGGTACTCTGTTCCCTTTACACAGCGCCCTCACAGGTTAGGAGGGAGATCAAACACCAAGAATCATTTGATCTCCGTCACACCCATGTACAGTAATCTCTGTATTTTACTGTATATATTCATTATTTGCATGTATTTTATATAATCTGTGAAAATAATAGTAACTATTTGTTTTTATACCATGTTTTCTTTTTTTTCATTGTTAGTCCCATACTGACTAAGTTTATTATACGGACATACAGTCAAACACAGATAGAATATAATATAAGCAGGAGGAAACACTATGAATGATTTTTCTTTATACCTCCAAAACTGGCAAACTAAAAACTATCCGACAGACTCAGTGAAAAATGACATTTGCTCCACAACAGACATTGCCTCCCTGATCGATCCTGCGATCGAAGCAGCACATAACTCTTAAATATATTACATGTAGGTTTAGAGTAATACATAAAATGTATTGCAGTCTGGTCCCTTAGATGTGCTAACTATACTATAAATGGAGTTCTTCAGTCCTTATCCAGGGCGACTTATAAATGTTACAAGATATCACATTATTTTTACATACAATTACCTATTTATACAGTTTTTACTGGAGCAATCTAGGTAAAGTACCTTGCTCAAGGGTACAGCAGCAGTGTCCCCCACCTGGGATTGAACAAACGACCCTCCGGTCAAGAGTCCAGAGCCCTAACCACTACAAAAATGGTTTTGTATTGTAAATGTAAATATAGCCTTTAGCCAAATATTTCTCAAGAACAGGCAAGGATAGCCCCCCTACTTTAGAGCGTGAGTGTCTCCTTTTCTTTATTCTGGCCTGGGAACCTTCCATAGAAAATCTACCCAACAGAGAGATTGGCAGCATTTTCTAGTTTAGCATGTTCTACTATTAATTCTAATTATCATACTGGTTATTGGTAGCTTAAAACTTATGGCTGCTGCCCACCAGACGTGATGCGGCAAGAGAAATTGTGCAGCAATGCTACAAAATCAATAGAACCTATACTTTTGATAAGTATCTTTCACACCACAGGCGACACAATAAATAGGATTGAATCTTATTTTTTGCGATTTGTCGCAAGGCAACTAGGGCATTGAGCAATTATAGAACAGTTTCAATACACGTGGTCCAGCAGGGTGAAGCAGTATCCAAAATGACCAAGGAAACAATAATACTTGCCATTAAAAAATACCCAGAGCTTTATGACAAAGGTCATCACAATTATAAAGATACAGATTTGAAAGACAATATATGGGAGTCCATTTCGAAGGAACTGGATAAGCCTGGTATGTATGATTTCTTGCCACATGTGCTGAAATACGGTCAGAGAAGACACTCATAATTTCCACATCATGTTGACGAATATATATCAGTCTTGATCATAGTTTTGTCAATAGCAATTTTTGACAGTTGTATAGATCTGGCAGTTTTCAAGCCTGTTGCGTCGCTTCTGGTGTATGGTCATGTCGCTGCAAAAGTACCTCATCACCAATTAAAAAATCACATTGCGTCTGGTGTGTGTCAGCCTTTAGTTCCAATCTTCACATAATATAATTAATTATTTACATGCAAATAAACATACAACAGTATGATTTTTCTGGACACAGGCCCCCCAAATAATATTTATACAGTATATCAATTTCTTCATCTTTTTAGGTGTAAAAACTGACCCTGAATATGTGAAAAATGTGCACTTTCATTTGCCAGCTATAGTCTGCCATTCAAAGCGACTACTTGGAAATTAGCGTGTTAAGGTGTAGGTATGCGTTTGCTTTTATAGGTATATACAGTGACAGTTACTAGTTTGATATGAAAATGGGACGCATGAGAAAAACACTTCAGTATTGTGCACAATACCCTGATAGACAGGTTAAGTCTCCGCGGCAGGGTATAGCTTTGCTGTGACCAAATGTTATTTCAATTAGAATGTTGATAACCATGGTTTTGTTGCATGCTCTGCTTGAACTTAATAATAAAGATCGAAAAAAAAAAACCCCAGTAAATTCTTTATAAAATAAACGTCAATATTAATCATCGATTTGGCAAAAAAAAAATCTAATAGTAGCAAGCCTAGTTATGATCTTACAAAAATGTAAGGGTGAAAGTGTAGTCGGGTGTTGTGGCAAGGCTCTCTCTATATATATATATATATATATATATATATATATATATATATATATATATATATATATATATATATATATATATTTTCACTGTGCTGTTTTCAAATACAAAATGTAAAAATGGTCATAAAATGCTTGGCTGTGGGTGACATCTATGACAAAGTTTGGCGGTAAGGGGTTAATGACTTTTGTACTGCATGCTGATTAAGTTTAATAAAGTATTAGTGTTAAACTCACTAATTGTTGTATTGAGCGAATCGTTCTGGGATAATCCACAAAATAAAACTCAAGTAAGACACCAGTCAGCCAGTTAACAATACAGTATTGTACACTGTTAACAGATCCGTGGGTTTTTCCTTGCAGGGGAAAACAACATTAACATTGCTCCAGTCTTGTGTGGGGGGAGGCAATGTTTGATAGACCTCAGATTGCTATTAGGGAGCTCTAAATTTGAACAAAGTTGGCCGTTATTGATTTGTTTTGTAGACCATTTATTTTAGAAGAAATGGCAAATTAGAAGCATGAGGCACACTGCAGAAATAATATCTTTCATTTGCATAATATGAGGTGGGCAAGGAAATATTTCATTAAGGAACTTCCCTAGCTTCTTTTCATGCAAATCAACTGCAATAAAAGATCAACTTCCAAATTAGATTTTGTGAACCTTATGAACAACTGAATAGTTGTTGTAACAGCCATACAGTATATTACAAAAAATTCACCTAAATAATTTCTCTCTGGATTTGTCATTTTTAGATAACGCCTTATTCTTGCTTATGGGGCTGGTCACCTGGTTGGGCAGACTGGTACTCTATGGCACCTCCCTGGCCAAATAACCTAGCAACACCACTGCTGGCTTGACATGCTGTATACAAGGGTTTGTGTGTTTACCAAACTCAAGGATGCTGTTCAATGATCCAAATTAAGCTGTTTTTTTTGTTTTGTTTGTTTTTAATAAGTAGCAAGCATAAACATAGCCCAAAATAAAGTTGGGATGTTTCAGCTTTCCAAAAATAAAGTATTTAAGTGTTAGAATCCATTTATAACCAATTTCTGCGCAATTAAAGTGAGCAAGATTTCTTTCAAAATGAAGCCTCGTAAAAGTAATGACGAACTTCATCCAAATTTAATAAGTACCGAGGTTTTTTTTTTTTTTTTTTTTTCCCTGGTTAATGGGTGTTTCTAATATCAGAAAATATCCAAATTACACTGGGTTTGAAAATACTACCTCCCTGCGGGTGTAAAAACTCTCTGCAGTTTCCTAGACTTAATTGAAGGAATTACTAATGGTTTAATTGTGCCATAGACTTATTTGAAATCAAGTATCAATCGAAAGCTTGATCAATGGGGTCTGTGTTACAGTTCTAACTCAGCACCAATATCTGTGCCATTTCTCATTCTCTCGCATGTGTTTCACTTTTGTAGTGCTTGTCTCGTTTAGAGAGCTCAAGGCAGAGAAGCAGGGAGAGTAATGGGGATTAGAGAGAGAAATTGCAATAAAAATAAAAAGAGAAGGAATTGCATTCAGTCGTTGGCAGCATAGACATGGCTCAGCTAATCCATGCTGAGTGCAATCTAATACTCTATATAACCTTGTGCTCATGGAAGAAAATTAAAGTGTAATGCAATACTGTTGGACACAAATCACTTTTGTTGCCTGAAAAGCAGATTATGGAACAGATACATTCATACAAACCAAATTTCTTTTTTTTTTTTTGGTATTTTATCCTATAACACCTTGATTCCATAATCCACAGCATCCGTTTTTTATTATTATTATTATTCTTATTAAACTTATATAACAGACAAGCAGATTGCTGAAATTACTGACAATCTAATAATTTCTGTTCAAATGGTACATGCTAAAGTTCTTATAAATCTCATAAATACTTTATACCTACACATACTGTGGGTCTTTGTGTTTAATCAGTCTTTGTTAAGAGAGACGTATAAATAAAGAGAAAGATAATGGAATTTTATACATTATTTTGATTCCAATTGATTGGAACCGTATTGGTCTATTTACCCCCCTTTATCATTCTTCAAAATGTATTGTGATTTGACGATTATTTTTTTTTGACCCTGTTCAATGGATTTGCATTAAATATTTAATGTGTGATCTCATGGATTAGATCTCTTTACGTCGCCCATTTTGTACTACCGTGATGTGCGGATTCCCAGATCTGGATAGTGAATATATATATCTATATATCTATATATATATATATATATATATATATATATATATATATATATATATATATCTTTGCAGTTTTTTTGTCACACTCCAGTGCCCAAACAGCTTGTAATTTTGGCCTGAAATATTCAGGTTACAAAAGGGACTGGCCCAGTATAGTGTCATTCGCTGGTTTGGTGAAAAATTATTAATCTGTTTCCGAGTATAAGGATTAGAAATTTCGGGAGCTGAGTATACGCAATACAGCGTTAGACGTTTGATCACATGGTCAACCGTAGGAGACAGTGTACAACACAGAACAAACAGGGAGATGGGGCACCCCTCCTTTTGTTCCTTATATAATAAAAACATGATACAGAGAAATGAAGGAGAGACAAAAGTATTACAAATTTTAAACAAATACAATTCTGAATTTATTAAACTGTGCAATGCAGAGTAATTTATGTATATATTATATTTTGAACAACTAAGCAAATAAAAGTTTTAAATAGGGTGAGGGGTGGGTTAAAAAAATACTGCAGCTAGACTTTTTACATTGGTTGTGTTTGAAACTGGGTTATCTTGTGTAAATATTGTAATGGCGGGTCAGGGTGGAACGGTTGTGCATAGCCAGCGTTTCCCCTGTGGGACTGTTGTGGGTGACACCAAGCCTCAGCTCTACAGAGCGAGGTATGCTACTCTTGTCACCCTGCCAGTTTGCGCCGGCAGGAATAAGGACCACCAATCATGGGCATGCATGCAGCCCCCAATGTAAGTGAATGGTGGGGTGTATAAGGTGCACAGGGGGGAGGGGACCGCTGCATGCCGCTGGTTGGTGGGACAGGCGGAGTGGCGCAAGTTGAGCAGGCTTATATAAACAGGGCAAATCTGTATTGTGTGGGATGGGGCTGATGAGAAGAGAAGGGAACATCGTCATTATTGAAGATTGTGTTCTGGTTATTTTGCACCACGTTGTACATTTATTTTTGTGTGTTTTATTCTTTTTATAAACCGTTCAATTTGTAAATCCAACCATCCTGGCAAGCCTCCTTTGTACTTTGTTACACTGGTGTTTTCAGAAGTGTGATGGAAAACGAACTCTGGAAAACAAAGGGGTAAAATAAACTAAATGCGGTACCGCTTTTCTGACCTGTCTGCCTTTGTCCGCTTTTATTAATTTATCGGTAACAAAAAATATAAAACGATTTTTAAACTTTAAAAGAGATCAAAAGTATGAAAACTGAGAGAAATGTCGGCTGACCAAAGCAGAATGAATTGGAGAAATTTTAATTGTGTATTTAAAGAAGAACTCATCCAATACATGTGTATGTTATTTATTTTTAAACTGGGATCTTTCTGTGTATCACATTTTAGCAGAGCTGTGACCAAAAGTTTATATCTACTGTTTGTAACGTTAGGAAGTTGATTTGCACCTTGGATCGTATATTTAGTCATTATTTAGGCCACTTTATGCTGTACTCTGTTAAACCTTTGACCATTGCTATAGCAAATTGTATCTGGGTCATTATAACTAGATAGCACTGTATAGCTTGTGAAGAAATATCTGACTACTATTATGTGCCATTAAAGGTTTTTTAATATGCACCTGTTGGCTAAATAAATAATTGGAATTTGATTTGTCTCTTTGAATTACCTGACCTTGCCTACCCTGTTTTAAAGAGCCTGTGTACTGCTGTGGAAAGACAACTGGTAAATTCTTTAACTAAAATATTTTTCCCAGTGGTGTAATCAGACTATAAAGTAATTAAACGTTGTGGTACAAACCCCATTTTCTTCTGTCATTTAGTAGGCCCCATGTACTTGGGAGGCGCTACAGTTACATATCATTAAATGATATCACAATGTGTTTGTCTGTGCATCTTTATATAGTATTTATGTAACTTCTCTGTGTACAGTTTTACATTTAATTTACATTTATTTATAGATTTATAGTTCATTACCATTTTAGTCTTGAATTTATAGTGTTACAGCTGAAGTTTGTTAGTATGTGTTAGTATGTGATTAACATTTTTATGTAAACAGAAGCATTCACCAGGTATGCTGCTCAATTTGTGTTTCTGCTTTTTTAACAAGGTCACTTTCATTAAGTGTGGAATTGTCCAAGTACACTCCTGTAAATATAGCAGTACGTCGCATATAGGACTACAGTGGGACCAGAGTAAGGGAGGTAAAAAGTTGGTTTAAAAGAATCCTGTTTTAAATCCCATTATACACAGCTTTAACAATTACTATATTCACACAATTATTGTTTTGAGATTCAACTTTTGTTAGAGAGCTCCCCTAAATCCCTTGTTTAGAAAGATACAGGGTACTTGTGATAGAGTAGCCGTCTGCTGTGTGGGTCGGGCATTCACTGCTGAGTGACAGGCAGGAGATCAAGACAGAGATTGAAGATGCTATGCCCTGCAGACTAACAGGATTTATTTAAATATCAAGACAACAAAAACTGAACAGGTCATGTGACACTACCAGCAATGGTAGCGCACGGAGCACATACAACACAGTGTACGAAAACTTCGGTAGGATCTACGATCTCGGAACTCTTCTCTGTTCAATAATAAACTAACGTTGCTGAAGAGCTTGGTCATGGCGGATAAACGGTTAGGGCTGATATGTGACGAGCAGATACTTGATGGATAGTGGTAATTTCGGGCCATTAAAAAAATTACTGGGCAGTATTTAATACGTGATTTATAAAACTACTGCCTGGTTATTTTACTGGACAGTAATGGGTTTGGATGTGATTTACCATTACACATTGTTACCGAGAGATGTTATCTAACCAATTGTCAAATTAGTTGTGTCCCTTACTTAAGACATCAGTGGCATACACTGTCTGTTTACACCATCCGGTTATGGCTATATATATATTGCACTGAATACCCTGTTTGTTTTTATTATTATTATTTAACATGTATGGTTTGGTGTGTAAAAACACAATGTTTTGTTACTACTGTTTACAGCCTGGATGGGGTTAAAATGCCCCATCCAGATAAAATCGTGAGAATGTGTGGTCAATAGCAAGTGATCGAGGGATAAACTAGGTAATTAATAGCCAGTTAATCCCTCAGTCACAGTATAAAAACAAGCAGCTTTAGCTGAACGGGGTTAGTGAGTTCAGAGGTGGAACAAGAGTCAGGAGGTAAACATACCATACAAAAAGCTTATTTTAAACTAAAAGAAATAAGCAGCCAGATTTGAAAAATCCTACACACAATACTACTGGGTTTCATAGCAAAATTGGATTAGAAAACACTACATATTTCTCACAATTTAGTTGTAGTTTACTAAAACACAACTATACAGCTATATAAATATACAGCTATGGCCAAAAGGTTTGCACCACCTAGAAGTTTTGGATTGATACATAATTTTAATTAAAAAAATAAATAAATACGGCATGAACATGATTTAGATATTTTATTTAATATCATATAATCAAAGAAAATACAAAATGATATCGCAAAAGTCACTGTATGTATATTTGGGCACTGTTTAGGAAGTTTTAGTAAGAGAGATGCATAACTGTCACCCCAGAGTGCTCCCAGCACACTGACATGGCAGGAGACCTCATACACCTAGTGGACCATTGTGACAGGATAGTGTCACAGCCCAGGCTGGTTACTGGCAGAAAAGAGACCCAGAAACACAAAGCTGCAGTTCATGCTCTAAAGTGCACGTTTATTAAACAAACACAAAAACAGGAACAAACATAGCAAGAGGGCCAAAACAAAAGCTTCAAACAAAAGAACAAATCACTTGTAGGCTGGGCATTAGCCTTCACTACACTGTTACAGCACAACACAGCAACAAACAAACAAACAAAGGATTTGCTTCCTTTTATGCATGGCCACTCCCCAATTAGCATTAATTATCTAATTGGGGAATGGCCACACCTGTGATTGCTGGCAGGGACAGATTTAACCCCATCCCTGCCAACCTTACATTCCAATACACACTATTCACAGCAGCTGGGCTTCTGCCCTGCCACAACCATGATGCTGGATGTCTCTTGTGTTATCTTCATTAAGTACAATTTAATGCAATTTATATAATAGTATATCTGAACTGATTATTTAAATTAGTAATACAGTGAAAAAGATTGACTGAGTATTTGTTTTAGCTCCAAAAGAGCTGAAAATCAAGACTTGAACAAGCCTCACCATTGTTTAACAAATTCTATTTTGATTAACAGCGTCTTAAAAATATGGTACAGGTAAACATACTTTATGTATACGCGACTTAAAAATAAGCAAGTATTTATCGGAGCTGCAATTTATATGCAGATATATATATATTTGTTATTGGGCATTTTGGTCATGTTTATTCAAAAAAAATAAACAGGAATTACAGTAATTAATAAAGCAACCTGCACTGAAATGGATTAGGTTAAGGCTAGCATTAGGCAAATAAAGTGAAATAATCAAAAATAGTAACAACCATAATTTATAAGTAACAACTGACTGATTAAAATAATTAACATAAGCATATGGTGCCATTATGTAGTATGTCAGAAAGGAATTTTTAAAAAAATACTTTCAAGGAAGACAGTTATTATTTGCAGCCCCCAAAGTGGAGCACATAATATTAAAATGATGTTTTACGCGTGTCTGACCGTCCTTCACACTCCATAACTCACAAACAAAGTGGATTGTGGATATCATTGCCACTCGGGTAGATTAAGTCATATACAGCAATTGTGGGAAACCTTTGACCTTTGACCTCCAGTTCAAGGTCACAGAATACCGATGATCCAATTTGGATAAAATTGTGTAGAAATGAACAGTTAGGTAAATACATGGTAGGTTAAATAGCATTTCTCAAAGTACCATTGATCAAGAATGTGAACACAATGACTGCCTTGATTAAGTACCAGTCTTCACCAGACTCAATCCTAGCCTTTGTTAAACATTTGAAATGCATTTGACTATAATCTTTCACTTATTGTGTGATTAATACGTGATTATGATGACCCTCTGTATGTGCCTGCACTGGTTTTCATATAAAGTAATGGCTGTAGATACCGAAATACACGATTTTAGCTACTTCTGTATTTTTGTAGACTGTGTGTTGTATGTTTTAAAAAAAAATAAAAAATCAGTAAAATGTAGATCCACTTGCATTGCTAAAACTAAAGTCAACGTGTCAGCACTCTAAATGTAGTACTTGAAATACAACAGGTGCTTTGCAACCATGGCATTTGGAACCACCTGTACATACACAATATTGAGTTTGATGGGCTGCCTGTCCAAGTGTGAACGTAGCTTTACTTGATGCCTTACTGACAAGGTTGTACTCTAACATTTATAAGCTTCTATATGATTCATGGTGTGTAGTTCCTACCCTAAAATACACTCTGCTGACCTTTAGGGTGGTGAAAGATATGATCAACATCATTATCATTTTGCTAGTTCAGCTGGTGCAGTGGCAGCTTAGTGGACTTAACAGCTGTCCCCTGCCCCTGTGTTCAGCTTAAGTGCTACATTGTATTTCAGACACATTTGTATTTCATACATTATAAAACTTCTAGAACAATTCCAGCAACATTCTAAAAGGGGTTTCTTAATCTCTGTTATACGTGTGTGGGGGGATGGCTTTAAATTCACTCCTGAAAAAACATGTAGGGATGTGGCTGGAGCTGTCAACTGATCAAATGATTAATTAAGGCTTCAGCCACTGGTGTATAAATAGGGTGATCACGGGTGTTAGTGGAGGTAGTGTTGTGGTGTTGAAGGAATGGTGTGGTTTGTTTTGTATAAATCTATGAAAATAGAGCGCATGAGCGCTTGAACTATAGGGTTTCTGGTCTCCGAGTCTCCTTGGTAATGCATACCCCTTTACACATGGTGTTGGAAGCGGGATAGCGGCCCTGGAGACTCAGAGAACAAACTGTAAATTTATGCCAGAACCTCCACTGCCGGAGTGTCCAGCGCCGCTGCCACTACTGGAGTGACCACGCTGAGGTCAGCATTGCCGCTGTCAGCGCCACCACTGCCGGAGGGCCCGGCAGCACTGCCAGCGTGGTCACTGCCGGAGTTCCCCGCACCGTTGCCAGCGTCGCCATGGCTGGAGTGCCCCATACCGCTGTTAGCATTGTGGCTGCCAGCGGTGCCACGGACAGCTGCACGTCCGGAGGAGCCAGCATTTCCGCAGCTGTCAGCATTGTCAGTGTTGCCATGGCCAGTGTTGGCCCTGCTGGAGTGCCCTGCATTTTTGCTGCCAGAATACCTCACAGCGGTGTTGGCGTAGGGACACCTGGGCAGAAAGAGGAGGTGGGGAGATCTCCACCACAGCCCCGAACACCAACCCACCCACGAGATTCCATGTGGATAAAAATGGACATGAGAGGAGGGGGGTGGTGTTTTAGGGGGGAGGCGGCCGATGGAGGCCATGTGTGCTGCACACAAGGGGGGAGGTGTGTGGCAGCGTGGAAGGGTGAAGGCCCTGCCGTTGCATGGATGTGTGTGTGTGTGTGTGTGTGTGTGTGTGTGTGGAAGAAGTATTGGGTGGCAGGGAGGGGGTTAAATTCCTCCCTGCAAAAACAGACTTCAAGTCTGACTTGAAAATATGTACAGTCGCAATATTTCAAGCTGGACTTGACAATGAATATAAGTCGGACTTACTGTTCAAGCCTGGGTAGGGGGAGGCTTAAGTCAGACTTATCATTTCAAATCACTTACAACTCTAAATTGAACAACGATGTCTAGCCTTACATTTAAACTACATATGCACAGAGCCCCCCGAAGAGAACGAATATTTTTGATATTTATAATGATCTTGAATTATATTCCCGTTTCCGTTTTTCCCCCCGAGAAGGTATTTTTTTATCACCGATTTAATTAAAAGACGACCTCCATAGTACCTCCTGAAACCAGGCATTTCCACCTGCCATACAAGTTTGTCTGGCCCTGTGTTTTTATGCTTGCGGAAGCTTTCAAGCAATAGTTTTGACGGAAGCACATACATCTATGGCTTCAAGATCCACCCATGCAGTGTCATCGGACCTAGCAAGGAAGATACCTCGTTTCGTCACCTTCCCAAGAAGACCAGCCGAACAGCAAGCTGCATATAGAGGCTGGTTTGAAATCGCACGTTTCCCCAACGTACTTGGAGACAGGACACAAATCTCAATCCAAGCTCCTACTGTTCACAAGTACGCCTTTGTGAACAGAAAGGGGTTTCATTAATTAAACATGCAGGCACATACTGTTTTAAAATACATTTTACCATATTTTGATAACTGTAAACAGTTTGTTCTTATTGTTACCATTTCCATAGTAAGCCTGCATTTAATTATATAGTGCTTAAAAAAAAAAAAAAAAAAAAAAGATTCACACAAAAGCTGTATTTTTTTTTTTTTTTTACAGGTGACATGCAATTCAAAATTGATAATCACCAATTATGTAGTGAAGTGGCCTGGTTCTATTCACAATGCCAGGATTTTCCAAAATAGCCATCTCTGCCATATGTTTGAAAATGGTAATGTGTTTATATACAGTTTCATACATTTTAAACCCAATTTAAGCACAAAAATATAGTGGTATGTTTACTTACCAAAGCAGGACTGGGTATGTTCCACATTATGGCTATGAATGAATCAGATTATAGTGCTGTACAGGACAGGAGCCGCTTTTAATAAAGCCGGCCTTGAAATCTGAATTTCCTCAATGACCGTTATTACTATTTAACGTGTCTTCGCTTACATACGCCTAGGCTTTAATGCTGCACTGCCATCTACTGGCACTCCATATAATACACCCACCATCACAACAGATTGTTTTTAATCTAATTAGTGCGTACATATGCGATTATATATATACACACTGTGTGTGTGTGTGTGTGTGTGTATATATACACACACACAGATATGTAAATGTTTTATTACTCAAATTATGAAATATATTGTTTATATAATACAACAAACTCTACTCCTCTTTATGTAACAGGTGACCTGGGTGGTGGGTTTTTACTGGGAGACAGTGGATACCCCCTTAGATCTTTCCTCATAAATCCATATATCAATCCATTGAGTGATGCTGAAGAAGGGTGGAATAGGGCACACAGGTGTATTGGAGTGTGGAAACGCAGGTTTTCGTTGCCTATATGACGAATTGCGCCTGCATAACATCGCCAGAGAGAGGAATTTTCCAGATATGGAGGAAACAGATGGAGTTGCTCAAGCAGCTAATGAGGGTGCCCAGTTAAATTATGAGGGCCCTGTTTTAACGATGGGATTGCAGCAAGAAGAATCCTCATTCAAACCCATTTCAGATTTTATTGAGATTTGCTTGTCTGAATGTTTAAATTAATTCTATTGTATATGCCGTTTTACCCTGTCACTGTATTTCTATGTATTGTGTCTTAATTGATTGTTGTATTGTTGGTGTTGCTGTTACCTTTCTTGGCTAGGTCTCACTTGTAAAAGATGTTTTAATCCCCCAGTGTCTTCAGGTTTTCGTTACAACTGAGCTTTTAATGATTTAACTAAACCCTTAAATGAACTAAGAACTTGCTTAATGAAAAGAAACTTGAACTCTGAGTAAACTGTATTTATTGTTTAAGTAAAAAATAAAACAAAAAACAAAACAATGTCCATCATGTTTAAAATGAATTCTGGAATTCGATGTCTATGCCCACCTGCTTTAACTTGAATTGTAGTTTTACATTTGCGAGAAATAATTGAATGATTTCTGCTTGCAGTTTTTTTTTTCTAGCTCTAGCACTTGTTGTTGTTCACTTAAACTGTCTCTCCCTCTTTTCCGGGCAGAGGGACACTCTGTACTACGAGGTGGTGATGTTGGGTGGGATACAAGGTCTGGAGCTGGACCTGAGGATGTTGAACTCTGGTCTTCAACCAAAGTAACACTGAAAAAGTAAACAGAATCATTGTATACCTAAGTTTTAATTTGACCTTGTGGCAGGCTGGCTTGCAGTGGTGACGTCACGGAACAGAAAGTAACTGAGTCAAACAATGGATGGGCGGGTGAAGCTGAGTGCAACGGCACTCAGCTGGATTTATTAATAATTAAACAAAAGATTTAAACAAAACACAAATCAAAAAGGCACAAGGGCCAAACGAATAAACAGACAAACAAGTAAGTGACGTGCTGGCTAATCCAGCACGTTTTAGCAATTGTTATCGTCTGCTCGCTCTCTGCTTGCTCCGCTCTCTGCTTGCTCCGCTCTCCGTACTCTCCTCTGTACACACACCACCCTGCAGAACGGACAGCTGCAGGTTCTTATACTCTGGCCGAGGGGTTAACTAGCTGTTAATTATCTTATTACCCCTCGGCCAGAGTCTGCACGCATTTGGTAAGGATGCATGACTGTCAGCTATTTAAATAATCAGTAGCTGATCAGTCATGCATCCTCACAAGGTTTCTAAATATAATATAAATAATAAAAAACAATAACAAAAGACGCGGTGCTTTTATCCGCGCCGCAAACAAATACAAATAATAATAAATAAATACATAGGGGCGGGAGACTCCGCCACAGACCTATATTTAGGATGAGGTCATTATAGGTAGACTACGAATAGGTCATTGTGGGTTAAATAAGCATCTAAAATAAGAAATAAGAAATAAAAGTAGCCTAATCAATTTCCTTTGCTGAATTGTTTAATTTATCTCACCTGATAGATTCCGTAAATGATGAACTGTTCCATCCTTGGGAAATTCAAGTCTGGCTAGGTTAAATCTTTGATATTGCAACCGTTTCTCAAGCCAGACTTACCCTAGCCCGACTTGTAAGTCCAGCTTGAAGTCAGACTTCAAGACCGACGTTATTGCAACCAGCTCCCTTCGTAGTATGGCATCCCAGTTTAGGAATAAAAAAAATAAAACTGTAAATAAGTAATCTTATTACAATGAAAAAACAAACATTGATTTCAGCACTGTAACCGATGACCTGATTCACTAGTGATCCCTTATACATACTTTATGGTAAAGGAATACTGCAGCTACTAGTCTCCGCTTTAACCGAAGAGTTTAACCATTTGCAGTCCATTTATTAAGTGCGCGTCAGGCGTGTCAGGTCCAATTTATTTTCACACGCGCAGTTAATTTTAGACACGCTGTTTAAAAGTATTTTTTTTCACAGTCAAACGGGTTTAAAAGGCCCTGCATATCAACAAAGCACTCAATAGGCATCTCCAGCCCCGCCCCACCATTTCGTTCGCTATCGCTTTCACATATGCTAATAAATAAATAATAATAATAATAATAGTCGTACATACCGATCAATCATCTCCTGATCACTCGTTTTATCACCAAACTCATCAATAATGCAATCCAAGTCATTATTTTATTACTATAACATCTCAAAAAAGCGCTGCAAATGTCCGTGATCTCCGTGTCTCTGTGCGCTGATACAGTAACATCCAGCTTGTTTCCTTATGACCGCCCATATGGGATGCCAATGGCAAGTATGACTATTCATGAGATACGCCTTTTTTTTATCGGCTTGTCTCGGCTCCTGTCGCTCCCACTCGGCCATTGAATGGTTTTCTTGGCTTTTTCCAGAGAAAAAACGACTAGAAACCCATTTTTTTGCGTTTTGTGGATGATGTCGGACAGGGTCCGACAATGGACTGCAAAGGGTTAAGTGCGCCAAGGTCCGACTGGAAATGACATTAGTAGAGTCACGCGACAAATGCGTAAGGGAGGCAGCACCTGTGTTGAAAACTGGAAGAAAGTGGGCGGCAAAGAAAGCTGTGGAGGATGCAAAGGCTGCCCTTCGAATTGGTGATATCATGGGGCAAGTTCAGCATGGAAGAGGGGGGTCTTGGTCTCAATTCAGCCCCAGCTCAACAGAGGAAGCTTGTAGTCAACGAGGTGCAAAAGCAGGAGGAGAGGATGAGGTGTATAAAGGCCATTTCCCAGGCCAAGCAGGGAGAATGGATGAGATGGGAGAGTGTGGAACAACGCAAGATTGGCTGGCAAGACCTATGGTCAATGGAACAGAGCAGGATCAGTTTCCTCATCAGGTCAACATATGATGTTCTCCGATCACCACGGAACCTAAACCTCTGGGTAGGAGAGGATCCCTCATGTCCTTTGTGTTCATCACCTGCAACATTAACGCACATTTTGACAGGATGTAAGGTGGCTCTTAGCTAAGGACGGTTTACTTGGCGCCATGACCAGGTGCCGCGATGTTTGGCCTTAGCATTGGAAGACAAGTGTAACATGACCAATAAGTTGCCACCAGTTCCATCAAAACATTACACACAAAAAACAACATTCCTCCACCCAGGAGAGCAACCACCAAGAAAAGGTGTTAAAACCAAGCCTCGCCCAGGACAACTGGATGCTGCTAGAGACTGGAAAATGCTGGCAGATGTTGGTAAATGGCTTATTTTTCCACCGGAGATTGCCACCACTAACTTTCGACTAGATATTGTCTTGTGGTCTGGATCAGCATGCCTTGTTCACCTGGTAGAGCTAATAGTGCCATGGGAGGATGCTGTAGATGAGGCGTATGAGAGGAAGAAACTGTGGTATGCTCAACTAGCCACTGAAGCGGAACAGCAAGGATGGAGAGTCTGGGTTTACCCAGTGGAGGTGGGTTGTCGAGGATTTGTGGCACATTCTACAACCCGGTTTCTCAGAGACTTGGGATTCAGTGGCCAAGAGTTGTGTCGCACAGTGAAGAACTTATCTGAAGCAGTAGAGAGGAGCAGCAACTGGCTGTGGTTGAGACGGAAAGATTCTGGTTGGGGATCTCAAGCACAATAGAAAGAAAGAAATGCTGATGTACGGGTAAGTAAGCTGGGCTGAGTTGAGTGGGGGACGGAGGGGGGTGATGCTGGGACGCCAGAATCACTGTCGAGTCCTCTTGAGGTGTCGTGGGCTAGTCGACAAAACACACAGGATGGAAGGTGCCCACTTGATGACCCCAGAGATGTACCCTACTTAGCTCAATCCAGACGGTTGTCATGCTGATGCGCTGGGGAGGCCGCACTGTGGTTGATCCCCGGAGGCAGCATCGCAGCTGTTGTGTGTGCTGATGCACTAGGGTGGCAAATAAGCTGATCCCTGGAGCCAGCATTACACTTCAGCCATTAACACCAGACAGAAGGAAATCTACATCATCATATGGAAGGAAACGCAAATGGATGGAGACACAGATGGATCACATTAGTTTACTGTAAAGCTATGCCTTAGTTAGTGCTTATCTTGGTGAGAGCCGAGTTCAAATCAGCATGAAGTTTTAACGTCTACTCTCGTGTAATGGAAATCATTACAAATAAGCCATCGACAAGAGGTTAAAATTGACCTTGGCTAAAGTACACTGTCAATAAGTTTATAGTGTAGAAAATAAATATTTACCTCCAGAGTGTGGTTTCCCAGTCCTTATTTGTTGACATTTTAAACCTTATTTTCCGTCTAAAAAAAAGAGGAACAAAGACGTCACTGTCTGATTTTGAATCATCCATGACATACAGGCAGCCATTTTCAAATAAGTGTCATTTACTTCCTGAGGAATTTGAAGACGAGCTTTTACAATTTCAGCATTTCGTGACAAACAAACAGTACCAGCTTGGATAGATCAGAAATGCTGATCAGACTCCTGTACTGGATGACTGGAAATGAGAAGCAACACATAATTGTAATGCTCTGTGTGACAGCAGACGGCCTCAAACTGCCTCCATATGTCGTTCTTAAATTTAAAGGAATACGGTAAATATTATAGTATTTGCTAGTTCAACTTTTACATTGGCAACCCTTAAGCACTGCTGCTGTTTTACAAATCTGTGATTAGTAACAGCAGATGGCTTCAATCATAGCTGTCTGATCAAAATTTATAGAGCTCTGTTTACATCCTATAGCAGAGCATCCTATAGTGACCTTTTAATATATAAGTTGTGTTACACATTTCCGGTTTATTCTGAATTTTACCGAAAAATTACAGGATTCTTTTTCAACTGGACGTCGGTTTTTACTGATTTATACCTGTGACAGAGACAAAATGATTCTTGGTGATAAATCTCCCTCCCAACCTTTAAGGGCGCTGTGTAAAGGGAACAGAGTACCCTGGACTGGATGGCCAGACAATTCATTCCCAGGGCTAGGTGACTATGACTAGTGCACAGGGAGGTATAAGCATTGTTTGTTTTACCATTTCTAGGGAAATGTATTAAAAAGGGATTTATTTTGCTTTTATAAGGGTAATGTAATCTTTATTGTCCTTTTGTATACTGTAAGTGTTAATTGTCTGAACTTCAAGTTCATATAAATTTAATAGTAAACAGGTTATTACGTGTTGAGTTCATTGTATATTATGAAATGAATATGCATGAAACAAGTTTTGTATTGGTGCATGAAAAACAAATCCATTCAGCTAAACCGTGTGTTGTAGCCACTGACACAGAAAATACTGTGAAATGAGGATCCTAAAGCATGACAGTGACAATTTAATATTGTTTTTACGACTGAATAAAGACCAATAAAAGCCTGCTTTAACATTTACAAAAAAACACCATCTTCCTACATTATGCAAATACAAAATGCTGATACCTATTATGTTCTTGAAAATCTAACTGTACATAATTCCATTCTACTTCCCTGGATATTCTGGATATAATCGCTAATACGTATCCATAGCAACATCTGTAGTGGAGTAGTGCAGCTCACCCAGAATCTGGATACTGTAAAAATCATGTGATGGTTTATTTTTATTCTAAAGTGACTCTGCAACTGGTGGAAAAGTTAAGGGGGTTGCTGTATCTAAAAGAATGCCAGCTCTGTAATTAATATTTATTTCTACAAGGTAATTTCCAACAAAAATAGAAAAAAATAAACTAAAGTGCTTACATTTTAATATATTTTTTCCTGTGGACCTGAATAGAAATATTATTTCTGTTCTGTCAAAAGCTGTCATCACTTTTTCAGCAGAAGGAAGGTTACGCCATTCTCACAAAATACTTGGCCATTATTGCTGCTTGCAGTGTGCAGACAAACGTAATCCTTTCAAATGCTAACTGTGTTATATTTATACCTAAGGGACCCAGTGGTACAAATGTAATGCAGCTAAGCCAGTTTGTCTTAGTGAGGCCTTGCAACGCTGATTTAAAACAGCTGAACTAAATCAACAGTTACCTTGAGCCAGAGGCCTTCAGAGAGCAATTAGAGTCCATACTTAGAGTTTTGAGCTCAATGTGCTCTGTCAGTCTCAATGATTTGTGTTTGTTGTACTCAGTCTCATTTCCTGTGTGAAACACGATGCTGTGTAAAGAGAAAAATTCCCAAGATTAAAAAATATGTGACCTCAGTGCATTCACGAGCATGAAAGTACACATGTCTAAACGACCATTTTGGTTTGTCATACAAAGTTCTATTGCTGTTGGCAGCCTCCGCTTCCCCATGTCGAAGCCACATAAATGGTTTCAAGTTACACCCAAAACATTTTCCACATGATTTTAGTGTGGGCCGATTCACACAGCGGAGCTCTGTGGAGGCTGCGGCCAAAGACTTCATAAAGAGCTGCCTTCTTTTGGGGTTCAGGAAACCACAATAGACACATTGCTAAAGCAATCTAATTATCCGCTTGGATATTTTTCCAGATGTATCGAGTGTCTAAAAATATTGCAATGAAGAAGGTATTATTTAGGTCCCTGGGCTTGCAAAAAGGGCATAAAGAACCCTCTGTTTGCCCAGAGGGGAAATACTGACATTGTACTTGTAAACTGTGTTTAAATCACTTAAAGAAAACAGAACACCCAGAGGGAAGTTGATTTACAACCACACATCAAACTCTGATTTCTAAATAAGCATGAAGACAAAATGAGTGAATGATTATTTCAGGACAATTACTTGAATGTTTATAGTTATGGTTTTCAATATGGTCTTACCTATTTTTCTTTTAATGCAGATCCATCTTAGTTCACAATCCGATGTCCATTTAAAATGTTTTTTTTAGAAATATACAAAGGACATTGGTTAGATGTACTGTACAGTGCTTCACAACAACTTTATTTGGAAATGTGACCTTTTAATGTACATATACACGGGCAGCAGTGTGGAGTAGTGGTTAGGGCTCTGGACTCTTGACCGAGGGTTGTGGGTTCAATCCCCAGTGGGGGACACTGCTGTTGTACCCTTGAGCAAGGTACTTTACCTAGATTGCTCCAGTAAAAACCCAACTGTATAAATGGGTAATTGTATGTAAAAATAATGTGATATCTGTATAATGTGAAATAATGTATAATGTGATATCTTGTAACAATTGTAAGTCGCCCTGGATAAGGGCGTCTGCTAAGAAATAAATAATAATAATAATAATATTTTTAGTACAGTTACAAATATTCTGTTCAATTTTTATTATTGCTAATCAAAAATGGAAAGTGCACCGCATAGCTCTCTGTTGTTAAAGCTAGGCACTTTTTTTTACTTGTGAACTCAAATAGAAGGCCAAAAAGTAGTTTTGCAAATTTATTGTTACAATGCTTTCACATTGATGGTGTAAGTAGCTTTTGGGAAACAGCACCCAGTTAACTTTTAGACAGATAAATCCCATTAGCCTTGTAGTATAGTACGCTCCAGTTGTTTTATTTTTGTTAGTAAGCATACTACTGTTAAGGTTCATATGGGGTAGACACATATTTTTAAACAGACTTTCAGCACACTTATTCAGAGCTACTGTTATGCAGACAATTACTGCAGCAATATATCCACCAGTGGCTTTAAATTCAGCAGCTAATTAAAATCTTTAATTGTTTTTCATATATAACAACCAAGTAAGTATGTGTTTGAGTCACACCCCAGTGGGCTGCAAAAATATGGTGACTGCATAGTGTAAAGCTTGCAATGTAATGTTATCCAGCAATGTTATTAAATATGTAGCAGCTGTCCTTGGGACAGATATTTGCTCTCAGAACACTGCTATAGCTGGTAAGTCCTGCAGTATGTTTATTCACACAGGCTAGCAGAGCACATTATCGCATAACCCACAGGAAGCTATTTTCCAAGCTTACTGGAAAATCTTAACTTAAAAAACAAAGCGTGATTCTGTATCTTATGGTTTTTCAGAATCACAAAACCTAGGCATAAAAGAATAGCACATCATAACAGAGTTGCCCTTTGGGATAGAGGGTTAAAGGTCAAACATGTTCCATCTGCATACTAACCTTTTGCAGTTACTGTGTCAGATTCTAAATGAGGCATCAGGCATCTTCATAAAGTATTATCGTACCACTAGACACATAATATATGTACAGGCTCTACGAATATAGACCATAAAATCATGTGTGCTTTGTGGGCTTTACGGAGCAAGAATGAAATAAGGTCCATTATCATTTCCCACAAACCACACACAAAAGCTTCACCTGCCTTATGTAACAAGGGGAAAGGCGTTCTTAATAAACAGTAGGCACACAAAAAGGGGGTAAACGTGTATAAATACTCAAGTCAATCTACTAAACACATAGCCTTGCCCAATATATTTATATTTCTCATTTGATAAATCCCCTGTAACTCAAACTAACTGAGCTAAAAGGGCACTGAGGATGAAAGAAATCCCAGATGGAGCCTTATATTATGAAAGTGTAGTACTAAAGGAATCTCCAACAGAGGACACCAGCATATGATAGGTCTGTCTTTTCATTTAAATTATTCTATTTGGGGGAATCTCCATGGAAAAGGTAACATGTTATTCTTGAGTCTGAACTAGTTTTTGTGCATACATCTCTTTGGAAATCATTCATACTTGAGCGGATGGCTCCCTCGTCTATGATGTGCAAAGAATGTCTACTTAAATTCTGCTAGAGCACATCTGTCATTTCAGTCAAGAAGGGCTATGGGTAATCATTTAATCAAAACCACAACTACAATTGCTACTTGTACAGAAAATGATAAAGCTTTACTGAATCCGGATTGCAGGGATTAAACATGGTCCTGCCTTTCACTAAACTGTTGGGTCTGAATAAATTACAATATCCCTAACTGGAAGAAAATTTGAGACAGAGAAAATGCTCATTTGGGCAGACCAGTTGACCTCATTTTCCATCCTCTTCTGTTCAAATAACTTAAATGAGGTTTCAAGGAATACATATGAAAACACTGATGTGTTTTGTATTTCCTTACATATTAAAGCAAGTTTTACATTTAAAAATATTTCCCAACATAAAACCAATGTCACCTTACAATAATTGATTTTGAGTTTCAGTGTTTTAAAATAAAATATCAAACAGAACAAAATTTCAATGTACCATTTGTAATTCAGTAATATGAGAGAATTGGTCAGGGGTCTGAATACTTTTGCAAGGCACTGAATATATATATATATATATATAACCTGCAATTAGCAATCTAGGTATGATAGGAAGACTGTGGCGCAGGGATCTAACACAATCCTTAAAGAGTAAGTAACGCAGTTCCGAAATATATAAGCTGCATCAACACTGGATAGAGTGACACGAGCGATGCAAGCAAAGTCGCTGAATGTCAATCCACACCAGATGTGACTTGGAAATGATCCAAAAGAAATAAATACATGACCCCGCCCATGCATTCCTATTGGACATACTAGAGATGGGCTGTCCCATTACAAAACAGGTCTTTGGTTTCCACCCTGACCTCCGGCAACTACGTTGTAAAATAAAGGTTGAACTTGTAAAATGTATAGATCAGTTATTGAACATCCCTATATATCCAACAGCTTTATTGTTATCATTATTATTAGTATTATTATTTATTTTTTAGCAGAAGCCCTTATCCAGGGCGACTTACAATTGCTACAAGATATCACATTATTTTTACATACAATTCCATTATTTTTTTACACATTATTTTTACATACAATTACCCATTTATACATTTAAATGGGTAATTGTATGTAAAAATAATGTGTAAAATTTTACTGGAGCAATCTAGGTAAAGTACCTTGCTCAAGGGTACAGCAGCAATGTCCCTCACCTGGGATTGAATCCATGACCCTCCGGTCAAGAGTCAAGAGCCCTAACCACTACTCCTCAATGCTGTTGTAGGTTGGACAGTAGTAGTATAGTTGAACTGATATTTTCAACAAAATTATTTTATTGTTATACATACATTATATATATATATATATATATATATATATATATATATATATATATATATATATATATATATATTGTAAGGCAGCAGGTTGAGTGAGACAGCAGGGAGGGGGTTAAAACCTCCCTGCGAGAGAATGTATCTTTGTTTGTTTGTTTTATTGTTTCATTTAATTTGCTAATTGTGTTATTGTTTAATTTAATTGGTTGGTAATTGTTTTATTATGTGTTATCCCCTGCACCCAGGGGTGATTAAAAATTAGAACCGGGTGCAGGGTATTTAAGACGTGCAGCCAGGCTGCACGAGGCTGCTGAGGAGAAGGAGGCAGAAAGGAGTGCTCTGCTTCCTGGCAGTCGTAAAGTAAGGTAAAAGTGTGCTGTGTTAAACCTGCGTAGGTAGTGTTGGCAGGCAAACGGCTTAGCCGTCCTGCAAGTTAGTGAGGGAAGAACTTGTGTAGTAAGCGCTCCGAACGGAGTTAGGTTTTGTTTTGTGTGTTTTGTTTTCATTTTGTGTTCATTAAAGTATAGCGCAACCACGCTTAAAATCAAGTTAATTTGTGCTGGGTCGTATTTTTAAAGGGGCAACGAACCCAAGTGGGTGAGTGTCTATTACAATATATATATATATATATATATATATATATATATATATATATAATTGCAATCTCAATTGTATTTGCAAGTTCCTTCTTTGATACTTTTTGTTTATTAAAAAAAAAATAGAAGCAGGTTCTATTTTAGCAACGAAAAATTTTCTCAAAGCAACATCGCTCGCTGCTGGTGTGGATACTCCCATCTGACTGCAGTGACTTCTAAATTATTCACTCGCGTCCAGTGTGGATGAAGATATAGTGTTGTACGTCCCCACATGTTGCTAAAACTGTTTAAATAGCGTACCTGTAATTTTTCTTTTCATTGTTAACACCCTGAAAACTTTTTAAACAGGTTGCAAGCTGGAATTATGTTTTACAAAATTAATTAACAAACACATGTAAGCAGGAACAGATCCTGGACATATTATTCATGTAAAATGTTGATTTTGCGGTACACTAATCCGTCCATCTGCCCGTCACATATCCACCCGAACCGTTTATCCTCCAGGATCAAGCTCTTCAGCAACATTAGTTTATTATTGAACAGAGAAGATTAGTTCAGAGATTGTTGATCCCACCAGAGTTTTTGTACACTGTGTTGTGTGTGCTCTGTGCGCTGCCATTGCTCGTAGTGTAACGTGTGTTGATATGTAAATAAATCCTGTTTGCCTGCGGGCCATATCAACTTCAACCTCCGTCTCGCTCTCCTGCCTGTCTGCACCCACACGCGGACGGCTACTGTCACAAGCATTAATACCCAGTATCTTTCTAAACAAGGGGTTTAGGGGAGCTCCCTAATAAAAGCTGAATCTCAAAACAATAACTGTGCGAATATAGTAATTGTTACAGCTGTGTATAATGGTATTTAAAACAGGATTCATTTGAATGACTTTTTACATATCCACCCTTACCCTGGTTCCACCACAGATGGATATGAGACGGACAACTGTACTATATACAGTGCCTTGCGAAAGTATTCGGCCCCCTTGAACTTTGCGACCTTTTGCCACATTTCAGGCTTCAAACATAAAGATATGAAACTGTAATTTTTTGGTAAGAATCAACAACAAGTGGGACACAATAATGAAGTGGAACGAAATTTATTGGATATTTCAAACTTTTTTAACAAATAAAAAACTGAAAAATTGGGCGTGCAAAATTATTCAGCCCCCTTAAGTTAATACTTTGTAGCGCCACCTTTTGCTGCGATTACAGCTGTAAGTCGCTTGGGGTATGTCTCTATCAGTTTTGCACATCGAGAGACTGAAATTTTTGCCCATTCCTCCTTGCAAAACAGCTCGAGCTCAGTGAGGTTGGATGGAGAGCATTTGTGAACAGCAGTTTTCAGTTCTTTCCACAGATTCTCGATTGGATTCAGGTCTGGACTTTGACTTGGCCATTCTAACACCTGGATATGTTTATTTGTGAACCATTCCATTGTAGATTTTGCTTTATGTTTTGGATCATTGTCTTGTTGGAAGACAAATCTCCGTCCCAGTCTCAGGTCTTTTGCAGACTCCATCAGGTTTTCTTCCAGAATGGTCCTGTATTTGGCTCCATCCATCTTCCCATCAATTTTAACCATCTTCCCTGTCCCTGCTGAAGAAAAGCAGGCCCAAACCATGATGCTGCCACCACCATGTTTGACAGTGGGGATGGTGTGTTCAGGGTGATGAGCTGTGTTGCTTTTATGCCAAACATAACGTTTTGCATTGTTGCCAAAAAGTTCGATTTTGGTTTCATCTGACCAGAGCACCTTCTTCCACATGTTTGGTGTGTCTCCCAGGTGGCTTGTGGCAAACTGTAAATGACACTTTTTATGGATATCTTTAAGAAATGGCTTTCTTCTTGCCACTCTTCCATAAAGGCCAGATTTGTGCAGTATACGACTGATTGTTGTCCTATGGACAGAGTCTCCCACCTCAGCTGTAGATCTCTGCAGTTCATCCAGAGTGATCATGGGCCTCTTGGCTGCATCTCTGATCAGTCTTCTCCTTGTATGAGCTGAAAGTTTAGAGGGACGGCCAGGTCTTGGTAGATTTGCAGTGGTCTGATACTCCTTCCATTTCAATATTATCGCTTGCACAGTGCTCCTTGGGATGTTTAAAGCTTGGGAAATCTTTTTGTATCCAAATCCGGCTTTAAACTTCTCCACAACAGTATCTCGGACCTGCCTGGTGTGTTCCTTGTTCTTCATGATGCTCTCTGCGCTTTAAACGGACCTCTGAGACTATCACAGTGCAGGTGCATTTATACGGAGACTTGATTACACACAGGTGGATTCTATTTATCATCATTAGTCATTTAGGTCAACATTGGATCATTCAGAGATCCTCACTGAACTTCTGGAGAGAGTTTGCTGCACTGAAAGCAAAGGGGCTGAATAATTTTGCACGCCCAATTTTTCAGTTTTTTATTTGTTGAAAAAGTTTGAAATATCCAATAAATTTTGTTCCACTTCATTATTGTGTCCCACTTGTTGTTGATTCTTCAGAAAAAATTACAGTTTCATATCTTTATGTTTGAAGCCTGAAATGTGGCAAAAGGTCGCAAAGTTCAAGGGGGCCGAATACTTTCGCAAGGCACTGTATATATATATATATATATAGTAACACAACTGCCCCACTCAGGTTCGTTGCCCCTTTAAGAACAGACCCAACACACAGGAATTGAAGTTTTCAAAACACTGACGCTCTATTTTTTAATAAACACCACAAAATAAACAAAATGAACACCTAGCTCCTTCTGAGCGCTAACTAAACTTCCAGGAACACCCTGACTACAAACTGGGACGGCTAAGCCGTTTCCCCACAAAACAAAACAAAACACACACAGGTTTACACTCTAAAAGGTTTCACGCTACCTTTTTTCGCCTGCACACACTCGCAAGCAGGCTCTTCACACAGCAGCCCCGAGCAGACTGACTGCTTCCCTTTTATATCCTGCACCTGGCTCTAATTTACAATAACAGCCAGGTGCAGGTCATAATTAAACTAATAACACAATTAAACAAACAATAAAAAAATTAACAAAACAATTACCAAAGTGTGCAGACGTACATGTTTTATGAAGGGAGGATTTTAACCCCCTCCCTGCTGTGTTACAATATATATATATATATATATATTGTAGGCTGGCTGAATGCAGGCACCACTTTTTAGTGTGGAATTAATCACAGAGGCGAACACAGGTTTGGTTGATCCGTGTGCTTTTATTTTGGGTCTTTTCCAGGTTGAAGGACATCAAACAAAAAACCAAACAAAAATATCTTGCACTGAAGTGGTTTTAAATAAAAAACTATTCTCAAGACAAACAAACAAAAGGTTCCATCACTGCTCTGTCCTTCTCTCCTTGGTAACGATCCCGTCTAGTGAATGCTCAGCCTTTTTATGTGGCTGGGCTGGAGGAGATACTTGTTAACTGCATCGGCTACCTGTGCTGGCCAATTGAGACAATGACTAATCTAATCACCTTAATTAACATCCCTAACTATGAGCACCTGTAGCCCATAGCCCAAATATCTCCTCCTGATTATGGCAGGCTAGTTCCAGAGCTGCCAGTGATCCCTCCTGCACTGTTTGCTGGGTCCTGTCAGCCTCTCTCCAGCCCACCATGCGCACCCCCTGCGGGTTGGCCTGTGAGCTGGCTCACATATCTTCCCCCTTTGCTTCGGCATAATCCTAGAACAGGAAGAAGTCGTCAATTCAGGGATTCTTGACAACATGTCAGCATTCACATGATCCTTACCTGCCCGGTGCTTAACCTCAAAACAGTAGGGCTGTAGAGCCAGGAACCATCGAGTGAGACAAGGGTTTGAATCCTTCTCCTTATACATCTAGCGCAGCATGATCTGTATAAAGGGTGAAGAGGCGTCCCCACAAATTATATTTTAAGCTTTCTACAGCCCACTTGATTGCTAGACATTCCTTTTCTATCGTTGTGTACCGTTGTTCTTAAGGTAAAAGTTTTCGGCTTAGAAACATGATGGGATGCTCTTCCCCATCAAAGTCCTGAGCTAATACTGCCCCTAAGCCCACCCCTGAGGCATCCATCTGCAAGATAAAATCTTTTCTCAAATCAGGGTTCTTTAAGACTGGTCTGGACAACAAGGCATGTCTCAAGTCCTGAAACGCCGCCTCACACTCTTTGGACCACTGGATGGGCCGATTTTTATGGCCTTTGGTCAAATCTGTAAGGGGTGCAGCTCTAGTGGCGAAGTGCGAAATAAATCTCCGGTAATACCCGGCTAGCCTCAAGAAAGCCCGAACCTGCCTTTGGGTAGTGGGACGAGGATAATTCCTCAGGGCATTAACTTTAGTTTCTTGAGGTTTTACCAACCCCTGCCCCATTGTGTACCCTAAATATTGGGTTTTCGAAAAGGCTAACTTGCATTTTTTGGATTTGCTGTGAGCCCTGCCTGCCTAATGGAATTTAATACCGCCTGTAGCCTTTGTAGATGTGTCGGCCAGTCATGGCTAAAGACTACCACGTCATCTAAGTAGGCTCCAGCATACTCAACGTGAGGACGGAGGAACCGATCCATCAACCGTTGAAAAGTAGCAGGCGCTCCGTGCAAGCGAAAGGGGAGAACCTCAAATTCAAAGAGACCCTGAGTGGAGAAGGCAGTTTGAGGCAATGACTAATCTATTCACCTTAATTAACATCCCTAACTATGAGCACCTGTAGCCCATAGCCCAATTATCTCCTCCTGATCATGGCAGGCTGGCTCCAGAGCTGCCAGTGATACCTCCTGCGCTGTTTGCTGGGTCTTGTCAGCCTCTCTCTGGCCCAGCATGCGCACACCCTGCGGGTTGGCCTATGAGCTGGCTCACAATATATATATATATATATATATATATATATATATATATATATATATATATATATATCAATGCATGGGGTTTCTGTCTTGAAGCAGAATTGGTCTATGACAAGGTTTACAATTCTCAACTCCACACAAATGTTATTTGTAAAGAAAGATGTGATAACTATATTGTAATACTTTTAAAAAGAAGAAAAGATCAGTAAGTCGGATTCGTTCCTTGTACCTCAGGGATCAGAGGGAAGCTACCTATCCATTGAACTACTGATGTTGGTTGAAAATTAAGATACTATATTATTGTAAAGCACATCAACACAATTTAATTTACTGAGGCAAGTGCGTGTGTTTTGAATTCTGAATTCAGCTTGCCCATATTTCATTGTAGTATGTTTTTCTTGCTTGTTTATTTGTATATATAGATACATTTAAATACATATGCGATTTATTTGCAACATGGATCAATAGGACATTTGTTAATGTTTTAACCCTTTGTTGCCCAATGTCTAATATATCTGACATTGAGAAAATAGGCATTAAATAGGTATGGGAACATACCCTGGGCAGTAAAGGGTTAATGATAAATGCTGATATCAATTAAAATAAGATTAGTGTAAAACAAAATAAACTACAGCAATGTTAAATGACTATATTATAAAAATTGTCTTGCTACTAAATGAATGCCTTGTTATTTTGTGTTATTTTAACAATAGTGAACTGGTTTTGCATGATTAAATCTACTGTACGGTACTCTGTTTTTACTATTGCAAAATGAATACACCGCAGTCTCCATTTATTCAGGGAGAAGTAGTTTGGAGAAAAAAAAAACACAGCAATTGGCTGTTCTCCACTCCCACCCTTAAGTCAATCTGCATATTCTCTACTTCACTGAACTTCCCTGTAACTCCTACTGTTTTTAAGGTGGATCAACTTCGGAGATGTTAGTACTGGGACATATGAGGGAAGTTAAGAGCGGAAAGTTAGTTTGATTGATCGATTTGCTACATAAGTTGTCAAAAATGAGTGTTACGATTGTGTTTCAATAATATATATATATATATATATATATATATATATATATATATACAGACGTGCTCAAATTTGTTGGTACCCTTACAGCTCATTGAAATAATGCTTCATTCCTCCTGAAAAGTGATGAAATTAAAAGCTATTTTATCATGTATACTTGCATGCCTTTGGTATGTCATAGAATAAAGCAAAGAAGCTGTGAAAAGAGATGAATTATTGCTTATTCTACAAAGATATTCTAAAATGGCCTGGACACATTTGTTGGTACCCCTTAGAAAAGATAATGAAGAATTGGATTATAGTGATATTTCAAACTAATTAGTTTCTTTAATTAGTATCACATATGTCTCCAATCTTGTAATCAGTCATTCAGCCTATTTAAATGGAGAAAAGTAGTCACTGTGCTGTTTGGTATCATTGTGTGCACCATACTGAACATGGACCAGAAAAAGCAAAGGAGAGAGTTGTCTGAGGAGATCAGAAAGAAAATAATAGACAAGCATGGTAAAGGTAAAGGCTACAAGACCATCTCCAAGCAGCTTGATGTTCCTGTGACAACAGTTGCAAATATTATTAAGAAGTTTAAGGTCCATGGAACTGTAGCCAACCTGCCTGGGCGCGGCCGCAAGAGGAAAATCGACCCCAGATTGAACAGAAGGATCGTGCGAATGGTAGAAAAAGAACCAAGGATAACTGCCAAAGAGATACAAACTGAACTCCAAGGTGAAGGTACGTCAGTTTCTGATCGCACCATCCGTCGCTTTTTGAGCGAAAGTGGGCTCCATGGAAGAAGACCCAGGAGGACTCCACTTTTGACAGAAAAACATAAAAAAAGCCAGACTGGAATTTGCTAAAATGCATATTGACAAGCCACAATCCTTCTGGGAGAATGTCCTTTGGACAGATGAGTCAAAACTGGAGCTTTTTGGCAAGTCACATCAGCTCTATGTTCACAGACGAAAAAATGAAGCTTTCAAAGAAAAGAACACCATACCTACAGTGAAACATGGAGGAGGCTCGGCTATGTTTTGGGGCTGCTTTGCTGCGCCTGGCACAGGGTGCCTTGAATCTGTGCAGGGCACAATGAAATCTCAAGACTATCAAGGCATTCTGGAGCGAAACGTACTGTGTACAGTGTACAGTGTCAGAAAGCTCTGTCTCAGTCGCAGGTCATTGGTCCTCCAACAGGATAATGACCCAAAACACACAGCTAAAAGCACCCAAGAATGGATAAGAACAAAACATTGGACTATTCTGAAGTGGCCTTCTATGAGTCCTGATCTGAATCCTATCGAACATCTATGGAAAGAGCTGAAACTTGCAGTCTGGAGAAGGCACCCATCAAACCCATCAAACCTGAGACAGCTGGAGCAGTTTGCTCAGGAAGAGTGTGCCAAACTACCTGTTAACAGGTGCAGAAGTCTCATTGAGAGCTACAGAAAATGTTTGATTGCAGTGATTGCCTCTAAAGGTTGTGCAACAAAAATATTAGGTTAGCGGTCCCATCATTTTTGTCCATGCCATTTTCATTTGTTTTATTATTTACAATATTATGTTGAATAAAAAATCAAAGGCAAAGTCTGATTTCTATTGAATATGGAATAAACAATGGTGGATGCCAATTACTTTTGTCAGTTTCAAGTTATTTCAGAGAAAATTGTGCATTCTTCGTTTTTTGTGGAGGGGTACCAACAAATTTGAGCACGTCTGTATATATATATATATATATATATATATATATATATATATATATATAGTGCTGCCTCGCTGTAAGGCACTCGGATTTAAATAACACTCTGTGACGGAAATATAATGAGTTCTGGTTGTAAATCTCCCTCTCGACCTGTGAGGGCACTAAGTAGCGAAAGGGAAAGGCTTTGGACAGGTTGGCCTGACAGTTCATTCCCTGGGTCGGAAAGTCAGTCAGCCTGGAAAAAAGACTTTGGTGCAGGAATGTATTGACCTGGAAGGTAAACGAGGTAGCAGCTGAAGGCAATAGAGTCAGCTGCAATCGTTTACCAAGGGGTCATGCATAAACGCATAAAAGGGACCTTGGTTTCGAAATAGACCCAGAAGGACCCGTGCACTGTGTATTAAGAGTATCGTGAGTGTTTGTTTGTTTTTGTCTTGTCTATAATTGTTACTTGTGTGTTTATAGACGGCTAACACGTTCCGGAGCTGTCGCTAAGAGCCAGCACTGACCCTGGAACAGCACTGCACTATTTGTCACTCTTTAAACTGTATCACCCACCACGAGCACTACAGCACGCACCCAGGACTGGTGACTGTGGTTGTATATTGTGGGAGAGATACTGTGTTTATTGTTTAGGGCTGCAATCCCTGTTACTGTTCTCCGTGTTTTACGCATCGCTGTGTATAACCAGAGTTTATTATTTGGTCACCAGACCTGGATTATAACAAAAATAAAACATCTATTTTCCATACTGGATTACAAATCTCTGTCTGTTTATTCCTGCACTGCATCACCTCTGCACTTGTACATAATCAGCAACCACTTTGCCACACACTCCTACAGCATGTCCCCCAATTGATTCATGGATATATGTAAAATAGAAAACTTTGTTTTTTAGTGCTGGATGTGTAATCCAAGTTTATTATACAATAAAGTATATATACAATAAAAAAATTATATATATATATATATATTGTAAAAGATTTCACCTTCTCGGGTTCGTTGCCCCTTTAAAAATTGACCCAGACACAGAAATAGTGTTCAGCGCTTCCGCGCACTTTTAATAAAACAAACAAAAACACAAAACAAACACCTAGCTCTTATCGAGCACTAACTACACACGCAGGAACCTAACTAACGCAGGACGGCTAAGCCGTTTCCCTGCCCCACAAAACAGTTTAGTACCACACTTACTTTTCAACTTTCTCGCTCTCTCTGACTGCTGGGAAGCAGAGCACCTCGTCTGCCTCCTTCTCCTCAGCAGCCCTGAGCAGACTGACTGCTCTCCTTTTAAACTGCCCCATAACGCTCAGGTGCGGATAATCATTACTAATAAAACAATTACACAACAAGGGCATTCTCACATGTTTTCTCTCTTGCAGGGAGGTTTTAACCCCCTCCCTGCTGTCTCACTCCACCTGCTTCCTCACAATATATATATATATATATATATATATATATATATATATATATATATATATATATATATACGAAGCCTTGGTGTACTTCTTGACAGCAACCTCTCCTTTGATGCCCACATCTCTTCCGTGGTCAAATCTTCCTTCTACTATCTTCGAAAAATCTCCAAAGTCAGTCCCTACCTCTCCCTCCCAGATGTGGAGATACTTTGTCATTTGTCTCCTCTCGACTCGACTACTGCAACTCTCTATATGGTGGTCTCCCGGCACGCACCATAAACCGACTGCAGCTTGTCCAGAATGCCACTGCCAGTATCCTTACCAGATATAAAAAACATGATCACATCCCCCCTCGTCTTACCCAGCTGCACTGACTACCTGTAAAGTTCAGGATTATTTTCAAAACTTTCCTGCTCACCTACAATGCTCTTCATCATACAGGTCCCAAGTACCTCCTCAACCTGCTGACCCGCTATGTCCCTGCCAGCATGCTGAGGTCCTGCGACTCTGGCCTGCTTGTTATCCCCAAGCAAAAGTGCACCACACTTGTAGAATGCTTGTTTAGCTTCATGGCTCCTACTCTTTGTAAATCTCTCCCAGCTTTGGTGCGTGATGCTCCCACCGTCACTCGCTTTAAATCAACTCTCAAGACCCACTGGTTCTCTCTTGCTTTTCATGCTCTTTAGCCTGATATCTGCTATTAGCTGCTACTATTTCACGTATTATTCACTTTCCACTGTATTTAATGTATTATGCTTTTTTTTTCCTGTATAGCATGTATTATGCATTTCTCTGTATTTAAACTATATATATATATATATATATATATATATAATTATACTAGTTGCCAGTGCTACAGAGCACAGTTGCATGATTTATGCATATACTCCATACAGCTTTTATAACACACTGACTTCGCAACTGCATAGTACTGGTGGACTGAAGTAGAATCGTGGCTTTGAAACTGGCTACGAAGCTGAACATAAAATTGAGATGGATTGTAAAAAGCAGGGAGCATTGGACAATTTCTTATTTTAAGTTATGTTCTTTAGAATTGATTGTACGTACAACACATCTTTTTTATGTTTGCTTTACTCATTGTAAGGACAATTATAGTACATTGTTGTGTAGTACTATTTAAGCCTACTCCTTTTTGTTTGTTTTACACAAGCGTGAAGTAAAGAGTTCTATGTTTGGGTATTTCGTGTTTTCCATGTTAATTTTTTAACACTGTAATATTTAAAACATGTATTGTGGTGCCATATTTGTACAACTACAGTATATATCGTTGTTCCACATAAATACACTTGAAAACGGGGGCTTTTCACTTAGTGGCAACTTTCGGTTAATGACAACATTTTGCTGGTTAATAAGCGGCATATATATAATTATTATTTATTTCTTAGCAGACGCCCTTATCCAGGGCGACTTACAATTGTTATAAGATATCACATTATTTTTACATACAATTACTCGTTTATACAGTGCCTTGCTCAAGGGTACAGCAGCAGTGTCCCCCACCTGGGGTTGAACCCACAACCCTCCGGTCAAGAGTCCAGAGCCCTAACCACTACTCCACACTGCTGCCCTAAACCATGAATTTGAATATAAACAATTACAAGTAGTTGTCATGCCATTAAAAACCTATAAATACCACTAATGTTTTGATTCATGCTCCCTTATAGATATATACAACATATCGAAATGTTGGGCATATTCAGAGATGTGTTTTTTTTTTTTTGTAACTTTTATTTTTGTCAATTTACAGGTTTAATTGTCTTTTACATTTTGCAATGATTTTAGGGATCTGTAGAACATAAAGCCTCACAAAGATCCAAAAATATTTTAAACATAGCAGACAAAAAGTAATATTAAAAATATACTATTTATTGTGTTTTGTGATTATTGTTGTCATTTTACATCAGTTTCAAAACCTGCTGCATTGATGTTTTGCACATACTGCCCTTCCCGTAGAGGATAACCCCGACCATGCTCACCCAACTACTAAACACCAATATCACATGCAGATAATGTGCCTTGAACTCAAATATTTCCATCCACCAGGGATTAAAAGTAAATTGGTCTGTGCTTATTGAATCCAGGGCCAGTTGTCACTGCTACTATATGAGGGTAATGTCATTTCTTGAACTTAATATCATGATATCGAGGGACTAGAATGAGGAAGTCTTTTTACATAATTTGTCTGGTGTGGACAGAATATAAACAGGAGAGGTAAAAGGCTAGCGTACTGTATGAGTGCAGAACACTCCTTTGTTCAAAATACCCATTACCTGCATGACTACATTATGTTGTGTTTGTTTTGGGGATGGGGTGAAAGTGGGTGTTTGGCATGGATATTGTTTAGAATTTAACAGCGGTACAGTTCAGTTAAAGGCCAAATCTTGGTAATTTGTGTCACAGAGAGAGCACGATTTTAATGATTCTAACAGCAGTGGTGTTTTAAAACCCTGGTGTGTAGGCAATTAAAATATGGCAAAGAACCCCAGGCTTAAAATAAATGACACCTGCAGTTTACCATATGATAGCTTTATGTAATTTTAGAATCTACTAACAGCAGCATATGTTGACCACATTATTGTTGTTATGCCTGGGTATTCTGCATGTTTTGCTAAATGTAATTACATGGAAAAATATTTCTTGCATGCTTAAATGAAAGACTGTCTGGTTGAAACAAATGTTGGAAAATGGTTCATTAATGAAAGGAAACAACTGTAAATTACTGTATGTATTTTCTACAAAATCTAGAGTAGGTCATGGTTATGTATTCGAATGATCTAGATGGCGATGGATCCAACTGTTCATACAAGTCTGTTTAGTTTATTTCTGCCTGTAACAAATAAGGTACCACTTTTTAATATTTTAATGATGTTAATAGAGCCAATATTTAGATCTGCCACTGTTCAGATCAACTGAATATACTCTGTGGGCTTTAATGAAAGCACTACAGAATTATGCTAGGATGGAGGCAATATCTGAAATTAACAACATGGGACACATATAATATGTACAGTACCCAATCATTTCCTAACCCCCTCCCTACAACAGTACGGAATCCAGCTGTTTAGCATAAGCTAAGCTATTTTTTTTTCTTCATTTCTCTTTCACATCTCACACAATTTTTATTTTTGAATAGGAAAAGTTGACCCCCTAAACCTAACCGTTACCCTCAATACACTGAAGAAGAGCAGCAGTAGATCTAAGTAAAAAATAATATCCCCTATGAATATTTTGGGTGATGTCAAAATAGTATCTTTTTGTGTATAGGATCTAGTTTGATAATTATCTCAACAGAACACATGTATAATATTCAGGGCGGAAGGTACTGAGAGCCACTGTTATGCATTGAAATAGTGTAGTGTTCTAATAGACATAGGGCAGATCTAAGATTATCCTCATCTTGGAAAAAAACTAAATTATTGGTAAGCTCATTAATTTTCTAATTAACCCTTTGCGGTCTATTTATTCAGCGCGTCTCAGACGTGTCAGGTCCAATTTATTTTCACACTCAGTTTATTTTAGACGCGCTGTTAAAAAGTATTTTTGTCACAGTAAAACAGGTTTAAAAGGCACTGCATATCAACAGGATGCTCAGTACTGCATCTCCAGTACTGCATGTTCGCTGTATTTTTCACATACCTCTTCATAGTCGTGCACACTGATAAATCATGTCCTGATCACTCATTTTATCACCAAACTCCTTAATAATGCGATCCAAGTCAGTATATATTGTATTACTATAACATCTCAAAAAGCTCTGCAAATGTCCGTCATATTCTTTGAGCACTGGATGCAGAAGCAGCTATCTTGTTTGTTTATGTCCGTGTTATCTCTGTGGTGCCGGGCTATGTGTATTGCTCAGATCCGCCCCTTTCTTTTCGGCTTCTCTCGGCTCCTATCAGTCTCACTCGGCCATTTAATGGTTTTCTCAGCTTTTTCCGTAGAAAAAACAACTAGAAACCTGTTTTTTATGTCTTTTTGATGATGTTGGACAGGGTCCGACATCGGACCGGAAAGGGAAAATTGTAATGTCAGACCTGGTCCGACAAGGGTTAAATATGTTGTAATGATCAAAAAATTCTGTATTCCTTGCTTTTTGTTATACAATCTCTAGAGACATGACTGATTTAGTTGTTTAGTATAAGCTAGGCTAAACATGCACAAATAAGGTAATTACCAGGAACATTTTTCCTGAAACATTTCCATGTGTCTGATGTGCATAACAAAATAACTTAATTCAAAATGGTCCTGGAATCTGGTACATGTTAAGGGATTAAATATACTGGTGAAGCAGAATTGTTACACACTGTTAAGTGATGTGTGATGCAGATTTTCAGAAGCCCTATTTTATGGCCTGTATTGGACACATTACTGATCCTCATCCATCTTAAAACTTGAACTAAATTAAGCAGTTAAAATGTAACAGTGCATCCCTAATTGTGTATCAGGCTGTAACCATAACGTCCAAGCAGAGTATAAGACTTTCTGGAGACCCTTGTCATTTTGTGTAAGATTAATTGTAACCTTGAGTGTGGTTGGGGGGGCAGGAGCTAGGGCTCCCCCCCCATTCTGTCCTGCCAATAATATCTCCCTATTGAAGCCCAGAGTTATGCCCTAGTTCTCTCTTGCATTTTTGTTTATGCGTCGCTACACAGTCTGCAGACTCAGATCTTGTATCTTCAAGGTTACAATGTAGTTATATTATTGTTAAACCCTTATTTTACTAGGAAATCACATTGAGATTAACACCTCTTTTGCAAGTGAGACCTAGCCAAGAAAGGTAGCAGCAGTACAATAAAACATATTACAAAACAGAAATACAAATATAGAAATAAAATACATTTAAAACACAGATAAGACATACTCAATATAATAAAAAATCAGTTAGTGACAATCAATTAGTGACAGGTGTAATCAACTACTTAACACAAGCACAACTCTCAATTAGATAACCATGCAGTTGCCTCTTAAATTGTACTAAAGTTAGTCATTCCAAGGTCATGGAGAAAAATAAGTAAATGAACTTTTAGCAGCCTCAGTACGCACTTTAGGAACTGTAAAATACAAAAATGAGTGTGATCTAAGATTGTAGTTTCTACAAGAGACTGTAAAGTATTCATTTATATATGGAGTTAGCTTACATAGAATAGCCTTGAATAAAAAAAATATACCAGTGCTTCAACCTTCACAATGCCAAAGCGGTCCAGCCAATCAAACCATATAACCCACAATGATGAGTACTGTAACTTGAATTTGTAATATATTTCAAGGCTGCATGATATATGGGCTCCCCACTTACTGCAGTTTTCTTTCCCTTTAACCTGTGATTTCAAAACTTAAACCAATCAGGGCTGAAGTAAGATTTACACTACTGACAGTGTCTAAAAAATATCATCATTTTAAACCACAAGCCTACCATGGAAGGCATTTTAGATATTTGGGCAGAAATATGGAAAATTTGCAAGCGCGTCATTTTACAATGTTGATTTAGGATGGGTTAGGACGAGCTTCACCCAGTCTTGTCTAAATGATACAGGGTTTATTTGACCTGAAAATAATAATACTACTACTACTAATAATAATAATAATAATAACACTATGTAACACAATTTTTGTTCCTGGGTAGTAAGTGTTATTTCCTAATTGCTTATGCATCAAAAGTATAGAAAATAGCTATTATTCCCCACAAACTTTGCTTTTGTGACCAGGACAGTGATATTTTGAAATTTACCTATTTTCAACGAGAAAACGGGCGAATTTGTGTCTTTTCGTTCACATAAAGTCAGAAAAAAACAACATATGAATCCAAATTAACATGTATTTATACTAAAGTAATACAAAAATGACTACAAAAGATTTAGAAGTGAGTAGTTTTTCGAGATTTACGATTATACTGTAAATCACTTTCACGAATCAACCCCCAAATGTAGTCTCCCATCATGTTCTCGTTATACTGTCCTTGGTAGCGGCGTTCAAAGTCCAGTATATCCTGGTGGAAGCG
Source organism: Acipenser ruthenus (assembly GCF_902713425.1). Taxonomy (NCBI): domain Eukaryota; kingdom Metazoa; phylum Chordata; class Actinopteri; order Acipenseriformes; family Acipenseridae; genus Acipenser; species Acipenser ruthenus. The sequence goes on along the minus strand of NC_081190.1, from coordinate 41,919,560 downwards.
CTCGCCTTGCTCCTCTGAGTACGCTCCCATGTTCTCCTTGAATTTATCAAGATGAGCATCAAGGATATGGACTTTGAGGGACATCCTACAGCCCATTGTGCCGTAGTTCTTCACCAGAGTCTCAACCAGCTCCACATAGTTTTCGGCCTGGTGATTGCACAGGAAGCCCCGAACCACTGCAACAAAGCTGTTCCAAGCCGCTTTCTCCTTACTAGTGAGCTTCTTGGGGAATTCATTGCACTCCAGGATCTTCTTTATCTGTGGTCCGACGAAGACACCGGCTTTGACCTTTGCCTCAGACAGCTTAGGGAAGAAGTCTTGAAGGTACTTGAAGGCTGCCGACTCCTTATCTAGAGCTCTGACAAATTGTTTCATAAGGCCCAATTTGATGTGCAGTGGTGGCATCAGCACCTTCCGGGGGTCCACCAGTGGCTCCCACTTGACGTTGTTCCTCCCCACAGAGAACTCGGTCCGCTGTGGCCAGTCCCGCCTGTGGTAGTGCGCCTTGGTGTCCCTGCTGTCCCAAAGGCAAAGATAGCAGGGAAACTTGGTAAAACCGCCTTGGAGACCCATCAGGAATGCCACCATTTTGAAGTCTCCTATGACCTCCCAGCCGTACTCATCATACTTCAAGGCTTCCAGCAAGGTCTTGATGCTGTTTTGTAATCCTCTTTGAGGTGCACCGAGTGAGCCAGGGGAAGAGACGGGTACTTGTTACCATTATGGAGCAGCACGGCTTTGAGGCTCCTGGATGAGCTGTCAATGAAGAGGCGCCACTCATTCTGGTTACAGGCGATTCCGATTGCCTCGAACAGACTGGTCACATTGTGGCAGAAGCAGAGCCCATCTTGACGGGTGAAGAAGCTGGAAAAAGGTTGGTGACGCTTCCTCTGATCTGCGACTTGCACACTTTCAACCAACAAGTTCCACTGCTTGAGCCCAGACGTCAAAAGCTCAGCATTGGACTTGGTGAAACCAAGATCTCTAATCAAGTCGTTGAGGTCTTTTTGGTTGGGGTAGTATGGGTTTCTCTCCTCAGCTCCACCTCTGAAATTGTCATCTGGATCTACAACGTCTTCCTCGCTCTCTGACTTGTTGCTCTCTTCTAAAGACGGCTGCTCTCTCTCCGGAGGAGTGGGTACGGGGAGCTCATGGCAGTGTGGCACCGGGGCGATGGATGAAGGAAGGTCCGGATACGTGATAGCAGGTGCATTCTTGCCAGTCCAATGTTTGGAAGGGTCCACCATGCACAAGTAGCAGTTGCTTGAGTGGTCAGTGGGTTCCCGCCAAATTCTTGGGATAGCGAACTTCATGGCTCTCTTTTCTCCTCTGTACCATCCTACAAAAATACATTTATTTCACCCATGACTAATGTGTAAGAGATTCTCGCAACATTTTTCATATATGATATATTTTTTCAATAACATTTAAAATTGTAAAACATTTTAAAATTAAAAACTTTTACAATTTAAAAAATTAACAAATTTTATAACATAAAATTCCGAGCAACAATTGTCCATCTTACCTTCCAGAGTTTTTTTGCAGTACTCGCAGGTGAAATGAGGTGCCCAGGGTTTGTCTTGATCCCCGACAAGCATGCCGAAATATGCCTTGTAGGCCTCACACATCTTAGCAGATGCTTCCACGGAGTACTTTTTCGCTCTTGTCTTGATAAATTGGCCGCAGACATAGCAAAATGCATCTGCCGGATGCTTGCAGCCTCTTGATGCCATCTCAGAAAAATGCAGATATGTATCCACTTAGGCAGCTGGAACTAAACTGAACTGGTGGGCTTAAGGCCCCTGTATTTATACTACTATTTATATTACTGGAAAGTTCTAGAAAGTTCTAGAAGTTACTCCAAGTTTACTCAGCACTGAATCTATCTGGAATGTTCTGGAAAATAGGTAAATTTCAAAATATCACTGTCCTGGTCACAAAAGCAAAGTTTGTGGGGAATAATAGCCATTTTCTATACTTTTGAGGCATAAGCAATTAGGAAAGAACATTTACTACCCAGGAACAAAAAATAAATAAAAATTGTTACACGGTGTAATAATATATATATATATATATATATATATATATATATATATATATATATATATATATATATGCATTTTTGCACATTTTTCACATTGTATTTGGTCAGACTTTTTTGTAGGTTGTAGTAGTATATAGAGGGAGCCTGAGAGAAAAAATGACACCAAAGTTTGGTGCTTCTTTCATTTGTTTGGTGTACAATGTAATCAAACATGCAATCTTCAGGTGTGAAAAAGTTATTGCCTAGTTAACTCAACCCAATTAAAGGGATAATTAGGGTCAGCTGTTTGAGTACTTTGGTTAACAGCCAGGCCTGATTTGGGCCAGCCCTGCCCAATATAAATCTGACTAACTTTGGCCCTTACCATCAGAGTGAAGTTGTCAGCACACAGGTTCTAGAGGCACATCATGCCACAAACAAAAGAAATTCCTGAAGACCTCCGGAAAAAAGTTGTTGATGCCTATCAGTCTGGAAAGGGTTACAAAGCCATTTCTAAGGCTCTGGGGCTCCACCGAACCACAGTTAGCCATATTGTCCAAATGGAGAAAGTTTGGGAGAGTAGTGAATCTTCCCAGGAGTGGCCATCCTGCCAAAATCTCTCCAAGAGCAAGGCGTAAAATCATCCAGGAAGTCACAAAGAACCCTAGAACAACATCTAGGGATCTGTGTGCCTCTCTCACCTTGGCTAAGGTCAGTGTTCATGACTCCACCATCAGAAAGACACTGGGCAAAAATGGGATTCATGGCAGAGTAGCAAGGCAGAAACCATTGCTCACTAAGAAGAACATGAATGCTCATCTCAAGTTTGCCAAAAAGCACCTGGATGATCCTCAAGAGTTCTGGAACAATGTTCTATGGACAGATGAGTCAAAAGTGGAATTTTTTGGCCGACATGGGCCCCGTTATGTCTGGCGAAAACCAAACACTGCATTCCACAGTAAGAACCTCATACCAACGGTCAAGCATGGTGGTGGTAGTGTCATGGTTTGGGGATGCTTTGCTGCATCAGGACCTGGACGCCTTGCCATCATTGAAGGAACCATGAATTCTGCTGTGTATCAGAGAATTCTACAGGAGAATGTCAGGCCATCCGTCCATGAGCTGAAGCTGAAGCGCAGCTGTGTCATGCAACAAGACAATGATCCGAAACACACAAGCAAGTCTACATCAGAATGGTTGAAGAACAAGAAATTTAAAGTTTTGGAATGGCCTAGTCAAAGTCCAGACCTAAACCCCATTGAGATGTTGTGGCAGGACCTGAAATGAGCAGTTCATGCTCGAAAACCCACAAATGTCACTGTGTTGAAGCAGTTCTGCATGGAGGAGTGGGCCAAAATTCCTCCACAGCGCTGTGAGAGACTAATCAATAACTACAGGAAGCGTTTGGTTGCAGTTATTGCTGCTAAAGGTGGCGTAACCAGTTATTGAGTCTAAGGAGGCGATTACTTTTTCACACAGGGGCATTGGGTGTTGCATAACTTTCTTTAATAAATACATGAAATATGTATCAAATTTTTGTGTTATTTGTTCACTCAGGGTCCATTTTATCTAATATTAGGTTTTGGTTGAAGATCTGATAACATTCAGTGTCAAAAATATGCAAAAATGCAGAAAATCAGACAGGGGACACATACTTTTTCACGGCACTGTATATATATATATATATATATATAATTATTATTGCAGCACAGGGATAATGATATTTAATGGACCAATACATCACATTTTAAACAAGGCTTTAATAATTGTGTTTTGATATAGAGTAAACAAGCCTTTAAAAGTGACACATACGCATATATCTGCAGTAAGGACTTTGTGCACTGGCAGAACTGCTGTGCCCATGCCATGCCATCCTTGCCCACAGTGACAGGCGTGTTTTTGGGAGGCTTGCTTGTACACTTAAATCTTCGATCGTTCAATATAAAGTCACCATCATGCTTAGAATATATATTTGTTTTGGCTAAGTGTTGATCTTTTGTATACAGTACATATTTTATTTTTATAAATGATGAAGGCTCAAAGTCTTACTTTTGAAAAAATGAAGGAGATTGATAAGAGAAATACAGTAGGCCATTTCATATTCTTTACAATAAAACTTACTTTGAGTCGACATTGATTTGATTTTGTAAGACATCTGTGTGTTTATGGTCCCTAACTCTAACATTTAGTTTTGACACTTTGACATTTCTCTAAGAATTTGCCAAGATATGTGACTGCTAGGAGGATTAAAACTGCCAAGTCGAACTGTTGACATCACTGTTTGGCTTTTACAGATGTGGTCAGTTTGCTGGGAATAATACATTGCGTTTGTAAATGATTCACAAACACATTTATGAAAAGAAAATGTTTTTCTTGATTCTGTTTCAAAAGTTTACGTCAAAATAATCAAAACCTTCTTTTTACGAGAGAAGTTCAGGCAGATTCAGTGAGGGTTTGAAGATGATGTCACTTTAATACTGCTTTGTGTTAGATGAGCAGAACTAAGGAGTGTGAAGATACTCAGATTTTCTGTGAAATTCCTTTTACGATATAAAAGTATGTACTCTTTGCAGTGAACTGTGAGATTGTAGCCATGGGCACTAAACATGAGAAAGAAATATAGATAATTGTTGTCTCTTACACAGGAGATGTGTGTCCTTGTTTAGACATTTAAATTATATGACATTTAAATACAGGCTTTCAAGCTGCCAAACACTGCTTACAGATTCTCATATATTTAAACCATTCTACCTAAATGACTTGAGATTTCCCTCAAACATTGTACTTTTTAACTTAAAGTAAGATGTCTAAACTATGAAATGTTGATGTCTGAATGCATTCAAAATCATACTTAGTTATAGAATTGATGGCTAACATGTGTGTGCATCTGCAGATGCCTAAGTGCTTAAGGGGAAACTATTTAATACTTTGGAAAATCGCTCTTACACTAGAGGCCAATTTAAATGTCAAAACACAATTGTTACACCTGTTTAAACCCCTTAGTGGACTTTGAAAATGAACGTTTAAAATGTAATCTTATCTTAATGAAAGTAAAGATTAACTTTTCACAACAGGGAACAGATGTGTATTTTTATTTTATTTTAATTTGTTTTACTGCTGGTTAACGCCTGTAGTATATAATGCTCTCAGGAACAACAAAGCAGTGGAGTTTCTTTTATAACAACTTAATAGATTCTTAATAGACTATATAAATTCAACCATGGCATATATAATACATGGATGAAGTTCAGTGTCCATTTTAGGACATCCTCAGACCTCACCCCTCCTCGAGTCAATCCTCACCCCTCCTCGAGTCAATCCTCACCCCTCCTCGAGTCAATCCTCACCCCTCCTCGAGTCAATCGTCAGGCATCAGACCTCACCCCTCCTCGAGTCCATCGTTAACCCTCCTCGAGTCAATCGTCAGGCATCAGGCATCAGTCCGAGTTTTTTTTGGGGGGGTGGGGGGGGGTGGGAGGGGAGTGAGGGGTTGGACAGAGTCGTCTGAATCACCCAATCAAACAAGAACAAAAAATCTTTCAGTGCTTCCATTGGATGACACAGGTGTCAGTCTAGGTGCTGATTGGTGCATGCCTTTTTACCTTTATTTAGCTTTTATTATGTATACTTTAAGCGTTTTTAAAAAAAATACTTTAAAAGTTACGATGTGCGATTTCATTATTTGAATTTGTTTGGATTTAAATTATAAGGCACATCTTCTCAGCATACAGCATCAGACATAACTGTTTTATTTGTTTCTTTTTAAACAGTTTCAATGTATATTTTATTTTATTTAATTTTGTTATGTGAAGTGCTTTGTTTACGTGAAAAGTGCTATATAAAAATTAATTGATTGATTGATAACCCCATCATTAATCATGTTTTGATTTAATAAAGTGTATGTTTGTGTAGGATCTTTCTTTTTTATATGTGTTTTACACATCAAAATGTAACAGAAGACAATCTAAACTACACATATAAACCAGGTCTATTGCATTATTGAACGGTTCAAAGGCTTTTGCACCAGCACATAAAATCAAGTCCCCAAAACAATTTCCCCTTACTTTGATAGGATGAAGTGTCCCCTATTATTATTAAACTGCAGTAGTTTTGTCCTGGGGAATAATTCCTGCAAGTGGGATTTTTCAATTACATAACAAAATTAAATTAAATTAAAAATACATTGAAACTGTTGAAAAAAACACCCAAGCCCCCCCCCCCCCCCCAAAAAAAAAAAAAAAAAACAGTTATGTCTGATGCTGATGGGCAGCAGTGTGGAGTAGTGGTTAGGGCTCTGGACTCTTGACCGGAGGGTCGTGGGTTCAATCCCAGGTGGGGGACACTACTGCTGTACCCTTGAGCAAGATATTTTACCTAGATTGCTCCAGTAAAAAGCCAACTGTATAAATGGGTAATTGTATGTAAAAAAAAAATGTGTAAAAAATAATGTAATTAGTATGTAAAAATAATGTAATTAGTATGTAAAAATAATGTGATATCTTGTAACAATTCTAAGTCGCCCTGGATAAGGGCGACTGCTAATAAATAAATAATAATAATGATGCTGTACGCTGAGAAGATTAAATTGCCTTACAATTTAAATCCAAACAAATTTAAATAATGGAATTGCACATTGTAACTTTTAAAGTATTTTTTAAAATGCTTACAGTATACATATTAAAATGCTACATAAGGATAAAAACGCATGCACCAATCAGCAGCTACACTGACATCTGTGTCATCCAATGGAAGCACCAAAAGTTTTTTTTGATCTTGTTTGATTGGGTGATTCAGTCGACTCTGTCCAATCCCTCACTCTCCCCGACAAAAAAAAAAAAAAAAACTTGGACTGATGCCTGATGCCTAACGACTGACTCGAGGAGGATTGAGGATTGACTCGAGGAGGGGTGATGATTGATTCGAGGAGGGCTGAGGATTGACTCAAGGAGGGATGAGGTCTGATGTCTTATGATTGACTCGAGGAGGGTTGAGGACTGACTCAAGGAGGAGTGATGATTGACTCGAGGAGGGATGACGATTGACTCAAGGAGGGGTGAGGTCTGATGTCTTATGATTGACTTGAGGAGGGTTGAGGATTGACTCGAGGAGGGGTGAGGTCTGATGCCTGACGATTGACTCGAGGAGGAGTGATGATTGACTCGAGGAGGGGTGAGGATTGACTTGAGGAGGGGTGAGGTCTGAGGATGTCCTAAAATGCACTCCATAATGAAGGCTATATTTGCATCCTGAGCCAGTAGTGATGTCAAAATTTCATAATTCCTCAAGAGGAAAATATACTTGAACTTTGACCCATTCAACTCCCTAAGACCACTTTCAATTCAACACAAAATGTCTCGTTTTCAATCACTCGACAACACCCACAGGAGATACATGTTCATTAATGAGCAACAAAATGATAAAAAAGGATGTAAAGCTGGTACATTTGTAACTCAAAGAAACTGGAGAGGAACAGGAAATTGAAGATATTCCTGTTAATGACTTAAAGAAATTCAATCACTCGATAACACCTACAATTCATGTTTTTTAGGCACTCACAAATCGGGAGCACCAACCAAGCGAGCGACACAAATCTTCATCAGCGACTAAAAAAAAAAAAAAGGCTACCCCATTGAAACACATTTTCCTAAAAAATATGTTCTTTTTTGCAGTTCATTGTCTACCCAGTTTAATTCACCATTCCTGAATTATCAAAAAGGAAATAATATTTAAGATTCTTTAATATTAACTTAATGTATGTTATTATTGTTCATTAAATTCACTTACAATTTGAACCTTAACACCCGTTTATTGTCTTTTTTTTATTACAGACACTAATATCCATGTATTATAAAAAATAATAATAATAAAGGAAAATAATTCCATCTCGTGTTTCTGTGACAGTTTATAAAGAACTCGACCTAGCAGTCTTGTAGTAGGTATATAGAAAACTAGAAAGAGGTATGTAATTCAATATGTTAACGTAACATTATTCAACAGGTTTCATTCGATTTTATGAAGCAAAGTTAGTTAATTCTATAAGTTAATAAATTATATATATATATATATATATATATATATATATATATATATATATATATATATAGTAAATATGGACTAGAGAGGCGATCTATAGTGGAAAATTATTGACTATTGTTATGCATTTTTTGCTTATGAAAAAAAATGTAAAAGTGCTGTACATATAATGAAGTAATATACTACTACCAGTGCACAGGTTCCAACATTTCTGGAGCAAAATAGGTTTTATAGATGTGATTCACCAAATATTTATGGCTTTACAGTATTTTGTTCAAATATAGCTGATACAGCATAAATAAATAACTAAATAAAATGTTGGTAGGAGTGGAGGGGGAGGGCGTTCTTTTGAAAAGGAGCAGGACTGACAGGGAGACTATTGCCTGGTGGTGTAAGGATGTTAGGGCAATAGTTCAATCTATTTTTTGCTGCTATGATGGGGTTTTAACAATTCACAGGCCAGAATTTCCAAGCACTGACTCATATATATTTATATATTCCGGTATATACTGTATATATCACAAGAGAATCAAGAATAACGTAGTAGAGATTGACAGTGCATCAGAGAGGTCCGCAAGACTGATTGTGAAAGTTTCAAGGAAATATGAACTTCAGGTCATCCAAGTATATCCATCAACAACAAGCTATTCGGATGAAGAAGTCAAAGATTTTTATGAACTACATGAAAATGGGATGAGCCACTATAAGTTCATCATCGCTGACTTCAATGCCAAAATAGGAGCCCAGCAAGAAGATGAGAATTCGATCAGCAAATTTGGACATGGCAACAGGAACGAGAGGGGCGACAGACTAGTCGAATTTGCAGAGAACAAGAACTTAATCATCATGAACACCTTCTTCCAGAAGAAACCCATCAGGAAATGGACATGGAGAGAACCCAACGGAGTGAAGAATGAAATTGACTACATACTCACCAACAAGAAACACACTGTACAAGATGTCTCAGTATTAAACAATTTAAACACAGGAAGTGACCACAGACTTGTAAGATGCAAAATAAACCTAAACACAGCACTGGAGAGAGCGAAACTCATGATGACGAAATCCAACACAATCAACATAGAAAAAACAGCGACAAAATCAAGATTAAAAAAGGAGTTTTTTAAGGAGATACAATTTCCACAAAGCTCTTCACGGCCACCCTAGAAGACACTTGCTTCATCTACGATTTGCTGATGACATCCTGAAGCAGAAGCAAAGCCTGGTGTCTCAGCTGGAACTGAAAAATAGATTCAGCGCTCTTCAAGATCTGCAAAAAGATGAAGCAATCGAGGGAAAACAAAATCTATGTAGGTTGGTAGAGAAAACTATTGAAAACAACCAAAGCATGAAGAAAGCAAAACAAAAAATAATCATCAGGGAAAAACAGATTTTAACAATCAAACAAGAGACAGGACTGTCATCAAGAACCGCAAATTGATTTTGAAGAGAGTCGAAGACTTCTACAGAAAATGATATCAAGATGAAAAGAGCAACGTAGCAGATGACGAAGACTAGACGGAAAAAACGCGACCCGAGGAAGAAGTTCCAGACGGTCTGCCGGAAAAAGTGAAACATGCTATCAAACATATGAAGACAGGAAAGGCACACGGAGAAGATTGCATAACAATTGACATCCTGAAAGGAGGTGAAGAACTGACAAAAATACTGTCGCGTATTTTTACAAATAGTATAAACAAAAGAAAGTGCCAAACGACTGAAACAATGCATCGGTGATACTTTTACATAAGAAAAGAGATAAAGAAGACCAAGAACTACAAACCTATTAGCTTATTTCCTATAATCTACAACATTTTTACCAAGATACTCACCAACAGACTTCAAAATAAATTTGATTTGGCACAATCAAATGAGCAAGCAGGATTCAGGAGTGGGTTTAGTACAATGGATCATCTTCAAGTTGATTCAAAACAGCAATGAGTACGAACTACCACTTTGCTTGGGAGTCATGGAATATGAAAAAGCCTTTGACTCATTTTACATAACATCTGTATTAAACTCGCTTTAAAAACAAGGAATTGAGAAAACATACAGAGAAATGATCAGCACCATATATAAGAATGCAACATCCACAGTAAGACTCCATAAAAACAGCGACAAAATCAAGATTAAAAAAGGAGTTTGTCAAGGAGATACAATTTCCACAAAGCTCTTCATGGCCACCCTAGAAGACACTTGAATCATCTACAATTTGCTGATGACATCCTCATATTTACAACGTGTCCAGAAGAATTGCAAACAAGAATACAAGAACTACATGAGGCTAGCATCAAAGCAGGTTTGAAAATGAACCTGAAGACTCAAGTCATGTTCAATAAATATACCACTCCACAGGCAATAACTACATATACTTAGGACAGTTAGTTTTGGCAATGGAGAACCAAATGTGCAAAATCAACAGAAGAGCAAAAATGGGCTGGAGTGCCTTTGGAAGGTTCTGAAAGGGAAACTACCCTTATGCCTCAAGAGGAAAGTCTTCGACCAATGCGTGCTGCCAGTGCTAACTTACAGATGCGAAACCTGGACCCTCAATGCAAAAATAACTCAAAAATTATAAACGACTCAACGGAGTATGGAAAGATGAATGCTGGGAATAACAAGAAGAGACAGGAAAAGGAAGGAATGGATAAACAAAAGTATGCAATGTTATTATAAGAACAAAAGAACTGAAATGGCAGTGGGCCGGACATGTAGCAAGCATGTAGCAATAGACCATCGCTGGACCAAGGAGATACTAGACTGGATCCCAAGAGATATAAAGTAACCAATAAGAAGACCTCCAGGAAGATGGCAAGATGCAATTAGGAATGAGGGACAGACTTTTGTGTAAGAATCTTGGGGAGGCCTTCATCCAGCAGTGGTTTGTAAAAGGCTAAAGATGATACATATATATATATATATATATATATATATATATATATATATATATATTGTGAGAGATTGGTTAAAGGAAACGTACAAAAAAGGTGAAAGACAATGTAAACCAACTGGTTGGTAAACAAATGAAATTAATATAAAGTGTTTGGGATAAAAAATGAATGGGTTAAAGAATACACTTTGTAAATAATAACTGTGTGTTAAATAAGGGAAAGTACAAATGAAGAAAAAGTATGGTTTAAAATAAATATTTATTATTGTACAGAGACATTACCTGGGGGACACTAGGACCAGGTGGAAGCTACTGGAGTCAAGGCTGGCTCCAGTTCAAAATAATTATTCAATTTAATGACATGTCAATTGTTTAATGATATAATTGGTTACCATTTAAAATGTCTTTTGTGAGTGTTTGAACGAGGGTGATGGTAGGAGCTGCGGTGGAGAGTGGGAGAGTAAAACAAGGAAAAGAGTATTAGTATTGTGAAAACTGGTTAACGACATTTTGGAAAAGGTACTTGGATTACGATTTGGGTTTTGGAGACGAGGTAACAGGCTTACCCTGCCCCGTCATTAGTTAGAGAATGTTCTGTTTAGTTAGGACCCAAGACTGGGTTAGGTTTTGTTTTCTTTATTTTCTTTTTCAGTGTGTAAATAATAAACACACGCTACGGCGTTTCCTTGCATCTGGTTGTCAAGTGTCTGATTGAAGCAAAACCTGTGATAGGAACGCAGATCATCACAATATATATATACAGTGCCTTGCGAAAGTATTCGGCCCCCTTGAACTTTGCGACCTTTTGCCACATTTCAGGCTTCAAACATAAAGATATGAAACTGTAATTTTTTGTGAAGAATCAACAACAAGTGGGACACAATCATGAAGTGGAACGAAATTTATTGGATATTTCAAACTTTTTTAACAAATAAAAAACTGAAAAATTGGGCGTGCAAAATTATTCAGCCCCCTTAAGTTAATACTTTGTAGCGCCACCTTTTGCTGCGATTACAGCTGTAAGTCGCTTGGGGTATGTCTCTATCAGTTTTGCACATCGAGAGACTGAAATTTTTGCCCATTCCTCCTTGCAAAACAGCTCGAGCTCAGTGAGGTTGGATGGAGAGCATTTGTGAACAGCAGTTTTCAGTTCTTTCCACAGATTCTCGATTGGATTCAGGTCTGGACTTTGACTTGGCCATTCTAACACCTGGATATGTTTATTTGTGAACCATTCCATTGTAGATTTTGCTTTATGTTTTGGATCATTGTCTTGTTGGAAGACAAATCTCCGTCCCAGTCTCAGGTCTTTTGCAGATTCCATCAGGTTTTCTTCCAGAATGGTCCTGTATTTGGCTCCATCCATCTTCCCATCAATTTTAACCATCTTCCCTGTCCCTGCTGAAGAAAAGCAGGCCCAAACCATGATGCTGCCACCACCATGTTTGACAGTGGGGATGGTGTGTTCAGGGTGATGAGCTGTGTTGCTTTTACGCCAAACATAACGTTTTGCATTGTTGCCAAAAAGTTCGATTTTGGTTTCATCTGACCAGAGCACCTTCTTCCACATGTTTGGTGTGTCTCCCAGGTGGCTTGTGGCAAACTGTAAACGACACTTTTTATGGATATCTTTAAGAAATGGCTTTCTTCTTGCCACTCTTCCATAAAGGCCAGATTTGTGCAGTATACGACTGATTGTTGTCCTATGGACAGAGTCTCCCACCTCAGCTGTAGATCTCTGCAGTTCATCCAGAGTGATCATGGGCCTCTTGGCTGCATCTCTGATCAGTCTTCTCCTTGTATGAGCTGAAAGTTTAGAGGGACGGCCAGGTCTTGGTAGATTTGCAGTGGTCTGATACTCCTTCCATTTCAATATTATCGCTTGCACAGTGCTCCTTGGGATGTTTAAAGCTTGGGAAATCTTTTTGTATCCAAATCCGGCTTTAAACTTCTCCACAACAGTATCTCGGACCTGCCTGGTGTGTTCCTTGTTCTTCATGATGCTCTCTGCGCTTTAAACAGACCTCTGAGACTATCACAGTGCAGGTGCATTTATACGGAGACTTGATTACACACAGGTGGATTCTATTTATCATCATTAGTCATTTAGGTCAACATTGGATCATTCAGAGATCCTCACTGAACTTCTGGAGAGAGTTTGCTGCACTGAAAGTAAAGGGGCTGAATAATTTTGCACGCCCAATTTTTCAGTTTTTTATTTGTTAAAAAAGTTTGAAATATCCAATAAATTTCGTTCCACTTCATGATTGTGTCCCACTTGTTGTTGATTCTTCACAAAAAATTACAGTTTCATATCTTTATGTTTGAAGCCTGAAATGTGGCAAAAGGTCGCAAAATTCAAGGGGGCCGAATACTTTCACAAGGCACTGTATACACACACACACAGTTATTGTGAAGTTATTGTAATTGGAAATTTATTCCATCTGCAGTTAGTAGCGTTATTGTGTTTGCAGTTACGTAATTATTATATTTTCTGTTACTACTTTCGCAGGTAGATCTTCATTATATTTACTGTTAGCATTACATTTGCAGGCATTATTACACTAGCAGACTCTATAGACTATAACCCAAACTAAAAATACCCCTGTTTCCTTTACATTACAAGAATTGTACAAAGTTTTAGCAAGTTAAACATTGCATAACACTCCTGGCAATAAAGAAAATAACATACCAAAACATATCTCCTATTATATTGAAACAAATTGTAACTCATTATTTATCTTGACTCGTTCATCATTAAAAAAAAAATCACTGCATAGGTAGATTGGCATAGTATTAATATGGTCTTTAAATCATCTTGGAGCCCCTGGCCTATACTTTTCAACACCTCTAAAGGAAGGTCATTAGTTACACATTACTTACAATGCAGAACACACATCAGTGGTGTGAAGTAAACATTAACCCAAACACAACGACTGCTTCCTGTACCTGCCCATGTTTGTTTGCAGACCTCTTGAGCATTGTGTGTTTTGAAAAAGTTAAAAGGCAACAACAGCTTAAGTCAATATTTGCCCAACCTAAGTGGTCTCTTCAGCACGGTGACTGGGGCTCTTAAACAAATATGACGGAGCAAGCAAATAACATCTAGAAACAAAATTATTAACTGGAAGACAGCCTTTGAATAGGTCCGTATGCCTTCCTATTCAGTAGCTCTGCCATTTGTAGGAGAAATTTAATGGTCACTCTAAAATGTCAAATATTTTCAGTCATGACCATGTAAACATGAATAAGTTATTCAGTTCTGACCTTTTCTGGCATAAATCCATGAGTTAGAGTTAAATCTTAATTAGTTTTTTAAAGGAATTGTTTGCTAATAGGTGTAGTCTACTAGGATTACAATAAAAAACAGAGCTGCAATTGTATTATCGCTATAATAACATGCCTCTGTCTGCAATGCAATTACAGTTATTGAAAGCAAGTCGCTCCTTCTGTGGCACTGACAGTGTCTATTTGATATTGCCTAGAAATTCCAGTTCAGGCTTTTGATATTTTGTTCTTAGTAATTAAATGATAATATAAAAAATGGCACCACTATCACACTGGCAAATCTGTTTTCATTTTATTATCTTTTTTTTATTAAACTATTTAATCATCTTGATCCCCTCCAACAATAAAAATGATGATGACAGGCAGTATGTTCAAGGCCAAGTCAAGGCAGTGTGCAGTTTCGTTAATGTAATTTTTTTTGTATGAAATACAAATAATAATTATTAAATCATTTATTTTAATTTCTTAAGAATATTATAAAAATTGAGGTATTGTGCTAATTTCACGATTTCCGTGCAGCATGTGAAATCGCAATTTACACAGGGCCTTACTTATAGCCAATGTATTTATTTTTGTATGTATTGCACTTGGTTTGGTTTAATAGACCACACAGTAGGCAAATAATCTACATTTTGATGACAGCCACCTAAACAATAGTTCTAACATTTACATGAATATTAAACAATAATAGTTATTATATACACCTTTTACAGAACTAATATCCAGCTGCTGAACACTGTCCCTTGTTTATCCTTTATGTCTATGTTTCCTATAAGACATACTTATGGAATACATTTAGTAAATCTTATGTATTGCTATAAACTACATTGATATAAAATGTTATAAATTTAAAGATGTGCACATCATTATGAATCGTAAGTCATTTGGGAGGGGCAGAGAGAGAGATCAGGGGAGTTCTAATATGTAATGGAATTTGGTATTCCAGACATTCATATATTCGTTTTTTTTTTTAGATTCTGACTCCTATTATTCAGCTATATATACTTTGAATACTATAGGAAACCATTGTTTATCTTACTACAGGGACATGTATTGGACATATTAAAGCCAATTAATGTAAGGCCTTGCTGATAGAACAAATACCTGGTTCTACAATTTGTCATGATTTTTACACTAGTCATATTACCAGTTTAAGGGGAGGGTTGAAGCTAGACTGATCAATGTCAGTGTGTATTAATAGGAATACATATAGTTTTAAATAACAATTTTATTAAATAAACGCAAATCCATTACAATCATTCTGTTGTCTCCTGGAATGAAAAAGCCTGACCAGCAGTGGTAAAACTACCTCATTATTAAAGAAGGCAATGATGAAGAACCTTCCTTCTAAAAATACAATAAGTATTGTTAAATACAAGTGCAGTCAAACAGATCCTGTCATGACAACATTTCATCAGAGGGTTATATTACTGAGGTTATCTGTCCTCTGATTACAGTATTAAAGGACAACACCTAGTTATTTTTGGTAAACTATTATTATTATTATTATTATTATTATTATTATTATTATTATTAATAATAATAATAATAATAATAATAATAATAATAATAAAGCAAAGCCACTAATTTAGAGACCAAAGGTCATGTTCATAAAGCATTAGCATAAACAGAAATGAGAAACATAAGGATCTTAGATTGCACAGTGTAACAAATTTTTATTTATTTTTTGGTTCCTGGGTAGTAAGTGTTATTTCCTAATTGCTTATGCCTCAAAAGTATAGAAAATGGCTATTATTCCCCACAAACTTTGCTTTTGTGACCAGGACAGTGATATTTTGAAATGTACCTATTTCCAATGAGAAAACGGGCGAATTTGTGTCTTTTCGTTCACATAAAGTCAGAAAAAAACAACATATGAATCCAAATTAACATGTATTTATACTAAAGTAATACAAAAATGACTACAAAAGATTTAGAAGTGAGTAGTTTTTCGAGATTTACGATTATACTGTAAATCACTTTCACGAATCAGCCCCCAAATGTAGTCTCCCATCTTCTGCTCAAATATTTAACTTCTGTTAACACTAGAACCGTCACAGTTATACTTATACCTAAAACTGCCACCTGCAGTCATTATGACGGTTACATTTTAAACAACATATAAAATGAAAGACAAACTATTGGATACAACTCAAAAGTTTATCCAAGCACATCATATCAAACATCTGCACAGCCGAAACTATTTAAATTAACAATTACACATCAAAGGGTTTATTTTCAAACTTACCCATATAAAAGCTCTACTTCAAAAAATGAAAAACTATAATAAAATAAACAACTAGTGTGTAAACAGGTACATGTACATACAAAACTGTAAAAACGATTTTTCTAAAAATTTAAAACAAAAGTAACATATGTTTTCTCTCGCGTGTGTCACTCTGTGCAGCACTGAATCCATGTTGAGCTGCTGCAGTCTGCTGCTTTTCAGTTTTCTGATCGAAATGTTTCTGCTGAAGCGCTGTGGCTAGCTTCAAGATGAAATCTCTCCTACTGATATTTTCCCTGGTGCATTCCTTGTACAAAACGAAGGAATTGATGGCTGCCAGGTCCAGTAGAGATAACAACAGGCTTGTATATAGAAAGAACAGAATATTATAGGTTATATTCAAAATAAAAACATGTATTGTAAAAGGCAGTCAAAATGACTGCTTTGGTAGTTCTAGGTGGGCGGGATTATAACTTCCTTATTTTCGTGATCGTGCCTTTCAACGCCGTCAGGGTATTTAATACATTTATTAAGGAAAAGTCATAAACGGACAACCGCATAACTTTCAGACACGCAGAGTAAATTAAATTTGAAAACCTCAAACAGTCAAAATGACTGGCGTGGTGGTTCTAGTGTGCACTTTTAATGAATTATTTGGGTTTCTGGTAAGGTATTGCTTTTCACGTATAGTGTTCTGATTTCTGCTTCTACTCTCATTTTAAAAAATAAAAAGGTTGATCTTCCTAAATACTGTATATTGTAGCACCGTTGTTGTAACTTTTACAAAATGCTTGCATTCAGGTTCATCATTTGTCAAAAAATGTACTTCAATTACAGTCTCTCAGAGAGAAGCACAGCTTCATAACAATTATACCTTTAACACCAACACAAAGACCCATATGCATAAAAGATGGAGTTAATTTCCGGCGATTTATAAAACAACAGTCTAGTTATTTTACTGGCTAGTAATGGTTTTAGATGTGATTTACAATCACGGATTGTTACTGAGAGATTGTATCTAACCAATTGTCAGAGGTATGTAAATGTGCTGTATCCCCTACTTAAGACGTCATCGGCACACACCGTCTGTTTACACCATCTGTTACACCGTCACGTTATGGCTACAGTAGTCCCTCTCTAAACCGGACATGTCGGGAGACAGACAGGTTGTCCTAAATATCGAGATGTCAGGTTTAAAAAATAGACAAATAATAAATAAATAAATCACACACATATTTATAGTGCTCAGTTTATTTTTAAATGTATATTGTTTTCGTAATATAACGGTGCGATAAACTCAATTTTGAGAGGTATGTTTTCTCTGTCTTTTCAAAACGGATGTGTCTGTGTGATGGAGAATTTTTTGTCCAAGTTCCGTCAAAATCCATACAATATTTTTAAGTTACAGAATGGCAAAGAAAAATAGTTTTGACAAATTAGTCATTTTTTTGCACTAAAATAACTCAAAAACGGCTGTGTGTTTAAACACCATACTGGGTTGGCAGATAGTATTTATTGACTAGGAGTGCCTTATTTTGGAACCTAAAAAAATGATAAAGTATTTATCGAGTTATTTTAAAATTTCTTTTTTTTATTTTTGCTAACTCAAAGGTTACGCATGCGCAGTCGGGCTCCACCACCGAGAGTAAGTTAGTGGGTATTTTTCAGTTTAATAATTCTGTGGGTAATTTATTTTGAATTCCTTAGGTCATTTATGCCTTGTGGTTATTGTGGACCTGATTTTATCCATTTGATTTTTTTACGACTTATTTTAATTTTTTTTTTTTTTTAAATGCTTCCGACCTTAGCTTCACAGTCACTCAGTCTGTGAAGCTAAACCCCGGATGCAGTACAATGATTGACAGTGCTATCGCCAGTGGGGACTCCACAAGTTGATGTAGCAACGAAGGAAACTGTACCTCTTTTAAATATTTACAGCCAAGGTATTAGTTAGTATATATTTAGTTTATATACATTATATACACTTTAAAACATAAGCATAAAATATCTATATTTGTAATACTAATTCAAACATTCAAAATCCTAAAAGGTATAGACAATGTCGACCCAGGGGACTTCTTTGACCTGAAAAAAGAAACAAGGACTAGGGGTCACAAATGGAGATTAGATAAAGGGGCATTCAGAACAGAAAATAGGAGGCACTTTTTTGCACAGAGAATTGTGAGGGTCTGGAACCAACTCCCCAGTAATGTTGTTGAAGCTGACACCCTGGGATCCTTCAAGAAGCTGCTTGATGAGATTCTGGGATCAATAAGCTACTAACAACCAAACGAGCAAGATGGGCCGAATGGCCTCCTCTCATTTGTAAACGTTTTTATGTTCTTATGTTCTTATGTATTACAAACAATATAATGTGCAAGATAATTAATATTACCTAATGTTTGAGGGTTTGTTTCCGAACACAACAATCATGTAATAAATTAGGATTTGCAGCATTTGAGTGATCATTTATGTTCAGAACCCTCCTTCCATGTGAACTGTGATGCACAATACATACAGTATAATTGTGAATACACTAGGGGAGTTGCATTTGAACAAACAAAAAAAAACAGTGCCTAAAAGTGTTTATATATACAGTACTGTGCAAAAGTTTTAGGCAGGTGTGAAAAAATGCTGTAAAGTAAGAATGCTTTCAAAAATAGACATGTTAATAGATTATATTTATCAATTAACTAAATGCAAAGTGAGTGAACAGAAGAAAAATCTAAATCAAATCCATATTTGGTGTGACCACCCTTTGCCTTCAAAACAGCATCAATTCCTCTAGGTACACTTGCACAGTCAGGGATTTTGTAGGCATATAGTCAGGTGTATGATTAAACAATTATACCAAACAGGTGCTAATGATCATCAAATCAATATGTAGGTTGAAACACAATCATTAACTGAAACAGAAACAGCTGTGTAGGAGGAATAAAACTGGGTGAGGAACAGCCAAACTCAGCTAACAAGGTGAGGTTGCTGAAGACAGTTTACTGTCAAAAGTCATACACCATGGCAAGACTGAGCACAGCAACAAGACACAAGGTAGTTCTACTGCATCAGCAAGGTCTCTCCTAGGCAGAAATTTCAAGGCAGACAGGGGTTTCCAGATGTGCTGTCCAAGCTCTTTTGAAGAAGCACAAAGAAACGGGCAACGTTGAGGGTCGTAGACTCAGTGTTCGGCCAAGGAAACTTACTGCAGCAGATGAAAGACACATCATGCTTACTTCCCTTCGCAATCGGAAGATGTCCAGCAGTGCCATCAGCTCAGAATTGGCAGAAAACAGTGGGACCCTGGTACACCCATCTACTGTCCGGAGAAGTCTGGTCAGAAGTGGCCTTCATGGAAGACTTGCGGCCAAAAAAGCCATACCTCCGACGTGGAAACAAGGCCAAGCGACTCAACTATGCACGAAAACACAGGAACTGGGGTGCAGAAAAATGGCAGCAGGTGCTCTGGACTGATGAGTCAAAATTTGAAATATTTGGCTGTAGCAGAAGGCAGTTTGTTCACCGAAGGGCTGGAGAGCGGTACACGAATGAGTGTCTGCAGGCAACAGTGAAGCATGGTGGAGGTTCCTTGCAAGTTTGGGGCTGCATTTCTGCAAATGGAGTTGGGGATTTGGTCAGAATTAATGGTCTCCTCAATGCTGAGAAGTACAGGCAGATACTTATCCGTCATGCAATACCATCAGGGAGGCATCTGATTGGCCCCAAATTTATTCTGCAGCATGACAACGACCCCAAACATACAGCGAAAGTCATTAAGAACTATCTTCAGCGTAAAGAAGAACAAGGAGTCCTGGAAGTGATGGTATGGCCCCCACAACATCATCGAGTCTGTCTGGGATTACATGAAGAGAGAGAAGCAACTGAGGCTGCCTAAATCCACAGAAGAACTGTGGTTAGTTCTCCAAGATGTTTGGGCCAACCTACCTGCCGAGTTCCTTCAAAAACTGTGTTCAAGTGTACCTAGAAGAATTGACGCTGTTTTGAAGGCAAAGGGTGGTCACACCAAATATTGATTTGATGTAGATTTTTCTCCTGTTCACTCACTTTGCATTTTGTTAATTGATAAATATAAACTATTAACATGTCTATTTTTGAAAGCATTCTTACTTTACAGCATTTTTTCACACCTGCCTAAAACTTTTGCACAGTACTGTATATATATATATATATATATATATATATATATATATATATATATATATATATATATAGTATGTGATTTACCCCAGCGTTGTGTTTACATATTGAAATCCCTAGTTAACAGAGTTACAAGTATCTGGGAGATCATGTTGTTCATGATTATTATGCTATTATCTTGTTTATATTAAGAGATGAAATGGTTGAATCGATTGTATGGAAATGTGCCGTTCTCCTCCAAATGACACCAAAAATCAATGTACATTTTTAAGCAAATTATACATATAAATACATTTATGAATATATTCATGTTGTTATTAATAATCAATCAGATAGCTTGCCTAATATAAACGTAACTAATGTATTCATGTTTTTATAAAATGTAATAGCCTAATAATAATAGCTTGTTTTATGTGTTAGAAGTCTATGTATATGTGGATAATGTATGTAAAATGTGGTCCTACTTGAGAATGTTTGTTATAATAGTAGAACATTTTCTTATACAAAAACAAACAGTTGCACCACAAATAAAACAATAAATAGCAAACAAAAAAACATCTTTTAAGATATACAGAGAGGACTACAATCTAAATGGAGGGATCTACTTTTCATTGAATATAAATATCATGTTTTAAAATCAGCCTTCCAGTGAAAAAAGAATGGATATTAAACACAAAAAACTACGCTTACTTGACGGTAAGAGCTGACCATTGAGAAAAAGACGGGAAATTGTCAGGTAAGGGCCCCCACTGCGCCCTTACCTGACCCATGTTCTGACAAGGCTTTCCAACACACATTGCTTAACTGGTACAGTAGGTGGGTTCACTTCAGACAACATGTGTAGTCACCAGTGGGTTGCTGAGGATTCAAAAGTTCTCTGAAACAGCCTAATACATATCCTTTAGAAGTTTAGAAGAGTAACTGTCATAAATGCAGATCTATAAAGTTCATGGATTGATTGGTTGGAAAATGCTTGTGTAACATATTATTTGTCTCCTTTCAATGATCTCATTACTACGGAACCCCTAAAGGGACATGTTGTAAATTAAAAAGGGAGACTACTATCTCGTTCACGTGGCTTAGTATCTCGTCAGCATGAGGTATTATAGTAAGTCGTGCACACGAAATAGTAGCCTCCCATTTAAATTTTTACACCATGTACCTTTAGGGCTTCCGTACATTACTATGGCATACATACATCAAATGTATTTTCCAGCATATTAAACACATGTTTTTGTCCTTCATAAACAAAACCAAAATCCCCCAAAAATAAAGAAAAAAGCTGAAATGGTTGTGACAGTTGTAAATATGTGTATACTTGGAAAAGTACACAATAAATAACTTGTCTCCAGATGTGATAATATTCCAACTATTCTAATTAGCCTTTCCAATTCACATATAATTTGATGACAACATGAAAACAACCAGGGTTGTTCTGGTTTTAGACCTCACCTCACCTGCCCAGTTGTGACTACACATGTTGTCTGAAGTAAACCCACTTACTGTACCAGTTAAGCAGTGTGTGCTGGAAGGCCTTGTCAGAACTTGGGTCAGGTTAAGGTGCGGTGGCCTTGCCTGATCATTTCCTGTCTTTCGGAATTGTCAGCTCTTACTGTCAAGTAAAATGTAGCTTTTTGTGTTTAATAAATCATTTCGCTGAAATAACAATAATGAATTCTCTGTACACAATACATTATGTAAAAATATGAATCTGTACAGTTGTCATATACAGTACAGTAGTAAAAGCAAATTAATGCCTAGCTCACTTTCTGTTTATTTAAGCCTATAGGGCGGCTCCCGCTTACACAGAATAAATCCTGCTGCTGCACTGGACACATCACTGTACAATGCAGAAATAATAAAATATGATGTTCAATTGAAACTAAATGATTTAAGCTATTTTTTTTTTTTTTTTTACTGTAGCCTATTTAGTACACAATTAACACAAATTGATCATGGTGCCGCTTTGCATGTACTGCTCCTAACTATAACAGTATCTTGTATCTGATTTTATTTTTACTACATGTACTTACTGGACTTTACTCATATAGGCAAATATTTACTATAAGTTATAACTGCTCTTAGTCAAACTTGCTCTTACTTATACCTTACTGTATTCTTTATTTTGTTCTTACTTAAATTTGATCTTATTGTACTGCTCTTATCTGTATTATGATATTCTGTAATGTGATATTTTATAATGCAATACTTTATACTGCGATAATTTATAACAATTGTAAGTCGCCCTAAATAAGGGCGTCTCCTAAGAAATAATAATAATAAACACATTATGATACTATACAGTACCTTACATATAGTGCACACACTTTACAGAAATAAATCATTTTTAAATGTACATAGAAAACATAGCCTACCTGCTACTTTTGTTTTCTGTTGGGATGAGTCAAACTTTCTTTTCGCTGCAGTATTTCTGAAAGCTATTTTAAACTGTATAGTATGTGTTTATATGCCCTCTTTTAAATCATGTTCTTAATGTTAGCAATTTAGTAGCTGCTTGTTTCTGTTCTTCGATTTATTTTTGGCCAGTATTTGGTGTCACTATAACAACGTGTGTTTTTTTTTTTTTTTTTTTTTTTTTTTTTTTTAGTGCGTCTCTTTGGATCATGCAATTAAAAGTGACCTAGCGTCAGACTAAATTGGTTATTATTATTGGAGGACATACTTTGTGTCAGGCATATCAGAATGTACAGCATAATGGTGTCTATATCAGCGAGGGACTACTGCACTAAAACTCAGTTTTAAAATAAGTAATTGCCAACACAGATCAGCTGTTCAGTCTGCCAAAAGTGCTGGCAAGAGGCTTTGTGGTCTAGTGGTTAAAGAAAAGGGTTTGTAACCAGGAGGTCCCTGGTTCAAATCCCACCTCTGCCATTGAGTCATTGTGTGACCCTGAGCAAGTCACTTCACCTCCTTGTGCTCTGTCTTTCGGGTGAGACGTAGTTGTAAGTGACTCTGCAGCTGATGCATAGTTCACACACCCTAGTCTCTGTAAGTTGCCTTGGATAAAGGCGTCTGCTAAATAAACAAATAAAAGATGAACATCGGATAGTTAAAAAAAAAAAAAAAAAAAACGCAGGTTCTTTTCACTCTTCTGGACAGCTCACACAAGCATACAGACCATGACATTTTCTCCACTTAGAGCAACAAATGGGCTACAAACCTGGTTTATGTTTTCCAACCAGTAAGTAGGCTGTCCGGTTCAGACGAGTTAACAATGCAATTTAATGTAGGTGTTACAAATAACAAAATCCTTAAATTACCTAATTACCGGATAATAAAACATAGACTTTTTTTATTATTACTATTGGCTTAAATACATGTTCCTAAACACATACATTATGCTAGGAAATTAGACTGATAAAACACATCTTATTCTGCGCTTGGTCTGAAGTACGTGGTAATTATGATGCCTATAAGGGTCAATTAACGGCACCATACAGCTTTATGAATCAGACGAATAATATGTTAATGAGAAAATTGGTCTCCAAGGGCAAGTTATTTTAATGTTGCGATGATTGGCACGATAAAGGAGACAGTAAGTTTTATGCAAAATCTCTTAACCCTTTAAAGACTGAAGTGTCTTTCTGGAACTGTGACTGTGATAAAAAAAACACACTTTATTTTATTGACTTACTGGGCCACCATACTTTACTGTACAGGTTAGAAACGCATATCATTGGACAGGAGAGGGATTGAATTTCACTCCCTGGTAGTTTTTTTTTTTTGTGACATCACTGAGACGTTACATTTTATAGGGTGGGCAATGTTTTCAGCAGCATGCAGAAAGAAAACATCAGAGGAACTTCTTTAGAGATAACAAATGGGAGAACGCTGTAAATCCAATGTATTTGACTTATTATATTAGAACATTTATTGTGTCGCATGAGTTTTAATATAATATTTATAAATATCAAGAAACGACTGGATATAAGCAGATAATGTTTCATAAAGTAGATTTATATCAGTTATGTTTTTTCATCCCCCCCTCCCAAAAAAAAAAAAAAAAAAAACTGGTCCTGGGGGAGCATCCCACTGAAAAGCGCATGGTCCTTAAAGGGTTAATTACCAATTAGGACATTTGGAGATGCTGTTTCCTCTAAAACAATACACTCCAGGTAAATTATATGTTCCATGTCAGTAGGCCTAATTTACAAAGTAGAAAAGGAAAAGAAAAGGTTTTTCTTGCATGCAGCTGCTGCCACCTAGAGCCCTATGTATTTACTTTACATTCAAATTAAACATACATTTACATAAAATCGCACTGTAGTTTGCCTAATCTCCTTATTAAATCTTGCTGGTCCCTCTGGGTTAATGTAAACCAGCATAAACTCGGACATCACTTTCACCCCTGCATTTCACGGAGAACTGTATTACACCACTTGCACGTATTCACTATCACTAAGAACTGTGTTTGTGTTTTGTGTTTAGTGTTGGTGGTTAAAATTGACTTTTTGGTTACGGGTCAAACCCGGGGAATTACAAATACCGAGTGATACAAGCCGCTATATCACTCCAACATTATTATTTACAGGTGTTTGCCATAAGGCTCTGGACATTGTTAATTAAATCAATAAACACCCTTGCACCTGGAAATCATTGTCTGTCTGTTTTATATTCGCTCTGCACTGCACTCACCTGTATTCACTCACCACTTTGCCACACTGCCTCAGTATTGTTCAGTGATGACCCACACACATAACATCACCCTGTTACAGGTATGTATGAATTTTAGAATAAGCCCAAATAGTGATTG